>NC_135234.1:142115678-142430178 GCF_051348905.1 Ranitomeya variabilis | reverse complement strand
GCACATGCCATAACCCTAACCTTACCCCTAACCCTAACCCTACCCCTAACCCTAACCCTAACCCTACCCCTAGTTTTAACCCTAGTTCTAACCCTAATCCTAGTGAAAAAAGAAAAAAAAATATTTTCTTTATTTTATTATTGTCTCTACCTATGGGGGTGATAAAGGGGGGGGTCATTTACTATTTTTTTTATTTTGATCACTGTGATAGGTTATATTACAGTGATCAAAATATACCTGGAACTCATCTGCCGGCCGGCAGATTCGGCGGGCGTACTGCGCATGCGCCCGCCATTTTGGAAGATGGCAACGCCCATGAAGAAGACGGACGGGCATCGGGAGGCCCGGTAAGTATGAGGGGGGGAGATCTGAGTATGGGGGGTGGATCGGAGGACGGGGGGAGCCATCGGAGTACGGGGGGAGCGGGCAGGAGGACGGGGGAGCCGACAGGAGGACGGAGGGGAGCGGAGAGGAGGACGGGGCAGAAAGGACAACTGGGGGGGCGATAGGTGGCAGTGGGGGGGTCAGATCGGGGTCTCCAGCCATGGCAGATGCTATTGCAGCATCGGCCATGGCTGGATTGTAATATTTCACCATTTTTATAGGTGAAATATTACAAATCGCTCTGATTGGCAGTTTCACTTTCAACAGCCAATCAGAGCGATCGTAGCCACGGGGGGGTGAAGCCACCCCCCCTGGGCTGAAGTACCACTCCCCCTGTCCCTGCAGATCGGGTGAAATCGGAGTTAACCCTTTCACCCGCTCTGCAGGGACGCGATCATTCCATGATGCCACATAAGCGTCATGGGTCGGATTGGCACGGGTTTTCATGACGCCTACGTGGCGTCAAAGGGCGGGAAGGGGTTAAGAGCAGACTTACAGTCAGGATACAAAATTTGTGACTCTTTGCTATGAAATCCGGCGATTTTAGTCATGTACAAATAACAGTCTGAATGGTGATTTTTCTGCTCACATCAAACCATCAACACTGCAAAAGTCATTCTTTTCCTTTTACTATTCAACCAGTCTGTTAACCAAGAGTACCTCAAAGTGCAGCAAACATGAGGGAACTAGCTTTTCTTTTAATCTCTTTTGACTTAATACTTGTAAGAAAGATGCACTTGTGTTGTCAGATTCATCATAAGTTGTGTATTTTCCACATATGTAGCAGAAGTTTTCTGGATTGTTAACACATTTGTGTCTATCCATCTTAAGTTTCAAAACCGATTGCACTATAACCGATCACTTTATTGAACTCTGTCCATCTTCCCTTATATACTCACTGCTGACCTGACATCAGCAGATAGACCTATCTGAGCTCATCCAGACAGAAGCTCATATAAATCAGCACATTTAATTTAGTGCACATCACATGTTTTTCTTTCAATAGCAAAATCATTGTTGCGTGGTTTATTAGAATCCTCCTCAAATACTAGAAAGTTCCTTTAATCCTGGATCAGGCACAATAGACCTGACAGCTCACACATTTTTGTTTTCCCCTCGTCTCCAAGGCGGCAGTGGGTCCTGCCCCTCCAAGTACCTTCCTATATTTTGGAAAAAACCCTCTCAGTTTTACCACTGTCCTTGTGGATAGCAGGTGTGACCTAAGGCTCATTGTGCCTGAAGGTTCTCACTATTGAAGGGTAGTACTTGCTGGATTTTTTTTCATCACAATTGTTTATTTTGCTCGTTTTATGAATAAATAATGCAACTTTTTGGATATTTTGTAGAAATAAGTAGAGTTTTCTTAGAAATAAGAGGATTTTCTCAAAAATGGCCTCTCAAGCACATTGCACCTGAATATGTAATATTAATGTCTGAAATGATAATATATTCTACCAACCTTGCTTTTCTCCTTGCCAATGTGTTTCTTCTGCTGATCTTTTAACTTCTGAAACTAAGTGAACTTGACTCTAGTAGCATCTAACTGCCTTACAATTAGTTTTTTTTATCTAATTTTAATGTGTCGTAATATTTATGTCCTGAGAACTAAAGGTTATTTGGCGGTGGTTGCAAAACTTGGGTACTTTTTTAATTAATTTTATGGTTATTAAATGAGTTTGAAGCTTATTATGAGAAGGAGTTTGGAGGAGTAATCTGTTACTGTTGTGTGGGTTTGTAAGTGTGATAATTTCCTTACATCCTTTTATTTTGGTTTTCCTCATCCTCCACACCCCGGTGCATTCCTCTGTTATATGTGAGTGAATATTTGTATGCTTGGTATTCATGTTTCCTTTTATTTTATTCATCGTGTTGGTTTTTTGCAGTGCATGGCAACTTCCCTCTTTCCTGGATGGGGGAAAGGAACAGACAGAGGACTGATTCAGGAGATAAGGCAAGGGTAGCGGCCCCGGCATTTTCACCTTCAGAAGTATCCCAGGGAATAGGCCAAGCTAGGGTGCGCCCTAGCATTAGGGACAGGGAAGGGGCCACTGGTCCCGGGTCACCCGACAGCTAGACTTGACAGATAGCTAGGACTTTATAAGCAATTTTCTAACCTGTGCCTGTCAGGCACATTGCAGGCAAACTCTGGTTCTCAGAGATGCACTTGACACAGTGTTAAGTCCTTAGCAGATATGTATAAGGAATGGCCTTCTCCTAAGGTTGCACATGGATAATGTCTACTTCAAAGTTTTGCATATTTTATTTATTTATTTAAAAAAGAAGTTGTCTGATAAACAATATATATTCTGTGAATAGGTAAGATTTTTTTTCACAGGACAATTATTTTCCCTGCACTTGAGTTTGAGTGTAATTTCCAATAATCCACCTCATTTAAATTAATTTACTCTTTTGACTATATTTCCCTTATTTTTTATGTCTATGAATGGGATTTGGGTACATCTTTATTTCTAGTTTGAAGTGGGATAGATCCAGTCAAAGTACTAGTATATCTTGAATTCAAGAAAATAGCTTTTAAATTTATTGGGGTAGTATACAGTATAAATGCAGCAAAGCTAAATACTATGTTTCCCTAGTGTTTAGTTAGGAAATGAGTAGTGGTATGATAGAACATAATTGGATAAGTTCTGATGGCATTAGAAGAACCATGTAGCGCAATCTTACAAATTTGATCAATACAGGTGTAGTCTTTCAGATGATTACGGCAATTTATTTGAACTGAAAAACACATTTAGGCATTTGTGAGTACAAATACACAAGGCACCTCCACTAATAAGGTATAGTGCAGCACTGGCTAGAACGGGCACCTGTAGACCTTCAAGCTACTCTATGAAACAATTAAAAATAATAATCCGTGTGCATGAACACCACACATGATTCCTATCAATATGCTATGCAGACAGAAACCTATAAATAATTGACCTTAATATTATGGGCAAAGTTAGGTTTTAAATGTCAAATTGTAGATTACAGGATTGAAGAGAGAGCTCCTGGCGTGTGACATCACTACCTGTATGCGAGCGGCCTCTAGTGGCCGATGTCCATTCCTGCTCCTACGCATTTCGGAGGTCCTTGGCTTCCATTGTCAGTTATACTACTAGCAGAGCTTTATGAAATACTTTCCACCTACAAGAATTGGATGTGGAAGTTAATTCTGTGCAAGAATACTCAAGCTAAAAAAAAATGGTTGGTAAGTTGCAGCTTCAATTATCTACAATTTGACTTTTAAAACCTACCAATGCACATAATATGGTAAATTATTTATAAATTTTTGTTTGTGTAACATAATGTTGGGATTCAAGTAAGATGTTCATGTGAACGGATTA
Source organism: Ranitomeya variabilis (assembly GCF_051348905.1). NCBI lineage: Eukaryota > Metazoa > Chordata > Amphibia > Anura > Dendrobatidae > Ranitomeya > Ranitomeya variabilis. The sequence continues at coordinate 142,426,450 of NC_135234.1, read as the reverse complement.
TTATTTTTAATATTTAGGCATATTATTACCATAAGGTTTATCCCCAGATTGTAGAATTATGATTGAATTCAAAATAATCCCCATTAGGATGAGGGGTTTGATTTATTTTTGTTAAATTTGTACACTTTCGGTTCCTTGAAATATTTTTTTAGTTTAGATAAATTTTCATAGAAGAAGGCAACTGATAATTTATTATTCATTATGGGCTACTTGTATAGTGCCATCATATTTCCATTGCGCTTTACAGATATTGTCATTGCTGTACCCATTGGGACTCACAATCTCTACCATAAAGTGTTTATAAAGGGGCAAATAATTTTCTCTCCGTGTCCTTACATTTGTTTGTTGCTTTTATCTATATATTACTATCCCTATATTGCTCATTCTCCTTAAAATGTATTTTTTTATTAGATTGCATTCAATTTTACAAATATAATGTCCCCCAAAATCATAAATCTCATTATTTGTGTTGATTATTACAATGTATGGATTGCATTATTAATTTTATTGGTGCTAAAATACAAATCAAATCTAACCAATGAATGCAGTAACGACCTCAAATTTAGAGATAAATGAAGTATCAAAAATTTGCTTCACCGGCATTTACGCACATTAAGCCATCAGGTTCAAATTGCATGAAAACATTTACCAGTAAATGACAAATAAAGCATATGGATTTTGTTGCTGTTTGCCCTATTGATTTGTCTAAAGCCATGTATCCCACACTCAAACAAATTACAACAAAGTACTCTCAAGGCTATGATTATACAGTATCCGGACTATTTAAAGTACATCATGGATCTGGAGGCTCTGGATCATTAAACGAAACATCTAACCTTGCAAACAATTTTCTTACTCAGGTGAATAACGAAATGCAGCAGTAACATTTGAGTGGTACTATCTATTAAAAATGTAAAAAACATATAAAAGACCTTTTCATCCTGCACTCATTGAGACTCTTTAAGTCAGCAAGCACTGAAAACTTATTTATGTAAAAACAGATTAACCCCTTTACCCCCAAGGGTGGTTTGCACGTTAATGACTGGGCCAATTTTTACAATTCTGACCACTGTCCCTTTATGAGGTTATAACTCTGGAAAACTTCAATGGATCCTGATGATTCTGACACTGTTTTCTCATGACATATTGTACTTAAAGATAGTGGTAACATTTCTGTGATTTTACCTGCGATTACTTGTGAAAAAAAATGGAAATTTGGCGAAAATTTTGAAAATTTCGCAAAATACTTAATAAGTAACATTTCCCCCATGTCTACATTACATCAACACAATTTTGGAACCAAAATTTTTTTTGTTAGGGAGTTGTAAGGGTTAAAAGTTGACCAGCAATTTCTCATTTTTGTTTTTTTTCTCATTATTGTTTTTTTAAATTTATATAAAGAAATGAATTTATTGGAACAATATACAGATTTTTTTCTTTATTTAGGATTTATTTTTTTTTTTTACACATAACATTTTTTTTTTACTTTTTTACATTGCCCCAGGGGGGACATCACAGTAAAGTGACAGATCGCTGATCTGACACTTTGCAATGCACTGTATCAGATCAGCGATCTGACAAGCACTGCAGGAAGGCTTCCTGGTGCCTGCTCTCAGCAGGTGCTTGGAAGCCACCTCCCAGCAGGACCCGGAAGGCCCCCCACGGCCATTTTGGATCTGGGCCTACAGGGAGGAGGAGGTAGGAGACCCTCGGAGCAACACGATCACATCGCGTTGCTCCGAGGGTCTCAGGGAAGCACGCAGGGAGCCCCCTCCCTGCGCGATGCTTCCCTGTGCCGCCGGAACGCTGCAATCATCTTTGATCGCAGTGTGCCGGGGGTTAATGTGCCAGGAGCGGTCTGTGACCGCTCCTGGCACATAGTGCCGGATGTCAGCTGCGATAGTCAGCTGACACCCGGCCCCGATCGTCCGCACTCCCCCCGTGAGCACGGCTGATCGGCGATGACATACTATCCCATCGGTGGTCATACGGGCCCATACCACCTTGACTGGATAGTACGTCCGATGTCAGAAAGGGGTTAAGGATAGATATTGCCTGGTTGACAGATTAAGAGTGTACATAACAAGACAAAACACTATACACACGTGGTCAAAATTTTTGGTACCCCTTGTTTAATGACAGAAAAACCCACAATGGTCACAGAAATAACTTGAATCTGACAAAAGTAATAATAAATACAAAATCTATGAATATGATCAAATGAAAGTCAGACATTGCTTTTCAACCATGCTTCCATGGAATTTAAAAAAAAAAATAATCTCATGAAATAGACCCGGACAGAAATGATGATACCCTGAACTTAATATTTTCTTGCACAACCTTTTGAGGCAATCACTGCAATCAAACGATTCCTGTAACTGTCAATGAGACTTCTGCACCTCTCAACAGGTATTTTGGCCCACTCCTCAAGAGCAAACTGCTCCAGTTGTCTCGTGTTTGAAGGATGTCTTTTCTAGATGGCATGTTTTGTCTCTTTCCAAAGATGCTCAATAGAAGGCCACTTCAGAAAGATGCTCATAGAAGGCCACTTCAGAATAGTCCAATGTTTTCCTCAGAGCCATTCTTTGGTGTTTTTAGCTGTGTGTTTTTGGTCATTATCCTGTTGCAAGACCCATGATCTGCGACTGAGTCCAAGCTTTCTGACACTGGGCAGCACATTTCTCTCCAGAATCCCTTGATAGTCTTGAGATTTCATTGTACCTTGCACAGATTCTCGACACCCTGTGCCAGATGCAGCAAAGCAGCCCCAGAACATAACAGAGCCTCCTCCATGTTTCGCAGACTGACTACCATTACTGACTACCACATTTTTTGTTCTTGATTTCTTTTACTGTTTCTTAAAGCCAGAAAGTTGCCATTTGAAATGACTTTAGTTTTGTGCCATGTCTGTGATCTGCTTTTTTTCTACAAAATTAAACAACTGAATGAACATCCTCCAAGGCTGGTGATTACATATTTTTTGCCAGGGGTTTTAGTTTTAAATTTCCAGAGTTACATAGTTACATAGATTGAAAAAAGACCGAGAGCCATCAAGTTCAACCTTTCTCCATCAATTGTGCATTTTTCTCTTTTGCAGTATGTACTGTACGTTCTTAATGTCAGAGGGATCCACTATCTCACCTATAGAATGTAATTTCTTAAAGCTAGTGGGGTTCTCTCTCTCTCCTTTCTTCCACATGTAATTTTCAAACAATGATAAACTTTCCTGCATCGTGATTCACACAAAACCAATTCTTGAGGGGGAATTTTTCAAAGTCAACAAATTCCGATTTCAAGATATCCGCTCATCTCCACCCAATGCTTACTGTTTACTGCAATCTATCTGTGTAAAAAACAATTCAACGACTGCTGATTGGTAATGGTTTACAAATGCACAGTTGCATAGTAAAGCTGGTTGGTTTTAAATATTTTCATTCAGTAACTTAATGTTGACGTGACAGTGACGTCGTATCTAATTATAACCATTTTCTTTGTTTCTTCTTGTTTCTCCTCCATAGTAGAGATGAGCGGTGTTCGAGTCGAACTGTTCGCCAATTTCAAATTCAAGCTGTTTTGTGCGGTGTTCGAATCGTTCGACGAACCCGAACAATTTGCTTAAAACTCGGCTGTTTGAGTTTCTGTTCGATAACTGTTCGTTCACCAAAAGCCTAGCTTGATTTGCACATTAAAACTGTTTATCATTGTTAATGGTCTTTTTCAATGTATAGTGGGCGGGGGATAGATCTGTGCTGAAATAACGCTGATCTTCATTTTTTTTTCTTTCCCACGTTTACAGAGGGGCAGTGCAGTCTCTCAGCCTATCAGCAGTGCACACACACAGCAATGTGCATGTGATGCACACAAGCAAGGGCATGTGTCATTGGCTGTGTATGTCACATGTCCTTGCCCTATAAGAACCAGCCATTTGCCCCGTCGCCCCCATTTCCTCACTGCTGCAGCTTAGTGTTAGACAGCACCGCTGCTGCTGTGGGCACTATACAGACTAAGGGTATGTGCACACGTCTGGATTTCTTGCAGAAATTTCCTGAAGAAAACCAGAAATTTTCTGCAAGAAATCCGCATTTTTTTTGCGGTTTTTTTTCCATTTTTTTTCGCGGTTTTTTTAGCATTCTGCAAGCGTAATTAGATTGCAGAATGCTAAAGTTTTCCAAGCGATCTGTAGCATCGCTTGGAAAACTGACTGACAGGTTGGTCACACTTGTCAAACATACTGTTTGACAAGTGTGACCAACTTTTTACTATAGATGCTGCTTATGCATCTATAGTAAAAGATAGAATGTTTAAAAATAATAAAAAAAATAAAAAAATGGTTATACTCACCCTCTGCAAACAGCCAATCTCCTCAGCGGCGTCCGTTCCTATAGATGCCGGTGTGGTTCAGGACCTTCGATGACGTCGCGGCTTGTGATTGGTCGCGTGAGTCACATGAGCGGTCACGCGACCAATCACAAGACAGCGACGTCATCACAGGTCCTGAACCACACCATCTATAGGAACGGAAGAGAAAGCATGCACCGGAGAGGCGGGAACACTTCGGGGGCCATCAGAGGGTGAGTATATCACTATTTTTTATTTTAATTCTTTTTTTTTTAGCCAATTATATGGTGCCCAGTGCGTGGAGGAGAGTCTCCTCTCCTCCACCCCGGATACCAACTGCACATAATCTGCTTACTTCCCGCATGGTGGGCATAGCCCCGTGCGGGAAGTAAGCAGATCAATGCACTCCTAGGTGTGCGGAATCCTCGCAATTCTGCATTTTTAATGAACATGTTGCTTTTTTTTCCGCAATGCGATTTTTTCGCGGAAAAAAATGCAACATTTGCACAAAAAATGCGGAATACCCTGAAAATAATAGGAAGCATATGTAAGCATTTTATTCGCATTTTTATCACGTTTTTATAGCGAAAAAACGCAAAAAAACACGAAAAATCCTGAACGTGTGCACATGGCCTAAGAGTGTTTTTTTGGAGCGAATTGTCAGAGAGATAGGTTTAGGGAGTCAGGAGGAGTCGGGGCTAGTTGTAATTTCATCCCGTTTCAGGGTAGGTTACAGCAGTTCATAGCACTGTTTACCAGGCAGATCTGAGCCATTGCTGTGCAAGTGTTAGTAACAGCATTTGATGTAATCTAGCTCAGCCAATCCTTTTGGGCTAGTAGCATTGTCTGATAGTCATCTGAGTAACCCGCCTGTGATGCTAGCTGCACCACCTGTGTATCTCAATTTTTACTGCATCTAACCCAGTAAATCGTTTTGGAGTTTTGGGCTAAGTAGCAGTGTCTGCACGTCAGCAGAGTAGCTCGCCTGTGAAGCTAGCTACACCACCTGTGTATCTCAATTTTTACTGCATCTAATCCAGTTAATAGTTTTGGGTCTAGGAGCAGTGTCTGCACGTCAGCAGAGTAGCCCGCCTGTGAAACTAACTATGCCACCTGTATATCTCAATTTTTACTGCATCTAATCCAGTTAATAGTTTTGGGTCTGGGAGCAGTGTCTGCACGTCAGCAGAGTAGCCCGCCTGTGAAACAAACTATACCGCCTGTGCATCTCAATATTCACTGCATCTAATCCAGTTAATAGTTTAGGGCCTAGGAGCAGTGTCTGCACGTCAGCAGAGTAGCCCGCCTGTGAAACTAACTACACCGCCTGTGTATCTCTATTTTCACTGCATCTAATCCAGTTAATAGTTTAGGGCCTAGGAGCAGTGTCTGCACGTCAGCAGAGTAGCCAGCCTGTGAAACAAACTATACCGCCTGTGTATCTCAATTTTTACTGCATCTAATCCAGTTAATAGTTTTTTTGCCTAGGAGCAGTGTCTGCACGTCAGCAGAGTTGCCCGCCTGTGAAACAAACTATACCGCCTGTGTATCTCAATTTTTACTGCATTTAATCCAGTTAATATTTTTGGGCCAAGGAGCAGTGTCTGCACTTCAGCAGAGTAGCCCACCTGTGAAACTAACTATGCCGCCTGTGTATCTCAATTTTTACTGCATCTAATCCAGTTAATAGTTTAGGGCCCAGGAGCAGTGTCTGCACGTCAGCAGAGTAGCCCGCCTGTGAAACAAACTATACTGCCTGTGTATCTCAATTTTTACTGCATCTAATCCAGTTAATAGTTTTGGGCCTAGGAGCAGTGTCTGCACGTCAGCAGAGTAGCCCGCCTGTGAAACAATCTATACCGCCTGTGTATCTCAATTTTTACTGCATCTAATCCAGTTAATAATTTTGGACCTAGGAGCAGTGTCTGCACGTCAGCAGAGTAGCCCGCCTGTGAAACAAACTATACTGCCTGTGTATCTCAATTTTTACTGCATCTAATCCAGTTAATAGTTTAGGGCCTAGGAGTAGTGTCTGCATGTCAGCAGAGTAGCCCGCCTGTAAAACTAACTATACCGCCTGTGTTTACCTATTTTTACTGCATCTAATCCAGTTAATAGTTTTGGGCCTAGGAGCAGTGTCTGCACTGTCCGACGAGCCCTGGTGCAATACATTATGACATATAGCCTGGGCCAACGAGCTCAAGAGGTGGGGCAAATCAAGCTGCAGGAGTGGTCTCAGATCAGGGACCTATGCACCCTTCTGCACAGTTTTGAAATAGCAACGAAGATGTTTAGTGCTGATGATGCCTTTATCAGCATGACCATTCTGGTGATTTACATGCTGGAGCACACCTTACACAGTGTTCGGAGTCAGGTGGTGGAAAAAGAGGAGGAGGAGGAACAGGAGGAGTCGTATGCGGAAGGGATCATATCTCCAAGGTCAAGAAGGTTGGCAGCACCAAGGCGACTGGCATTGGAGGCTGGAGGAGAGGGATTACCGAGGGTGCATGGTAGCAGCCAAACTGTTGAGGAAGGTGCAGGAGGTGAGGAAGAAGTGGAGGACGAACTGGCACTGGGCATGGAAGACTAATCAGATGAGGGAGACCTTGATCAAATTTCTGTTGTGGAAGGTTGGGGGTAGAGGGCAGACGAAGAAAGCATGATTCTCACCTCGCCACCACCAAGACAACAAGGACTTGGTCCTCCTGGATGCGCAAGACACGAGTGCCTTCTTGCTGCACTACTTGCAACATGACCCTCGGATTGTCAGAATCCGAAGTAATGCCGACTACTGGGCTGCCACACTCTTAGATCCCTGGTGCAAAAGCAAATTTGTCAAAATAATTCCTGCCATAGAAAGGGATTCACACATGCAGGAGTATCAGCAGAGACTGTTACAGAATCTAACACCTGCTTTTCCTCAAAACACCAGTGGTGCACGTAGTCAATCTCTGAGTTCTAACTTGCCAACCGTGGGACTATCGAGTCATCACTCTAACCGTAACAGTAACATCGTATCTGGTGGTAACAGCAATTTTTTCCAATCGTTTCAAGATTTTTTTAGACCATCCTTTGCAAGGCCACAGGAGACAAGAAGTCTGACGCACAGCAAACGCCTAGAGAGGATGGTACAAGAGTATCTCCAAGTTAACATCGATGCCATTACTGTGGAACTGGACCCTTGCTCATTTTGGCCTGAGCTCGCCACTCACGCCTTGGAGATCTTGTCATACCCCGCAGCCAGCGTTCTCTCTGAACGTGTGTTCAGCGCTGCTGGTGGTGTGCTGACACATAAGCGCACGCGGCTGTCCAGTGACAATGTAGACAGACTAACGTTCATCAAGATGAACAAATCCGGGATCCGCAAGGACTTTTCTACCCCTGTGTCATCTTGGGGAGACTAAAAGCTTGATGATTTTTGAAAATCACCTCACCAACCGTTTTAAATAACTCTGGCGATGCCACTTAAGTGGTGTCTGTGGCCGAATTTTTTGAAAAAATGGAGACTCTTTTATTTAGTCCCCTTGCTGAGTTTTACATGACATTGCCATCGTCAATTCCAGGTGGGTGGGGTCATCTGCAGAATTGTTTACTCATACTATGGCCTGGGATTCAGAGGTCTGCTCCAAAGCTTCAGTGTCTGCTAGTCAGCAGAGTAGCGCAGCCACCAACCGCCTGTTTACCTAAGTGCTATTTTTAACGGCATCTGGCCCAGGAAATCCTTTTGGGCCAGTAGAATTTGGTGCTACTCAGCAGCGTACTCCACCCATGAACCAATCTACACCGCCTGTTTACCTAAGTACTATTTTTAACGGCATCTGGCCCAGGAAATCCTTTTGGGCCTAGTAGAATTCAGTGCTACTCAGCAGCGTACCGCACCCATGAAGCAAGCTACACCGCCTGTTTACCTAACTACTATTTTGTAATGGCATCTGGCCCAGGAAATCCTTTTGGGCCTAGTAGCAATTTCTGCTACTCAGCAGAGTACCCCACCCATGAAGCAAGCTACACGGCCTTCTTTCTTTCTCAATCTAACCCCTCGGCTCTGGGGTGTCCACTCTCCCTCCAGCTCTCTCCTTCTCACAGGTGGACTACCGCGTGCTTTCACACTGTGGCGAATCTTTTGGGCCCAGGCATAAGAAGTCGTCGAGGTAATGGATAATATGTGCCCCTTACAAACGTCCATGACGACAAATTCGAGGAAGCAACTAAACGCCTCAAATAGTGAGCAGGATATGGAGCACCCCATGGGCAAACAGCGATCTATGTAGTATGCTCCTTCACAGAAGCAGCCCAATGGGAGGACACTATTCGGAGGTAGTAACCGGAATGCCCCCTCAATGTCTGCTTTGACCACTAGGGTACCCCTTACCAACCCCTTGACCCGCCTGATTGCCTCATCAAAGGAGGTACAGTACATAGTACTGTACTTGGTTCCGCGTCGATGTCGTTTACTGACCTGCCCCTTGGATATGACAAATCGTGGATTAGTCTGAATATATTGGGTTCATTTTTTGGCACAACTCCCAATGGGGGTACCACTACATCTTCTAAGTAGTGTTGAGCGATACCTTCCAATATCCAAAAGTATCGGTATCGGATTAGATCGGCCGATATTCAAAAAATATCGGATATCGCCGATACCGATACCCGATAACAATGCAAGTCAATGGGACCAAAATATAGGAATTAAAATAAACACTTTCTTTCCTTGTAGGTTGATTCTACATGAAGGAAAACAACTAAGAATAATGTCGGATGTATTGGGGGAGGTGGCGGAGACATTAAAGGCATAGAGGTTTAGCCCAGTCAAATAGAATAGCAGGATTTTTTTTTTTTTTAAGACTTTCGGAGTTACAAAGATATTGACTATGTTAAGATTTTTTTTATTTTGTCAGATATTTGTTTCACTACTTCCATGCCCTTCACCTTCTTTTTTACTTCTCCGACACTTTCTTCTTCATCATCCTCAGCAGCAGCATCTTTGACATCAACTTCTTCTTCACTTTATTCATCTTCTTCTTCACCTTCTTCCTATTATTTTTTTGTTACATTCTTCATATTCTTTTTATTAAACTATTATTCTTCTTCATATTCTACTTCTTCATCATATTCTTATTTGTGACAAGCTTTCCTGTAGTTGTTATCTATAAAATTTTGAAGATTACACCTTCCGTTCTGCCTGTCACAAAAGAGTTACAACAGGATTTATCTACGTTCAGTTAGGCCTGCAGTCGCAGGCTTTTTCCAGGGGCACCACGAGGAGGAACGGACTCACCCCCATACACTGCTTAGTCTTCATCTGCTTATAATTTAGATAATATCTTTTGCTCTGATGTTTAGTCTTATGCTTAATGTTCCTCTGCTCTTTGTTCTGTTTTCGGTCTTCTGGGTCGTCATCTCCAGGGTCGTCGTCGTCATCAGGGTAGTCTTCAGGGTCGTCGTCTCCAGGGTCATCATCTCAGGGGTTGTCATCTCTGGTGTCGTCGTCATCTTAGGGGTGGTCTTCAGGGTCATCATCTTTAGGGTCTTGAACTTGGAAATGTAGCAGAAGGCACAAGAAAGCTGAGAAAATGCCAAGAACCTGCTGATGGAACTGGAACCAGGATGGCTACCCGAAGGTCCAAGAGCCAATGGAACTACCGAGGTCCAGCTGACGTTACTGGAACCCGGTTACTAAGCAGGAGGTACTTGTGCCATAAAGCACTACCAAGGACCACCTCATGTTGGTGGAACTTGGATACCCAGAAGGAGGCACCCAAGCCAAAGGCTCTGCCTGGAACCAGCTGATGGTACTGGAACCAGGATGGGGAGCAGAAGGTACAAGAGCAAAAGACACTGCCGAGAACCAGCTGAAAGTACTGGAACCCGGATGGGTAGCCAAAGGTACAAGAGCTAATGGAACTACCAAGGACCAGCTGACGTTACTGGAACTTGGTTACAAAGCAGGAGGTACCCGTGCCAGAAAGCACTACCAAGGACCACCTGACGTTGGTGGAACTCGGATTCCCAGAAGGAGGCACCTAAGCCAAAGGCTCTGCCTGGAACCAGCAGACAGTACTGGAACCAGGATGGGGAGCAGAAGGTACAAGAGCAAAAGACACTGCCGAGAACCAGCTGACGGTACTGGAACCCGGATGGGTAGCCAAAGGTAAAAGAGCCAATGGAACTACCGAGGACCAGCTGACATTACTGGAACCCGGTAACTAAGCAGGAGGTACCCGTGCCAGAAAGCACTACCAAGGACCACCTGACGTTGGTGGAACTCAGATACCCACAAGGAGGCACCTACAGCCAAAGGCTCTGCCCAGAACCAGCTGATGGTACTGAAACCAGGGGGACCTATTCAAGATTGTCTTCCTACAGCCCCAACTAGCGGTGTTGGAGCCCAGGGTCATCAGGGGGAGCAGAGTGTAGGCCGAAGCCTGCACTCGAGGCGGTTTAACATCTTTTGGAGTGTCAGCGTGGTGGTCGCAGAACACATTGCTGGATACACAGCTGGGGATCAGCTGACGTTACTGAAACCCAATAACACGGCAGCAAGTGTTGACTGTGCAAACAGCACTTCCGAGCATCAACTAGCGGTGTTGGAGCCCAGGGTCAGCAGGAGGAGCAGAGTGTAGGCCAAAGCCTGCACTCCTGGCAGTTTAATATCTGTTGTTGTGTCTGCGTGGCGGTCGCAGGACACATTGCCGGCTACACAGCTGGGGAACAGCTGGCATTACTGAACCCCACTGACATAGTGGCAAGTGTTTTTCTCTGTGCAGCCAGCACTTCGGGCACCAACTGGCGGTGTTGGAGCCCAGGGTCAGCAGGGGGAGCAGAGTGTAGGCCGAAGCCTGCACTCAAGGCAGTTTAATATCTGTTGTTGTGTCAGCGTGGCGATCGCAGGACACATTGCCGGATACACAGCTGGGGATCAGCTGATGTTACTGAAACCCAATAACAGAGGACCAACTGTTGACTGTGCAAACAGCACATCCAAGCAGCAACTAGCGGTGTTGGAGCCCAGGGACAGCAGGAGGAGCAGAGTGTAGGCCGAAGCCTGCACTCGAGGCAGTTTAATATCTGATGGAGTGTCAGCGTGGCGGTCGTAGGACACATTGCCGGATACACAGCAGGGGAGCAGCTGACGTTACTGAACCCCACTAACACAGGAGCAAGTGTTTTTCTCTGTGCAAACAGCACTTCCGGGAAACAACTAGCGGTGTTGGAACCCAGGGTCAGCAGGAGGAGCAGAGTGTAGGCCGAAGCCTGCACTCGAGGCAGTTTAATATCTGATGGAGTGTCAGCGTGGCGGTCGCAGGACACATTGCCGGATACACAGCAGGGGAGCAGCTGACGTTACTGAACCCCACTAACACAGGAGCAAGTGTTTTTCTCTGTGCAAACAGCACTTCCGGGAAACAACTAGCGGTGTTGGAACCCAGGGTCAGCAGGAGGAGCAGAGTGTAGGCTGAGGCCTAATTGGAGCAAATTGAAAGAGAATCTTTAAACCCCCCAGGCGTTAGTAACTAGAAGAGCCACCTAGTGTAGCAGTAATGCTGCACAAGGAAATGGTGGCTCTTTTAATTATGCTCCTTGCAGACGCTGAACGAAACACTTATAAAATTGTGCCACTCATACCGTGAAACCGTCACAGAGGCGGTACTTTCTTTCTTAATGAGACACAGCACAGCTGTTAAAAATACTCCCTTGGCGCTGGGCGCAGCCTCCTGAGCGTTGCTTTTTTGTGTACCGGAGTCTGCGCTATTATGTTATCCCTTGGTCATGCGCTGTTAGCACTGCCCATCTTCTGACATCATTTGATGTCAGCCTGTGCGGTCGCGCTGCCCATGAATCCCAGCCCCGCAGTGTCTTGTGATTTATTCACACTGTGGGGCTGGGATTCATGACCTTGCGCAGTAAATATCTTCGCTTCTTACTCATGTCCGTACGCCTGCTTCAGACTGTGTTGCGTCAGCTGATCCCAAATCATATGCCACGGCCGTGAAGCCGCATAGTCTAAAGAATCCGGAAGGAGATGAGTGAGAGGCAAAGATATGCACCACGCATGCCCATGAATCCCAGCCCCGAAGTGTCTTCTGATTTATTCACACTGCGGGGCTGGGATTTATGGCCTTGCGCAGTAAATATCTTCGCCTCTCACTCATGTCCTTACGCCTGCTTCAGACTGTGCAGCGTCAGCTGATCCCTAATCACATGCCATGGCTGTGAAGCCGCACAGTCTGAAGAAGGCGGAAGGAGATGAGTGAGAGGTGAAAGTATGCACCGAGCATGCCCATGAATCACAGCCCCAAAGTGAGAATAAATAAGACACTGCGGGGCGTTATCTCGGGCAGGGCGGCCGCATAGGCGCAGCCAGCCTGACACCAAATGATGTCAGAAGACAGGCAGCGCTAACTGCGCATGGGCAAGGGATAACATAACAGTGCAGGCTCCGGGACAGATTCAAACAATGCAGAGGAGGTGGCGCACAGTGCCAAGGGGGTTGCTGTGTGTCATTACGAAGGAAAGTCACACCTCAGGGATGGTTTGACGGTATCAGGGGACTCATTTTATACGTGTTTAGTTCTGCGTGTGCAAGGAGATTAACTAAATGAGCCACCTTGTAAAAATTCAGCATTAGTGATGCACAAGGTGGCTCTTCTAGTTACAAACGCCTGGGGGGGACAGGTTCCCTTTAATTTGTGTTGTAGTGTCAGCATGGAGTTCGCAGGACACATTGCCGGATACATAGCTGGGGATCAGCTGACGTTACTGAAACCCAATAACACGGCAGCAAGTGTTGACTGTGCAAACAGCACTTCCGGGCAGCAACTGGCGGTGTTGGAGCCCAGGGTCAGCAGGATGCGCAGATTGTAGGCCGAAGCCTGCACTGGAGGCAGTTTAATATCTGTTGTGTCTGCGTGGCATTTGCAGGACACATTGCCAGCTACACAGCAGGGGAACAGCTGGCGTTACTGAACCCCACTGACACAGTGGCGAGTGATTTTCTCTGTGCGTGATTTTCTCTGTGCAGCCAGCACTTCCGAGCACCAACTGGCAGTGTTAGAGCCCAGGGACAGCAGGAAGAGCAGAGTGTAGGCCGAAGCCTGCACTGGAGGCAGTTTAATATCTGTTGTGTCTGCGTGGCATTTGCAGGACACATTGCCGGCTACACAGCAGGGGAACAGCTGGCGTTACTGAACTCCACTGACACAGTGGTGAGTGTTTTTCTCTGTGCAGCCAGCACTTCCGAGCACCAACTGGTGGTGTTAGAGCCCAGGGTCAGCAGGAGGAGCAGAGTGTAGGCCGAAGCCTGCACTGGAGGCAGTTTAATATCTGTTGTGTCTGCGTGGCGTTTGCAGGACACATTGCCGGCTACACAGCAGGGGAAAGCTGGCGTTACTGAACCCCACTGGCATAGTGGCGAGTGTTTTTACTCTGTGCAGCCAGCACTTCTGAGCACCAACTGGTGGTGTTAGAGCCCAGGGTCAGCAGGAGGAGCAGAGTGTAGACCGAAGCCTGCACTGGAGGCAGTTTAATATCTGTTGTGTCTGCGTGACATTTGCAGGACACATTGCCAGCTACACAGCAGGGGAACAGCTGGCGTTACTGAACCCCACTGGCACAGTGGCGAGTGTTTTTCTCTGTGCAGCAAGCACTTCCGAGCACCAACTGGCGGTGTTGAAGCCCAGGGATAGCAGGAGGAGCAGGCTAGAGTTATTTCCGCACACACAGCAGGGGAGCAGCTGGCGTTACTGAACCCCAATAACAGAGGAGCAACTGTTAACTGTGCAGACAGCACTTCCGGGCAGCAACTGGCGGTGTTGAAGCCCAGGGAAAGCAGGAGGAGCAGAGTGTAGGCTGAGGCCTAATTGGAGCAAGTTGAAAGGGAACCTTTAACCCTCCCCCAGGCGTTTGTAGCTGAAAGAGCCACCTTGTGCAGCACTAATGCTGCAAAAGGAGAAGGTGGCTCTTTTAATTATGCTCCTTGCAAACGCAGAACTAAACACTTACAAAATGTGTCCCCTAAAACCGAGAAACCGTCCCGGAGGTGGGACTTTCCTTTGTAATGGGACGCAGCACAGCCATCATTCCTACCCCCTTGGTGCTGTGCGCCACCTCCTCAGCGTTGATTGAATCTGTCCCGGAGCCTGCGCTGTTATGTTCAGCCTTGGCCATGCGCAGTTATCGCTGCCCGCCTTCTGACATCATTTGGTGTCAGGCTGGCTGCACCTGTGAGGCCGCGCTGCCCAAGATCCCGCCTCGCAGTGTCGTCTAATGCAATCACACTGCAGGCCTGAGATCCATGGGCATGCGCAGTGCATATCTTCACCTCTCACTCACCTCCTTTCGGCTTCTTCAGAGTGTGCGGTGTCACGGCCGAGGCATGCTATTAAGGATCAGCTGACGGTGCACCGTCTGAAGAAGTCGGAGGGAGATGAGTGATAGCCTGAGGTGAAGATATGCACTGCGCATGCCCATGGATCCCAGGCCCGCAGTATGCTTAAATCAGAAGAGACTGCGAGGTGGAATCTCGGGCAGCGTGGCCGCACAGGCCCAGTCCGCCTGACACCAAATGGTGTCAGAAGACGGGCAGCGCAAACTGCACATGGCCAAGGTTGAACATAACAGCGCAGGCCACGGGACAGATTCAAACAATGCTAAGGAGGCGGCGCACGGCGCCAAGGGGGATGGGATAGGGGCAAGGGTAGGGATGATGGCTGTGCTGCGTCCCATTACGAAGGAATGTCCCACCTCCGGAACGGTTTTACGGTATCAGGGGACACATTTTATAAGTGTTAAGTTCAGCGTGTGCAAGGAGCAAAACTAAAAGAGCTACCTTTTTCTTGTGCAGCATTACTGCTGCACAAGGTGGCTCTTTCAGTAACAAATGCCTGGGTGGAACAGGTTCCCTTAAATTTCAGTTGTTGTGTCAGCGTGGCGGTCACAGGACACATTTCCGGATACACAGCTGGGGATCAGCTGACGTTACTGAAACCCAATAACACTGGGTCATGTGTTTTGACTGTGCAGACGGCACTTCTGAGCATCAACAGGGGGTGTTGGAGCCCAGGGATTACAATTCAGGTGGTAGAAACATGAACACAACAGGAGACCTGGATACTGTAGCCAACCAATTATTTAATCTCGAAGAGGAGTGGCAAATTCCTGCGAGATCCAGGCCTTGTTCATTTTCAGAAAAGTAAGCCGGTCAAGGTCATCGGAGGATAGTCGCATGCGACGGTCTGTTAGTACAGCACCTGCAGCACTAAAGACGCGTTCCAATAATACACTAGCAGCAGGGCAAGCCAGCACCTCCAATGCATACTGGCTTATCTCTGGCCATGTATCCAGCTTAGAGACCCAAAACTTGAAGGGGGAAGAGCCGTCTAGGAGTACAGTAAGAGGGCATGACATGTAGTCTGTCACCATTAGTGTTGAGCGATACCGTCCGATACTTGAAAGTATCGGTATCGGAAAGTATCGGCCGATACCGGCAAAGTATCGGATCCAATCCGATACCGATACCCGATACCAATACAAGTCAATGGGACTCAAGTATCGGACGGTATTCCTGATGGTTCCCAGGGTCTGAAGGAGAGGAAACTCTCCTTCAGGCCCTGGGATCCATATAAATGTGTAAAAGAAAGAATTAAAATAAAAAATATCGCTATACTCACCTGTCCGACGCAGCCTGGACCTCAGCGAGGGAACCGGCAGTGTTGTTTGTTTAAAATTCGCGCTTTTACTTGGTTACGTGAAGTCCCGGCTTGTGATTGGTCAGGGCGGCCATGTTGCCAGGACGCGGACCAATCACAGCAAGCCGTGACGAAATTACGTCACGGCTTGCTGTGATTGGTCCGCGTCCCGGCAACATGGCCGCCATTAACCAATCACAAGCAGTGACGTCACGGGAGGCTGGACACGCGCGCTTTTTAAAAAGCGCGCGTGTCCAGCCTCCAGTGACGTCCCGGCTTATGATTGGTCACGGCGCCATGTTGCCGGGACGCGGACCAATCACAGCAAGCCGTGACGAAATTACGTCACGGCTTGTTGTGATTGGTCCGCGTCCCGGCAACATGGCCGCCATTAACCAATCACAAGCCGTGACGTCACGGGAGGCTGGACACGCGCGCTTTTTAAAATGGGCGCGTGTCCAGCCTCCCGTGACGTCCCGGCTTGTGATTGGTTGCGCCGCGGTCAACCAATCACAAGCCGGGAGGCTGGACACGCGCGCATTTTAAAATTTTAAAATGCGCGTGTGTCCAGCCTCCCGGCTTGTGATTGGTTGATCGCGGCGCAACCAATCACAAGCCGGGACGTCACGGGAGGCTGGACACGCGCCCATTTTAAAATGCGCGCGTGTCCAGCCTCCCGTGACGTCACGGCTTGTGATTGGTTGCGTCTCCCATGTGACTGCGACGCAACCAATCACAAAGCCGAGACGTAATTTTAAAATCCTTAAGGACCTGAAATTACGTCACGGCTTGCTGTGATTGGTTGCGTCGCCCATGTGACTGCGACGCAACCAATCACAACGCCGGAACGTAATTTTAAAATCCTGAAGGACCTGAAATTACGTCACGGCTTGCTGTGATTGGTTGCGTCCCGGTCACATGGGCGGCACGCAACCAATCACAAGCCGGGACTCACGTAAAGGAAAGAAAAGCGCGAATTTTAAACAAAGAACGCTGCCGCTTCCCTCGGTAAGGTGCAGGCTGCGTCGGAGAGGTGAGTATAGCAATATTTTTTATTTTAATTCTCTCTTTTACACATTTTTACATTAATGTTGTTTCGATACCGATATCACAAAAATATCGGATCTCGGTATCGGAATTCCGATACAGCAAGTATCGGCCGATACCCGATACTTGCAGTATCGGAATGCTCAACACTAGTCACCATCTGATGGAAACGTTGCCTCCTGCTGACTGGAGCCGCCTGTGATGATGTAGAAATTTGTGGCGGGCACACAAAACTGTGCCACAGTTGGGCCATACTGGTCTTGCCTATTGCTGAGGCACTGCTTCTGCTCCCTCTTTGTGCCGAGCTTCCTCCACTGCCTCGACGCACTGAGCTGCTTTGTAAAGCACTAGCAGCACTGCTCTCAGTTGGACTGGAGAAGATGATGGAATTCACCAGTGTGTCTTGGTACTCCCGCATTTTACGCTCTCGGTTCAACGGTGTTATGAGGCTCTGTAAGTTGTCCCGGTAGCGAGGATCTAGGAGGGTGTACACCCAATAATCAGCCATGTTGAGAATGTGGGCAATGCGGCAGTCATTTCTCAAGCACTGCAGCATGTAATCAACCATGTGCTGCAGACTGCCAACTGGCCAAGAAACGGTGTCCCCTGCTTGATACGTGATCTCTGCCTGCTCTGCATCACCCCACCCTCGCTCTACACACTGACTACTGGAGAATTGTGTAACTCCCTCCTCTGGACCAATGTCTTCCTCCTCCATTGACTCCTCCTCATCCTCCTCACAAAGTGTCCCCTGCCTAGGCCTTTGTTGAGGAACCACGTAGCGCTGACTGTCCAGAAGCTGATGGAATTGGTGACTCCTCATCCTCCACCTCTTCCACAACATCATCCCTTAGTGCTTGCAGTGTTTGTTGAAGCAGGCAGATAAGGGGGACAGTCATGCTGACTAGTGCATCATCTGCACTCGCCATCCGCGTGGAATCATTGAAGGAACGCAAAACCTGGCAGACATCCTTCATAGTGGCCAACTCTGTGGTTGTGAAGTCTGAATGGCGGGCAGTGCGACTTCTTTGTGCCTGATGCAGCTGGTACTCCATTACTGCTGGCTGCTGCTCACACAACCGCTCCAACATATGTAACGTGGAATTTCACCTGGTGGGTAGGTCACATATGATGTGATGTTCCGGAAGGTGGAACCGGCGCTGCAGAGCTGCAATGCGCGATCTTGCCATGCTGGAACGCCACAAGTGAGCACACTGTAGGTGGACCTTGTGCAGCAGTGCATCAAGATCCGGATAGTTCCTTTAAAAAACTCTGCACGACCAAGTTGAGCACTTGTGCCAGACATGGGATGTGAGTGAGGTTGCCTAGGCCCAGAGCTGCCACCTGATTTCGGCCATTGTTACACACTACCATGCCTGGCTGGAGATTCGCTGGCACAAACCACACGTCGCTTTCCTGCTTGATGGCATTCCAGAGCTCCTGCGCTGTGTGGCTTCAATTCCCCAAAGAAATTAATTTCAAGACGGCCTGTTGACATTTGGCCACAGCTGTGCTCATATCGGTCGTAACAGGTAAACGTTCACGGGTCCATGTGGAGGTGGACTGTGACGGCTCCTGCAGAGATGATTCTGAGGAACTTGTGTATGAGGAGGAGTCAATGCGTACAGACTGGATTCCTGCAATCCTTGGAGTTGGCAGAACACGTCCTGCGCCACTCGCACGATCTGTACCTGGCTCAACAACATTAACCCAATGGGCAGTGAGGGAAAGGTATCACCCCTGTCCATGGTGACTGGTCCACGCATCAGTGGTGAGGTGGACCTTGCTACTGACGGCATTTAGTAGCGCGTGTTTTATGTGTCCCTCCACATGCTTGTGCAGGGCAGGGATGGCTTGCCTGCTGAAATAAAAGCTGCTGGGCACAATGTATTGTGGGATTGCCAATGCCATTAACTTACGGAAGGTGTCAGTCTTCACCAGCCTGAATGACAGCATTTCAAGGGACAGTAGTTTTGCAATGCCTGCATTCAGAGCCTGTGCTCGGGGGTGGTTTGCCGAGAATGGCTGCCTTTTTTCCCATGCCTGTGCTACCAATGGCTGTAGACTGGGCTGGGAGTGTGAGGATGACTGGGAACGTGGTGTTGTGGGTGGAATTACAGTGGGTCTCTGGACAACAGTGCCAGAGGTTCTTCCATGGCGATCCTGTGAGGAAGCTGAACCAGCTGTGTGTGAGCTGGAGGAAGAGGCAACAACATGAGCTGAAGAGGTGGTAGGTGCCGCTATTGGTTAGCCTAGGTCTTCAGTGTGTTTTTGTAACTCCACCGCGTGCTTGGTCTGCACATGTTTCCACATATTTGTGGTATTGAGGTTGCTGACATTTTTCCCTCTTTTGACTTTCTGATGACACACCTTGCATTTGACAAAGCAAATGTCATCTGCAACTGTGTCAAAAAAGGACCAGGCACTGCAAGTCTTGGGAGCACCCGTTTTGGCTTTTGGAAGAGGCATGCTCCTAACGGGTGCCGAAGTGGAGGCTACAGGAACCGCAGTCCTCTCCCTCCCTTTCCCTCTTTGGCCCGTTCAGGGAATCTATCCTCAGAGCTGCTCCCACCACCTTCCTGTACCTCACACCACGATGGGTCAAGGACCTCATCATCTACACTACCCTCCGCCACCAACTGCTTCTCCTGGGTAGTCTCGGCAGCACAGTACACACCAGAAAGTGGCACCTGAGTCTCATCATCAGATGCGTACTGCAGTGTGGTGACCGGAGGCACTGGCCCACCCGCCTCTTCAGAGTCAGTGAGACAAAGCTGTTGGGCATCACTGCATACTGCCTCTTCTTCCATTTCTCCAATACTGCTTGGCTGGCCCCCTGTTTCCAAGCCAAGAGATTCAGAGAACAGAAGTAGAGATGGCTCCTGTCCTGGGCTCTCTGACTGCCTGGGAAATTTGGCAGGTGGTGAAGAGACAGATGGGTGCTCTCCAGTGCTCTGTGCCTGAGAGGATGTGGCACTAATTGAAGTTGATGCGTTAGCTGCCATCCATCCGACAACGGCTTCAATTTGTTCTTCACGCAGCAGCGGTGTATGGCGATTTCCTACAAAGCTGCGCATGAAGGACTGTTCCCTGCTGAAACTGGGTGATGATGAGTCACCGGTGCCCGCGGCAGGCATAGAATCCCCATGTCCTCTCCCTGCTCCACGCCCACGTGCCTTACTCCCTGCCTTCTTGGTTGACTGATAAAGATAAGCAGAAAAGTACTAAGGGCATAGTGTGCTTATTCCTGAACAGCTCCTAACAGGTATAAGAAACACTAATTTTCTAAAGTGTGGACCAGACTTTAATATGAGCTAATGTGGCCTACACAACTGTAAAGTGGTGTGTTTGGTGAACTTTACTATTTTTTTTTTGGCATAACTGACTACAGAGTGAGCTGCACTCACTCACAGACCATGCAGACAGCCGTGAACTGCGCTGCAAGGCCAAAACAAGCTCCTCTATGTAATCCTATATAGTGTTTTTCCACAATCTAGCAGGATACGGAGGGAAAGCCACTAATAGGAAAAATTTGAAAAAATGTGCAGCAGGCTGGACTAATTGAGAAACAGACAATGGAATGGTATGAGGCAGTGACGCACCCTGAGCTGACTACAACCGGCTGTGGCTGCAGACAGACTACAGAGCGATGTGCACTCACACAGAGACAGTGCAGACAGCCGTAAACGGCACTGCAAGGCCTCAAAAAACTCCTCTATGTAATCCTATACAGTGTTTTTCCACAATTTAGCTGGATACGGATGGAAAGTCACTAATAGGAAATATTTGAAAAAATGTGCAGCAGGCTGCACCAATTGCAAAAAAGGAAAATGGATTGAACAGTATGAGGCAGTGACGTACCCTGAGCTGACTACAACTGTCTGTGGCTGCGGACAGACTACAGAGCGATGTGCACTCACACAGAGACCGTGCAGACAGCCGTAAACGGCGCTGCAATGCCAAAAAATCCTCCTCTATGTTATCCTATGTAGTGTTTTTCCATAATTTAGCTGGATAAGGATGGAAAGCCACTAATAGGAAATATTTGAAAAAATGTGCAGCAGGCTGCACTAATTGCAAAAAAGGTCAATGGATAGAACATTATGAGGCAGTTAAGCACCCTGAGCTGACTACAACAGGCTGTGGCTGCGGACAGACTACAGAGCTATGTGCACTCACACACAGAGACCTTGCAGACAGCTGTGAACAGCGCTGCAAGGCAAAAGTAAGGTTCTCACACAGCGGTTGCTAAATTAACCTGGGTAAAGCACAATGAAGCAAATCGCTATCTCTAAACTGGCCCTCAGTCAGAACACAGCGTCCTGTCCCTAACTGAATTCACAGCAGAGTGAGCCCAAAATGGCGGCAGCGAATTTTGTAGTGCATCATGACATCATTTCAGCAGCCAATCACAGCCATGCCAGTAGTTACATGCTGTAAGGATTCTGGACTTTCCTGGTGTCTGTTTGCCCTGATCCAAGATGGAGGCTTGGATCTCACCCTGTCATGGAACTTCCTGTCTGTCTGATTATTTAAGTCCGGGTCTTGTGTTCATCTGTGCCTGAATATTTTGTGCTGCTGGCTCCTGAGCATCTGCCTGCTTGCTGGTTAACTCCCTGCTGCTGCTGCTCACTACTCAGATCTGCCTCGCCCTGTTCAGCTACCTCTCGCCTCTGGAACTGCTGTGACTGGCAGCACACCAGTTTCCTTTGTGTACCAAACCTTTCCCAGTGTTGTGCCTCTTTGCACAACCACACCAGGTGAGCAAGATTCAAGCTGTGTTATCGCTACAAGAAATATTTACTCATCTACTACGCTTAGATGGCGCTCTCCCTCTTTCTCCCCTCGTCCTCTCTTTTCTAGGACGTCATTCACATGACGCATCATCTGTGAACTATTGGACTCCTACTTGCAAGTACTGTGCGCACGTATTAACAAGTGTTGCTGGACATCATCATTTAAATACTGTGTGCACTAAACCTTATTGGACTTCCTCGTTTAACCCCTTCATGACCTTGCCGTTTTTTGCAATTCTGACCAGTGTCCCTTTATGAGGTAATAATTCAGGAACGCTTCAACGGATCCTAGCGATTCTGAGATTGTTTTTTCGTGACATATTGGGCTTCATGTTAGTGGTAAATTTAGGTCGATAATTTCTGAGTTTATTTGTGAAAAAAGCAGAAATTTGGCAATTTTCACATTTTGAATTTTTATTCTGTTAAACCAGAGAGTTATGTGACACAAAATAGTTAATAAATAACATTTCCCACATGTCTACTTTACATCAGCACAATTTTGGAAACAATTTTTTTTTTTTGCTAGGAAGTTATAAGGGTTAAAATTTGACCAGTGATTTCTCATTTTTACAACAAAATTTACAAAACCATTTTTTTTAGGGACCACCTCACATTTGAAGTCAGTTTGAGGGTTCTATATGGCTGAAAATACCCAAAAGTGACACCATTCTAAAAACTGCACCCCTCAATGTGCTCAAAACCACATTCAAGAAGTTTATTAACCCTTCAGGTGTTTCACAGCAGCAGAAGAAACATGGAAGGAAAAAATGAACATTTAACTTTTTAGTCACAAAAATGATCTTTTAGCAACAATTTTTTTATTTTCCCAAAGGTAAAAGGAGAAACTGGACCACGGACGTTGTTGTCCAATTTGTCCTGAGTACGCTGATACCTCATATGTGGGGGTAAACCACTGTTTGGGCGCACGGCAGGGCTCGGAAGGGAAGGAGCGCCATTTGACTTTTTCAATGAAAAATTGGCTCCAATCTTTAGCGGACACCATGTCGCGTTTGGAGAGCCCCCGTGTGCCTAAACATTGGAGCTCCCCCACAAGTGACCCCATTTTGGAAACTAGACCCCCCAAGGAACTTATCTAGAAGTATAGTGAGCACTTTAAACCCCCAGGTGCTTCACAAATTGATCCGTAAAAATGAAAAAGTACTTTTTTTTCACAAAAAAATTATTTTAGCCTCAATTTTTTCATTTTCACATGGGCAACAGGATAAAATGGATCCTAAATTTTGTTGGGCAATTTCTCCTGAGTACACCAATACCTCACATGTGGGGGTAAACTACTGTTTGGGCACATGGTAAGGCTCGGAAGGGAAGGAGCGCCATTTGACTTTTTGAATGAAAAATTATCTCCATCGTTAGCGGACACCATGTCGCGTTTGGAAAGCCCCTGTGTGCCTAAACATTGGAGCTCCTCCACAAGTGACCCCATTTTGGAAACTAGACCCCCCAAGGAACTCATCTAGAGGCATAGTGAGCACTTTAAACCCCCAGGTGCTTCACAAATTGATCCGCAAAAATGAAAAAGTACTTTTTTTTCACACAAAATTTCTTTTAGCCTCAATTCTTTCATTTTCACATGGGCAACAGGATAAAATGGATCCTAAAATTAGTTGGGCAATTTCTCCTGAGTATGCCGATACCTCATATGTGGGGGTAAACCACTGTTTGGGTGCACGGCAAGGCTCGGAAGGGGAGGCGTGCCATTTGACTTTTTGAATGGAAAATTAGCTCCAATCGTTAGCGGACACCATGTCGCGTTTGGAGAGCCCCTGTGTGCCTAAACATTGGAGCTCCCCTACAAGTGACCCCATTTTGGAAACTAGACCCCCCAAGGAACTTATCTAGATGCATAGTGAGCACTTATAACCCCCAGGTGCTTCACAGAAGTTTATAACGCAGAGCCGTGAAAATAAAAAAAAAATTTTTCTTTCCTCAAAAATGATTTTTAGCCCAGAATTTTTTATTTTCCCAAGGGTAATAGGAGAAATTGGACCACAAATGTTGTTGTCCAGTTTGTCCTGAGTACGATGATACCCCATATGTGGGGGTAAACCACTGTTTGGGCGCACGGCAAGGCTCGGAAGGGAAGGCATGCCATTTGGCTTTTTGAATGGAAAATTAGCTCCAATCATTAGCGGACACCATGTCGCGTTTGGAGAGCCCCTGTGTGCCTAAACATTGGAGCTCCCGCACAAGTGAACCCATTTTGGAAACTAGACCTCCCAAGGAACTAATCTAGATGTGTGGTGAGCACTTTGAACCCCCAAGTGCTTCACAGAAGTTTATAACGCAGAGCCATGAAAATAAAAAATAATTTTTCTTTTCTCAAAAATGATTTTTTAGCCCACAATTTTTTATTTTCCCAAGGGTAACAGGAGAAATTGGACCCCAAAAGTTGTTGACCAGTTTCTCCTGAGTACGCTGATACCCCATATGTGGGGGTAAACCACTGTTTTGGCACACGTCGGGGTTCGGAAGGAAAGTAGTGACGTTTTGAAATGCAGACTTTGATGGAATGCTCTGCGGGCATCAGGTTGCGTTTGCAGAGTCCCTGATGTGCCTAAACAGTAGGAACTCCCCACAAGTGACTCCATTTTGGAAACTAGACCCCCAAGGGAACTTATCTAGATGTGTGGTGAGCACTTTGCACCCCCAAGTGCTTCACAGAAGTTTATAACGCAGAGCCGTGAAAATAATAAATGTGTTTCCTTTCCTCAAAAATATTTTTTTAGCCCAGAATTTTTTATTTTTGCAAGAGTAACAGGAGAAATTGGACCCCAAAAGTTGTTGTCCAGTTTCTCCTGAGTACGCTGATACCCCATATGTGGGGGTAAACCACTGTTTGGGCACATGCCGGGGCTCGGAAGGGAAGTAGTGACGTTTTGGAATGCAGACTTTGATGGAATGGTCTGCGGGCATCATGTTACGTTTGCAGAGCCCCTGATATGCCTAAACAGTAGAAACCCCCCACAAGTGACCCCATTTTGGAAACTAGACCCCCCAAGGAACTTATCTAGATGTGTGGTGAGCACGTTCAACCCCCAAGTGCTTCACAGAAGTTTACAACGCAGAGCCGTGAAAATAAAAAATCATTTTTCTTTCCTCAAAAAAGATGTTTTAGCAAGCAATTTTTTATTTTCACAAGGGTAACAGGAGAATTTGGACCCCAATATTTGTTGCCCAGTTTGTTGTGAATACGCTGATACCCCATATGTGGGGGTAAACCACTGTTTGGGCACACATCAGGGCTCGGAAGGGAAGTAGTGACATTTGAAATGCAGACTTTGATGGAATGGTCTGCGGGCGTCACATTGCATTTGCAGAGCCCCTGATGTGCCTAAACAGTAGAAACACCCCACAAGTGACCCCATTTTGGAAACTAGACCCCCGAAGGAACTTATCTAGATGTGTGGTGAGCACTTTCAACCCCCAAGTGCTTCACAGAAGTTTATAACGCAGAGCCGTGAAAATAAAAAATAATTGTTCTTTCCTCAAAAATTATGTTTTAGCAAGTAATTTTTTATTTTTGCAAGGGTAACAGGAGAAATTGGACCCCAACAGTTGTTGCCCAGTTTGTCCTGAGTACGCTGGTACCCCAAATGTGGGGGTAAACCACTGTTTGGGCGCACGTCGGGGCTTGGAAGGGCGGGAGCACCATTTGACTTTTTGAACGCAAGATTGGCTGGAATCAATGGTGGCGCCATTGTCATGATTCTCAATGGCGAGAGAACATAGCCCAGCATATATGAGAACTAGCTCTAGGAAGATGGAAACTATACTGACCATGAACTAAACCTGCCGCACAACTAGAAGTGGCCGGGTAGCATGCCTACGTTTTTTTATCCCTAGATGCCCAGCGCCAGCCGGAGAACTACCTAATCCTAGCAGAGGAAAAGACAGTCCTGGCTCACCTCTAGAGAAATTTTCCCAAAAGGCAGACAGAGGCCCCCACATATATTGGCGGTGATTTTAGATGAAATGACAAACGTAGTATGAAAATAGGTTTAGCAAAATCGAGGTCCGCTTACTAGATAGAAAGAAGACAGAAAGGGCACTTTCATGGTCAGCAGAAAACCCTATCAAAACACCATCCAGAAATTACTTTAAGACTCTAGCATTAACTCATAACACCAGAGTGGCAATTTCCGCTCACAAGAGCTTTCCAGACACAGTAACGAAACAGCAGCTGTGAACAGGAACAAAATGCAAAAACACACAAGGACAAAAGTCCAACTTAGCTGGGAGTTGTCTAGTAGCAGGAACATGCACTGAAAGGCTTCTGATTACATTGTTGACCGGCATGAAACTGACAGAGGAGCAAGGTTATATAGCGACTCCCACATCCTGATAGGAGCAGGTGAACAGAGGGGATGATGCACACAAGTACAATTCCACAAGTGGCCACCGGGGGAGCCCAGAATCCAATTTCACAACAGTACCCCCCCCTCAAGGAGGGGGCACCGAACCCTCACCAGAACCACCAGGGCGATCAGGATGAGCCCTATGAAAGGCACGGACAAGATCGGAGGCATGAACATCAGAGGCAGTGACCCAAGAATTATCCTCCTGACCGTATCCCTTCCATTTGACCAGATACTGGAGTTTCCGTCTGGAAACACGAGAGTCCAAGATCTTTTCCACAACGTACTCCAACTCACCCTCAACCAACACCGGAGCAGGAGGCTCAACGGAAGGCACAGCCGGTACCTCATACCTGCGCAACAATGACCGATGAAAAAAATTATGAATCGAAAAGGATGCAGGGAGGTCCAAACGGAAGGACACAGGGTTAAGAATCTCCAATATCTTGTACGGGCCGATGAACCGAGGCTTAAACTTAGGAGAAGAAACCCTCATAGGGACAAAACGAGAAGACAACCACACCAAGTCCCCAACACAAAGCCGAGGACCAACACGACGACGGCGGTTGGCAAAAAGCTGAGTCTTCTCCTGGGACAACTTCAAATTGTCCACCACCTGCCCCCAAATCTGATGCAACCTCTCCACCACAGCATCCACTCCAGGACAATCCGAAGATTCCACTTGACCGGAGGAAAATCGAGGATGAAACCCCGAATTACAGAAAAACGGGGACACCAAGGTGGCAGAGCTGGCCCGATTATTGAGGGCGAACTCCGCCAAAGGCAAAAAAGCAACCCAATCATCCTGATCCGCAGACACAAAACACCTCAAATATGTCTCCAAGGTCTGATTAGTCCGCTCGGTCTGGCCATTAGTCTGAGGATGGAAAGCAGACGAAAAAGACAAATCTATGCCCATCCTAGCACAGAATGCCCGCCAAAATCTAGACACGAATTGGGTCCCTCTGTCAGAAACGATATTCTCCGGAATACCATGCAAACGAACAACATTTTGAAAAAACAGAGGAACCAACTCGGAAGAAGAAGGCAACTTAGGCAAGGGAACCAGATGGACCATCTTAGAGAAACGGTCACACACCACCCAGATGACAGACATCTTATGAGAAACAGGCAGATCCGAAATAAAATCCATCGAGATGTGCGTCCAAGGCCTCTTCGGGATAGGCAAGGGTAACAACAATCCACTAGCCCGAGAACAACAAGGCTTGGCCCGAGCACAAACGTCACAAGACTGCACAAAGCCTCGCACATCTCGTGACAGGGAAGGCCACCAGAAGGACCTTGCCACCAAATCCCTGGTACCAAAGATTCCAGGATGACCTGCCAACGCAGAAGAATGAACCTCAGAGATGACTCTACTGGTCCAATCATCAGGAACAAACAGTTTATCAGGTGGGCAACGATCCGGTCTATCCGCCTGAAACTCCTGCAAGGCCCGCCGCAGGTCTGGAGAAACGGCTGACAATACCACTCCATCCTTAAGGATACCTGTGGGCTCAGAGTTACCAGGCGAGTCAGGCTCAAAACTCCTAGAAAGGGCATCCGCCTTAACATTCTTAGAACCCGGTAGGTAAGACACCACAAAATTAAACCGAGAGAAAAACAACGACCAGCGCGCCTGTCTAGGATTCAGGCGCCTGGCAGACTCAAGGTAAATTAAATTTTTGTGGTCAGTCAATACCACCACCTGATGTCTGGCCCCCTCAAGCCAGTGACGCCACTCCTCAAAAGCCCACTTCATGGCCAAAAGCTCCCGATTCCCAATATCATAATTCCGCTCGGCGGGCGAAAATTTACGGGAAAAAAAAGCACAAGGTCTCATCACGGAGCAGTCGGAACTTCTCTGCGACAACACCGCCCCAGCTCCGATTTCAGAAGCGTCGACCTCAACCTGAAAAGGAAGAGCAACATCAGGCTGACGCAACACTGGGGCGGAAGAAAAGCGGCGCTTGAGCTCCCGAAAGGCCTCCACAGCATCAGGGGACCAATCAGCAACATCAGCACCCTTCTTAGTCAAATCAGTCAATGGTTTTACAACATCAGAAAAACCAGCAATAAATCGACGATAAAAGTTAGCAAAGCCCAAAAATTTCTGAAGACTCTTAAGAGAAGAGGGTTGCGTCCAATCACCAATAGCCTGAACCTTGACAGGATCCATCTCGATGGAAGAGGGGGAAAAAATGTATCCCAAGAAGGAAATCTTTTGAACCCCAAAAACACACTTAGAACCCTTCACACACAAGGAATTAGACCGCAAAACCTGAAAAACCCTCCTGACCTGCTGGACATGAGAGTCCCAGTCATCCGAAAAAATCAGAATATCATCCAGATACACAATCATAAATTTGTCCAAATAATCGCGGAAAATGTCATGCATAAAGGACTGGAAGACTGAAGGGGCATTTGAAAGACCAAAAGGCATCACCAAATACTCAAAATGGCCCTCGGGCGTATTAAATGCGGTTTTCCACTCATCCCCCTGCTTGATTCGCACCAAATTATACGCCCCACGGAGATCAATCTTAGAGAACCACTTGGCCCCCTTTATACGAGCAAACAAATCAGTAAGCAGTGGTAACGGATATTGATATTTAACCGTGATTTTATTCAAAAGTCGATAATCAATACACGGCCTCAAAGAGCCGTCTTTCTTAGACACAAAGAAAAAACCGGCTCCTAAGGGAGATGACGAAGGACGAATATGTCCCTTTTCCAAGGACTCCTTTATATATTCTCGCATAGCCGCGTGTTCAGGCACAGACAGATTAAATAAACGACCCTTAGGGTATTTACTACCCGGGATCAAGTCTATGGCACAATCGCACTCCCGGTGCGGAGGTAGTGAACCAACCTTGGGTTCTTCAAAAACGTCACGAAAGTCAGACAAGAATTCAGGAATCTCAGAGGGAATAGATGATGAAATGGAAACCAAAGGTACGTCCCCATGAGTTCCTTTACATCCCCAGCTTAACACAGACATAGCTCTCCAGTCGAGGACTGGGTTATGAGATTGCAGCCATGGCAATCCCAGCACCAAAACATCATGTAGATTATACAGCACCAGAAAGCGAATAACCTCCTGGTGATCCGGATTAACACGCATAGTCACTTGTGTCCAGTATTGTGGTTTATTACTAGCCAATGGGGTGGAGTCAATCCCTTTCAGAGGTATCGGAGCCTCCAATGGCTCCAAATCATACCCACAGCGTTTGGCAAAGGACCAATCCATAAGACTCAAAGCAGCGCCAGAGTCGACATAGGCGTCCGCGGTAATAGATGACAAAGAACAAATCAGGGTCACAGATAGAATAAACTTAGACTGTAAAGTGCTAATTGAAACAGACTTGTCAGGCTTCTTAGTACGCTTAAAGCATGCTGATATAACATGAGTTGAATCACCACAATAGAAGCACAACCCATTTTTTCGTCTAAAATTCTGCCGCTCGCTTCTGGACAGAATTCTATCACATTGCATATTTTCTGGCGTTTTCTCAGTAGACACCGCCAAATGGTGCACAGGTTTGCGCTCCCGCAGACGCCTATCGATCTGAATAGCCATCGTCATGGACTCATTCAGACTCGCAGGCACAGGGAACCCCACCATAACATCCTTAATGGCATCAGAGAGACCTTCTCTGAAAATCGCCGCCAGGGCGCACTCATTCCACTGAGTAAGCACAGACCATTTGCGGAATTTTTGGCAGTATATTTCAGCTTCATCTTGCCCCTGAGACAAGGACATCAAGGCCTTTTTTCGCCTGAAGCTCTAAATGAGGTTCCTCATAAAGCAACCCCAAGGCCAGAAAAAACGCATCCACATTGAGCAACGCAGGATCCCCTGGTGCCAATGCAAAAGCCCAGTCTTGAGGGTCGCCCCGGAGCAAGGAAATTACAATCCTGACCTGCTGTGCAGGGTCTCCGGCAGAGCGAGACTTCAGGGACAAAAACAATTTGCAATTATTTTTAAAATTTTGAAAGTGAGATCTATTCCCCGAGAAGAAACCAGGCAAAGGAATTCTAGGCTCAGACATAGGTGCATGAACAACGAAATCTTGCAAATTTTGTACCTTTGTGGCGAGATTATTCAAACCTGTAGCTACACTCTGAAGATCCATTTGAAACAGGTGAACACAGAGCCATTCAAGGATAAGAAGGAGAGAAAGAGAGGAAGGCTGCAGTATAGGCAGACTAGCAAGTGATTCAATTAAGAGCACACTCAGAACTAGAGGAAAAAAAAAAAAAAAAAAAAAATTGTAGCAGACTTCTTTTTTCTCTCCTTTCTCAGCCAGTAATTTAACCCTTTTTTTTGGGCCGGTCAAACTGTCATGATTCTCAATGGCGAGAGAACATAGCCCAGCATATATGAGAACTAGCTCTAGGAAGATGGAAACTATACTGACCATGAACTAAACCTGCCGCACAACTAGAAGTGGCCGGGTAGCATGCCTACGTTTTTTTATCCCTAGATGCCCAGCGCCAGCCGGAGAACTACCTAATCCTAGCAGAGGAAAAGACAGTCCTGGCTCACCTCTAGAGAAATTTTCCCAAAAGGCAGACAGAGGCCCCCACATATATTGGCGGTGATTTTAGATGAAATGACAAACGTAGTATGAAAATAGGTTTAGCAAAATCGAGGTCCGCTTACTAGATAGAAAGAAGACAGAAAGGGCACTTTCATGGTCAGCAGAAAACCCTATCAAAACACCATCCAGAAATTACTTTAAGACTCTAGCATTAACTCATAACACCAGAGTGGCAATTTCCGCTCACAAGAGCTTTCCAGACACAGTAACGAAACAGCAGCTGTGAACAGGAACAAAATGCAAAAACACACAAGGACAAAAGTCCAACTTAGCTGGGAGTTGTCTAGTAGCAGGAACATGCACTGAAAGGCTTCTGATTACATTGTTGACCGGCATGAAACTGACAGAGGAGCAAGGTTATATAGCGACTCCCACATCCTGATAGGAGCAGGTGAACAGAGGGGATGATGCACACAAGTACAATTCCACAAGTGGCCACCGGGGGAGCCCAGAATCCAATTTCACAACACGCCATGTTGCGTTTGGAGACCCCTGATGTGCCTAAACAGTGGAAACCCCTCAATTCTAACTTCAACACTAACCCCAACACACCCCTAATCCTAATCCCAACTGTAGCCATAACCCTAATCACAACCCTAACCCCAACACACCCCTAACCACAACCCTAACCGCAACACAATCGTAACCCTAATTCCAACCCTAATCCTAACCCTAATCCCAACCGTAACCCTAATCCCAACCCTAACCACAACTGTAACCCCAACACACCCCTAACCCTATCCGTAACCCTAACCACAAGCCTAATCTTAACCCTATTTCAAACCCTAGCCCTAATTCCAACCCTAACTCTAATTCCAACCCTAACTGTCATGGTTCTCAATGGCAAGAGACCGTAGTAAAGCATACAAAAGGACTAGCTCTTGGAAGATGGGAACTCGAGCTGACTGTGAGCTAAACCTACCGCACAACTAACAGTGGCCGGGTAGCGTGCCTACGTTTTATCCCTAGACGCCCAGCGCCAGCCGGAGGACTGACTGACCCTAGCAGAGGAAAATACAGACCTGGCTTACCTCTAGAGAAATTTTCCCCAAAAGGCAGACAGTAGCCCCCACATATATTGTCGGTGATTTTAGAGGAAATTGACATACGAAGTATGAAGATAGGTTTAGCAAATTGAGGTCCGCTTACTAAATAGTAGGAAGACAGAAAAGGGAACTTCACAGTCAGCTGAAAACCCTTTCAAAACACCATCCTGAAATTACTTTAAGACTCTAATATCAACTCATGACACCAGAGTGGCAATTTCAGCTCACAAGAGCTTCCAGCCTCAGAAATATTCAAACACAGAGAACTGGAACAAAAATGCAAAACAATCTTAGGACTACAAGTCCAACTTAGCTGATAGTAGTCTAGGAGCAGGAACATGCAACAGAAAGGCTTCTGGTAACATTGTTGGCCGGCATAGAAATGACTGAGGAGCAAGGCTAAATAGACAACTCCCACATCCTGATGGAAACAGGTGAACAGAGGAGATGAAGCACACAAGTGCAGTACCACCAGAAACCACCGGGGGAGCCCAGAAACCAAATTCACAGCAGTACCCCCCCCTCAAGGAGGGGGCACCGAACCCTCACCAGAACCACCAGGGCGATCAGGATGAGCCCTATGAAAGGCACGGACCAAATCGGAGGCATGAACATCAGAGGCAGTCACCCAAGAGTTATCCTCCTGACCGTAGCCCTTCCACTTGACCAAATACTGAAGTCTCCGTCTGGAAACACGGGAGTCCAAGATCTTCTCGACAATGTACTCCAACTCACCCTCAACCAACACCGGAGCAGGAGGCTCAACGGAAGGCACAACCGGTACCTCATACCTGCGCAACAATGACCGATGGAAGACATTATGAATAGAAAAAGATGCAGGGAGGTCCAAACGAAAGGACACAGGGTTAAGAATCTCCAATATCTTGTACGGGCCGATGAACCGAGGCTTAAACTTAGGAGAAGAAACCTTCATAGGGACAAAACGAGAAGACAACCACACCAAGTCCCCAACACAAAGACGAGGACCAGCACGACGACGGCGGTTGGCAAACTGCTGAGTCTTCTCCTGGGACAACTTCAAATTGTCCACCACATGCCCCCAAATCTGATGCAACCTCTCCACCACAGCATCCACTCCAGGACAATCCGAAGACTCCACCTGACCGGAAGAGAAACGAGGATGAAACCCCGAATTACAGAAGAAAGGAGAAACCAAGGTGGCAGAACTAGCCCGGTTATTGAGGGCAAACTCCGCCAAGGGCAAAAAGGCAACCCAATCATCCTGATCCGCAGACACAAAACACCTCAAATAAGTCTCCAAGGTCTGATTAGTTCGCTCGGTCTGGCCATTAGTCTGAGGATGGAAAGCAGACGAAAAAGACAAATCAATGCCCATCCTAGCACAGAACGCTCGCCAAAATCTAGACACGAATTGGGTTCCCCTGTCAGAAACGATATTCTCCGGAATACCATGCAAGCGAACCACATTTTGAAAAAACAGAGGAACCAGCTCGGATGAGGAAGGCAATTTAGGCAAGGGGACCAAATGGACCATCTTAGAGAAACGGTCACACACCACCCAGATGACAGACATCTTCTGAGAAACAGGGAGATCAGAAATAAAATCCATGGAGATGTGAGTCCAAAGCCTCTTCAGAATAGGCAAAGATAACAACAATCCACTAGCCTGAGAACAACAAGGCTTGGCCCGAGCACAAACATCACAAGACTGCACAAAACCTCGCACATCTCGCGACAGGGAAGGCCACCAGAAGGACCTAGCCACCAAATCCCTGGTACCAAAGATTCCAGGATGACCAGCTAACGCAGAAGAATGGACCTCCGAGATGACTCTACTGGTCCAATCATCCGGAACAAACAGTCTACCAGGCGGGCAACGATCAGGTCTATCCGCCTGAAACTCCTGCAAGACCCGTCGCAAGTCTGGGGAAACAGCAGATAATATCACTCCATCCTTAAGGATACCTGTAGGTTCAGAATTACCAGGGGAATCAGGCTCAAAACTCCTAGAAAGGGCATCCGCCTTCACATTTTTAGAACCCGGTAGGTAAGAAACCACAAAATTAAACCGAGAGAAAAATAACGACCAGCGCGCCTGTCTAGGATTCAGGCGCCTGGCAGACTCAAGATATATCAAATTCTTGTGGTCGGTCAATACCACCACCTGATGTCTAGCCCCCTCAAGCCAATGACGCCACTCCTCAAAAGCCCACTTCATAGCCAAGAGCTCCCGATTACCAATATCATAATTTCGCTCAGCGGGCGAAAATTTACGAGAAAAGAACGCGCAAGGTCTCATCACGGAGCAGTCGGAACTTTTCTGCGACAAAACCGCCCCAGCTCCGATTTCTGAAGCGTCGACCTCAACCTGAAAAGGAAGAGTAACATCAGGCTGACGCAATACAGGGGCGGAAGAAAAGCGGCGCTTAAGCTCCCGAAAGGCCTCCACAGCAGCAGGGGACCAATCAGCAACATCAGCACCCTTCTTAGTCAAATCAGTCAACGGCTTAGCAACATCAGAAAAACCAGTTATAAATCGACGATAAAAATTAGCAAAGCCCAAAAACTTCTGAAGGCTCTTAAGAGAAGAGGGTTGCGTCCAATCACAAATAGCCTGAACCTTGACAGGGTCCATCTCAATGGAAGAGGGGGAAAAAATGTACCCCAAAAACGAAATCTTTTGAACCCCAAAAACACACTTAGAACCCTTTACACACAAGGAATTAGAGCGCAAAACCTGAAAAACCCTCCTGACCTGTTGGACATGAGAGTCCCAGTCATCCGAAAAAATCAAAATATCATCCAGATACACAATCATAAATTTATCCAAATATTCACGGAAAATGTCATGCATAAAAGACTGAAAGACTGAAGGGGCATTTGAAAGACCAAAAGGCATTACTAAATACTCAAAATGGCCCTCAGGCGTATTAAATGCGGTTTTCCACTCATCCCCCTGCTTAATTCGCACTAAATTATACGCCCCACGAAGATCAATCTTAGAGAACCACTTGGCCCCCTTTATTCGAGCAAACAAATCAGTAAGCAGTGGCAAAGGATACTGATATTTAACCGTGATTTTATTCAAAAGCCGATAATCAATACACGGCCTCAAAGAGCCATCTTTTTTAGATACAAAGAAAAAACCGGCTCCTAAGGGAGATGACGAAGGACGAATATGTCCCTTTTCCAAGGACTCCTTAATATATTCCCGCATAGCAGCATGTTCAGGCACAGATAGATTAAATAAACGACCCTTTGGAAACTTACTGCCCGGAATCAGATCTATAGTACAATCGCAATCTCTGTGCGGAGGTAGTGAACCAAGTTTAGGCTCCTCAAAAACGTCACGATAATCAGATAAAAATTCCGGAATCTCAGAGGGAATAGATGACGAAATGGAAACCAAAGGTACGTCCCCATGAGTCCCCTGACATCCCCAGCTTAACACAGACATTGCTTTCCAGTCGAGGACTGGGTTATGAGATTGCAGCCATGGCAATCCAAGCACCAACATATCATGTAGATTATACAACACAAGGAAGCGAATAATCTCCTGGTGATCCGGATTAATACGCATAGTTACTTGTGTCCAGTATTGTGGTTTGTTACTAGCCAATGGCGTGGAGTCAATACCCTTCAGAGGTATAGGAACTTCCAGAGGCTCTAAATTAAACCCACAGCGTTTGGCAAAGGACCAATCCATAAGACTCAAAGCGGCGCCAGAGTCGACATAGGCGTCCGCGGTAATAGACGATAAAGAGCAAATCAGGGTCACAGATAGAATAAACTTAGACTGTAAAGTGCCAATTGAAACAGACTTATCAACCTTCTTAGTACGTTTAGAGCATGCTCATATAACATGAGTTGAATCACCACAATAGAAGCATAACCCATTTTTCCGCCTAAAATTCTGTCGTTCGCTTCTGGACAGAATTCTATCACATTGCATAATCTCTGGCGCCTTCTCAGTAGACACCGCCAAATGGTGCACAGGTTTGCGCTCCCGCAAACGCCGATCAATCTGAATAGCCATTGTCATGGACTCATTAAGACCTGTAGGCACAGGGAACCCCACCATAACATCTTTAATGGCATCAGAGAGACCCTCTCTGAAATTCGCCGCCAGGGCGCACTCATTCCACTGAGTAAGCACAGACCACTTACGAAATTTTTGGCAGTATATTTCAGCCTCATCTTGCCCTTGAGACAGGGCCATCAAGGCTTTTTCAGCCTGAATCTCTAAATGAGGTTCCTCATAAAGCAACCCCAAAGCCAGGAAAAACGCATCCACATTGAGCAACGCAGGATCCCCTGGTGCCAAAGCAAATGCCCAATCCTGAGGGTCGCCCTGGAGCAAGGAAATTACAATCCTGACCTGCTGTGCAGGATCTCCAGCGGAGCGAGATCTCAGAGACAAAAATAATTTACAATTATGTTTGAAATTTTGGAAGCGAGATCTATCCCCGGAGAAAAATTCAGGTAAAGGAATTCTAGGTTCAGATATAGGAGCATGAATTACAAAATCCTGTAAACTTTGAACCTTCATAGCGAGATTATCCAAACCTATAGCTAAACTTTGAGGATCCATTTTAATCAGGTGAAATCAGAACCATTCAAGGATTAGAAGGAGAGAGAGACGAAGGCTGCAGTAAGCAGAGATGCAAGTGAATCAACTAATGAGCAAACTCAGAAAAAAAAAAAAAAAAAAATTCTCTGCAGACTTCTTTTCTCTCCTTTCTTCTGCCAATTATTTTAACCCTTGGCCGGCCAAACTGTCGTGGTTCTCAATGGCAAGAGACCGTAGTAAAGCATACAAAAGGACTAGCTCTTGGAAGATGGGAACTCGAGCTGACTGTGAGCTAAACCTACCGCACAACTAACAGTGGCCGGGTAGCATGCCTACGTTTTATCCCTAGACACCCAGCGCCAGCCGGAGGACTGACTGACCCTAGCAGAGGAAAATACAGACCTGGCTTACCTCTAGAGAAATTTTCCCCAAAAGGCAGACAGTAGCCCCCACATATATTGTCGGTGATTTTAGAGGAAATTGACATACGAAGTATGAAGATAGGTTTAGCAAATTGAGGTCCGCTTACTAAATAGTAGGAAGACAGAAAAGGGAACTTCACAGTCAGCTGAAAACCCTTTCAAAACACCATCCTGAAATTACTTTAAGACTCTAATATCAACTCATGACACCAGAGTGGCAATTTCAGCTCACAAGAGCTTCCAGCCTCAGAAATATTCAAACACAGAGAACTGGAACAAAAATGCAAAACAATCTTAGGACTACAAGTCCAACTTAGCTGATAGTAGTCTAGGAGCAGGAACATGCAACAGAAAGGCTTCTGGTAACATTGTTGGCCGGCATAGAAATGACTGAGGAGCAAGGCTAAATAGACAACTCCCACATCCTGATGGAAACAGGTGAACAGAGGAGATGAAGCACACAAGTGCAGTACCACCAGAAACCACCGGGGGAGCCCAGAAACCAAATTCACAACACCTAACCCTAAGGCTATGTGCCCACGTTGCGGATTCGTGTGAGATCTTTCCGCACGATTTTTGAAAAATCTGCAGGTAAAAGGCACTGTGTTTTACCTGCGGATTTACAGCAGATTTCCAGTGTTTTTTTGTGCGGATTTCACCTGCGGATTCCTATTGAGGAACAGGTGTAAAACGCTGCGGAATCCGCACAAAGAATTGACATGCTGCGGAAAATACAATGCAGCGTTTCTGCACGGAATTTTCCGCACCATGGGCACAGCGGATTTGGTTTTCCTTAGGTGTACATGGTACTGTAAACCTGATGGAAAACTGCTTCGAATTCGCAGCGGCCAATCCGCTGCGGATCCGCGGCCAATCCGCTGCGGATCCGCGGCCAATCTGCTGCCAATCCGCTGCGGATCCGCGGCCAATCCGCTGCGGATCCGCTGCCAATCCGCTGCGGATCCGCGGCCGATCCGCTGCGGATCCGCGGCCGATCCGCTGCGGATCCGCTGCCGATCCGCTGCGGATCCGCGGCCGATCCGCTGCGGATCCGCGGCCGATCCGCTGCGGATCCGCGGCCGATCCGCTGCGGATCCGCGGCCGATCCGCTCTGTGTGCACATGCCATAACCCTACCCCTAACCCTACCCGTAACCCTAACCCTACCCCTAGTTCTAACCCTAGTTCTAACCCTAACCCTAGTGGAAAAAGAAAAAAAAATATTTTCTTTATTTTATTATTGTCCCTACCTATGGGGGTGATAAAGGGGGGGGGTTTATTTATTATTTTTTTATTTTGATCGCTGTGTTAGAACCTACCACAGCGATCAAAATGTACCTGTAATGAATCAGCCAGCCGGCTGATTCGGCGGGCGCACTGAGCATGCGCCCGCCATTTTGGAAGATGGCGGCGCCCAGCGAGGAGACGGACCGACACCGGGAGCCTAGGTAAGTATAAGGGGGGGAGATCGGGGCACGGGGGGGGCGTCGGAGCACCGGGGGGTGACATAGGAGCAGGGGGGGAGCGGGCAGGAGGACGGGGGAGCGGAGCACAGGACGGAGGGGACCGGACCCCATAACGGAGCACTGGGGGGGCGATCGGTGGGGTGGGGGGGGTCACTTCAGGTTTTCCAGCCATGGCCGATGGTATTGCAGCATCGGCCATGGCTGGATTGTAATATTTCACCAGTTTTTTAGGTGAAATATTACAAATCGCTCTGATTGGCAGTTTCACTTTCAACAGCCAATCAGAGCGATCGTAGCCACGGGGGGGTGAAGCCACCCCCCCTGGGCTGAAGTACCACTCCCCCTCTCCCTGCAGATCGGGTAAAATAGGAGTTAACCCCTTCACCCGATCTGCAGGGACGCGATCATTCCATGACGCCGCATAGGCGTCATGGGTCGGGAAGGGGTTAAGTGTCTTGTTTGCTCCCACATAATTTCCTTGCTGGACTGGTTCACATTAGCGGTCGCTCCCCGCTACTCAGTTTGCTGTGACTTTCTATATAGAGCTGAGGACCTCGTTACTATTGCAGAAATATCTGTACTATGTTTTGTTTGCTAACCTGTTGGCTGTTTTCTACATAGAGCTGAGGCTCTCGTTACAATTGCAGAAATATCTGTACTATGTTTTGTTTGCTAACCTGTTGGCTGTTTTCTACATAGAGCTGAGGCTCTCGTTACAATTGCAGAAATATCTGTTAGTTCTGTTTACATTTTCGTTTGTGAGTAAATACATCTTGTGCTGCAACTTTGTTCTCAGACTGGCTTTATCCCATGCTATCAGATTCCGTAGTATCCATATAATTATTACACATGCCCACCATGCAGAACAGGATGTGCCCACACTTCTAATCATTCCTCATTGGCTGAATTCGGGCACTTTGAATTATGGGAACTTCTGATTCCGGTATCCGATATACTGAAAGCATCGGAACTCGGTATCGGAATTCCAATACCGCAAATATCGGCCGATACCCGATACTTGCGGTATTGGAATGCTCAACACTACTTCTAAGGAAAGTGTTCAGAATGGACCCGCCGCCATTCTACCTAAAGATATTTATTTTTTTATTTTTTTTTGTCAAGACGTCTGGGTGTTGGTAGAGGGAGTTTAGATTTTTACTCCAGCCTTTCTTGATTTTAGAAGGGCATGACATGCCTATATCTGTGTCTCCTCCTCCTTTTACTCCTCCACCTCTTTTCTTTTCGCATGACTATATGTAGTTGTGACTTTTCCATGTGTTTGTGTCTTCTGAGCAGTTTGTCAGCTTTTGGACACCTTTTAATGTGTTTTCTATTTGTTTTCCATGTGTTTGTATGTGTTTGTGTTTGCCTGCCATTGGTTTCAATGGGGTTCGACGGTGTTGGTCGAACGTTCGTTGAACGCGTCTCTGTTCGACGAACCGAACCCGAACACTAGGGAGGTGGCTCATCTCTACTCCATAGTATAATCCAGAAAAATGAAGGCAGCACTCCAAGCTTGAGAAAGGTCCACATCCTGGACTGAAACGTCGCACATGGGCCAAAAAAAACCTTTATTTTTTCTATTGGAGCGCTGCCTTCATTTTTCTGGACTATAGCATGAGGTTTGGTATATACCTGGAAGGGTTTTTTGCACCCTTTGTTTTCTTTTGGTGTTGCTTTTTGTTTTCTTTTTCTATACTCCATAGTATAGTTACACAGTTGCATAGTTTAAAAAAATCTATGTCCATAAAGTTCAACCTTTCTCCACCAAGTATACATTTTATCACTATATTATCTATAACCCACAGTATTATGTGTACCAAGGAAATCATTCAGCCCTTTTTAAAAACTGTTTTTGTGTCTGCCATTACTGCCTCCTGTTGCAGGGCATTCCACAGTCCGACTGTAAAGAACCCTTTCCCATTTAGCTGCTGGAATCTCCTTTCCTCTACCTCTAATGAGTGCCCACTGGTCATTAGTATGAGCTTTGGAAGGAAAAAGTCATTTGACGGTGCTTTGCATTCACCACCCATGTTTTTTATACATATAAATGAGATGTATTATCTAAGATAAACAAGCCAACTGTTCCAACCTAAGCTCACAGACACGAAAAGAGGACTTCAAAGATCCTCCAAAAATTTGAAAAAAGTCACAGAGAAAAAAGCAGAGATGACTACCTGCTCAGGCCTCCAAAACAAATGCACTGGCAGGGTGCAGCGGACCCAATTAATGATGGCTGAAAAACAGCTGCAACAATACCGATGAAACAAACACTTTCAATACAGTGTTGGCTGTTTGGTATTTTAGGGCACTAAAAGGGAAAAGATACTAGTCTGTATGTGGCATTATTCACACAGGCAATGCAGAGCATCTGGCTTACAGCCTATTACTAATGCACATACAGGCGGGCTGCCCAGTGCTACAGAATGCATGCTGTGTGAACAGAGGCCTACAGTTTACAGGGTCATCTTGGTTCATCTGCACCCTGCAAGATAAAGTGCAAAAAAACATATTAATGTATGTAAGGTATTGGTTTATATTGGGGCCACAATACGTAAGCTGGCATCCCAACTGTTCCAACCTCTCATCATACAAGAGGCCTTCAATCCCAATCCTCAAAAGCTAGACATCATGCCGCAATCCAAATAAATTCTGACGCAAATGAGAAGCAAAGTAATTGAGCTCTATCAGTATGGAAAAGGTTAAAAGCATTGGGACTCCAGAAAGACACTATAAGAGCCATTATCCACAAATATCGAACACAGGAAACTGTGGTAAATCTTTCCAGGAGTGGCTGGCTGGCCGGCCAAAATTACTCCAAAAGCGTAGCAACAACTCATCCAAGAGGTCACAAGGGACCTCACAACAACATCCAAAGAACTGCAGGCCTCAGTTAAGGTCTGTGTTTATGATTCCACCATAAAAAAGAGACTGGGCAAAAATGGCATGCAAGACAGAGTTTCAAGACGACAACCACTGCTGAGCAATAAGAGGGCTAAGATTGTATTGAAGAGTAGTAGCAGTAAAGTATCACTAATCTTTAAAGAAAATCGGTCACCAAGTTTTTACTATGTAATCTGAGGCCACCTTAATGTAAGAGCAGAGACCCTGATAACAGTTATGTGACAAATACTAGGCTTTGGATCACCACTCCATCCCCTCCCCCATCATTGATTAGTAGCTTTCTGTCACTATACAGTGTACACAGAAAGCTGTGGTGTGGGTGGGGTTATACACAGCTCAATTACTGAGCTTTGTTGGAACTGCAACAGAGAAGACTATTACCCTATCATAACTATTGCACTCAGTAAACTAAATGATACATCTCGGGAATCAATGACAGATTCTGTGGACAGATTCTAGTTATCAAATAT
This sequence comes from Ranitomeya variabilis, assembly GCF_051348905.1. NCBI lineage: Eukaryota > Metazoa > Chordata > Amphibia > Anura > Dendrobatidae > Ranitomeya > Ranitomeya variabilis. Next base: position 142,384,743 of record NC_135234.1, on the reverse strand, counting down.
GGACAGTCTAGTAATACTAGTAGTGATTAGCCAAAATTAAGATTTGGCTGATTGTTCGAATTTGGCAGAAAAATTACATTTGCATCAAAGTTATTCAATGCAATTGTGAATGATCCTTATTATGTTCTCCCCAAAACCAAAACCATAGTAAAGGTGTCCTTTTCTGATATCTTCCATACATATTGTAACAGCAAAAGTCTATTCAGTGCAGGAAGGAGCGACAAAGTGTAGCTGCCTAAAAAGGATAGCATAGCACGTGTTGTGCGAAGAAGGAAATAAGAGAGCGGACAGAGTAAACGGTCCACATGGTGAGCAGCAAGGTCAATATTAGTTGTTGTTTTTACACTCCTTTCTTGACCCCTTACAATTCAGAGAGATGGTGACTGGCCACCATTTTATTTAACTTGTATAAAGCAAATTGCAAAAATGCAGATTCAGTAGTATTTTTTTAAGATTGAAGGCTAATTAAATTTGCTGCAAACATATTTGCTCATCTATAATTAGTTGTCTTGCTGTGGTAACATGTCACCTTGTACACAATCTAACAAGTGACATAAATTCTCAATATTTTTCATGTAGTCATACCTGTACATTAAAATATTACATTTTCTTGATTCAAAACTGAAGTTGGCATCTAGGCTACTATTACCTTAAGTTACAAAACCCCTAAAAATGTAGGTACATTTAGATGTGTTAAGTTGTGACAGTGGCATTTTTTGTAAGAAACATTAAATTGTTTTATAGCTATTTTTGTGCATTTTGTTTCTGCCTACTGTACAGCATTACAAGAAAAAAGAAAAATATCCAGATGTATAATAAAGTTCTATTTCTTTTTGGACGAATGCCCTCAAAAGAATAAAAAGTCAAATTATACATTTCTCTGCAACCTTCTGCTTCATATGTCTGTACTCTTCTGAAAAGTATTCAAAATCTCTAGACAATTCATATCACTTGAAAAACAAGGTGCAATTTGTCTGTCTAAGGTATTCATTTGTAACTGGGTAGAAATTTGATGAGTGTCAGAAAATGTATAGTTTCCATACACATTATATATCAAGAAGTAAAAATCTAAGGTAACATTATTACAGAATGATTGCTCTGGAACATATTGGATACAATTTTGAAATTTTCATATGCAGTTAGTTTCTAACAAGTGTTTAAAGTGAATGGAGACTATTTCTTGACAATTTTATGTCAGTAAAACGACAAAAGAAAAATGCAAATGCAACATATTTAAATAAGGTTTTTCAGCATATACTGCTTTTCATACCAAAATGTTGTCACAACGGGTTCCTTTTCCTAACTGACATCATTATGAAGGTCTATAATGTGGCCATCTATATGGCATCATGATGCTGAATGCTTCACAGGACCATTCATAATTTGATGTCAGAACAAAGTCCTTTGCCAGCTTGAATCGGGTGAAATCACTCCATTAATGCTTTTTAACTGTTCCATATATGCCTGGATTGAGTGGGATTTTTCCATTGTGGTCGATGGTTATTTATAGTTGATACTCTACCAGGCTGACTCAGGCATTGTACATTTTCCATGTCAGTGGTACTCACATAGGTAGACAACCTATCTACCAGTATGGTAGGCAGGTCTGCTTCTGCACCAATTTCAATAGTGGGTTGTGGAAAGGGGGTCTGCTTTTGTACCATTTTAATAATGTCTTTGTTGTGTTATTTTTAATGTTTATATTAAATGTTAAGTTTTAAAATCCCTACCTTTGCTGACTATACATATACACCTATTGTGGGACTTCTATCCTTTTCTTTGATTTATTTAGCTAAAATCAAAATTTGCTATCACTATCTTTCACTAACTACCCTATGGGAGGTGGAGCCACATATTCATGACTGTAATCGGCAGCCCCACGTGACCGCATACAGTAGAAGGAGCGGCCCGGACAGGAAGCAGCGACAGCCAACGAGGGAAGCGGGTGAGTATTTTCAGAACAGCAGGGGGCGCACAGGGGGTGGGAGGGCGGCGGACAGATAGATTTTTCTTTTAAACACTATTATTCATATCTTCTATGCAGCAAACGCTGCTGCACAGAAGATATGAATCGCGGCTTCAGCACCATGTGGGGGGACAGCGCTTACTGTAACGCTGTCTCCTGCACGCCACACGGAGAACGTCCGTGTGAGGTACGTGTTTTACACGGACCCATTGACTTTAATGGGTCCGTGTAATACGTGCGCTCCCACGAACACTGACATGTCTCCGTGTTTGGCACACGGAGAAACGGTCCGCAAAAAATCAATGACATCTGCACAGATGCATTGATTTTAATGGGTCTACGTGTGTCAGTGTCTCCGGTACGTGAGGAAACTGTCACCTCACGTACCGGAGCCACTTACGTGTGAAACCGGCCTAAGCATGTGTATTTTTGATTAGGATCACTTATTTTTTCAGCCTTCTGTTAACCCACTCCAAACTTTTGTGAGATGTATTGCTGCCATCAAACTCTAAATGAGTTTATTTTTCAAATTGATCTGGAAAAATTTGTAACTTTCAAGTAACAGATTGTGAAATATAGCTACAAGAGATTTCAAAATTATCTAATTTTTGTTTTCTCATCTTGTTTTTACACAACTTCAAAACTATCTTGGAATTAGGCTTGTACAAAGAAATTAATAGACTAAGTGTTAGGGCTAGCGGAACGCTCCGAGTATAGGATGGAAACAACAAGGAGCTTTCGCAGCCCTGGTCCTCCGTGCAGAGATATCTGCTGCAAAGTAATTGGCTGCACTATATGGTGGTAAAAGCAAACTCTGTTAACTTCACAGAATCGCAAAGATATGAAAACGCTGTACCCTGTTAACCTCACAGAGGATCACAGCTGCCTAACTGAGCAAAGAGTGGTCATGCAGGCAGCATAGCACACAAACAACTCCTCATCGGAGATGTTGGTATTCTAGGGGCTTATTTCAGCTGGGCCCTGAATCCAAGCATACAAAACTCCTCACCGTAGATGCCGGTATTCTATGGGCTTATTTCAAACAACCCTGACCACATTCAGACATGACCATCAAGTGGCAAAGCTCAAAACATAGGTTGGTACTAGCGCATGGCCATGCGGCCATGCGAACCTTATATAGCTGCAGCAGACAAGGACCTTCCTAGTGGTCCAATTGGAGCTGCTACAGGACCTGAGCATGTGACCCTCGACCTTCAATGAGAGGTCCTCACATGGGCATGCTCAGTGTGTCCAAAGCAGGACTGAGTCCCAGAAAATCCTGCTCGCCGCTGACCAGTGCTGGCTACAAAAGCAGAGCCTGGAAAGGCAGCAGTAACCCTTTGCCCAGTATCAGGCTGAGCGAGATGTTGGGACTGACGTCTCCGCTGAACAGGCTCCACTGTGGCTGATGCAGAATGGGAGACCGCAGCAGACATGGCTCGAGATTCCTCCTGTGCAGCGGCGGGCACTCGACCCTAACACTAAGTATTTATTTTCTACTTTTAAATAGGCTCCCAAAAAAGCATACACACCACTGTTAAATAGCTCAAATTTATTTATTATCAATCAGCTTAGAGAAATTGAATGAAGATAACCTTTAACCACTGATCCGCAGTCACTTCTAAGTCCTATTCTCAGGATTTGAGGTGGTCAAGTAGATGTGACCCCCCCCCCCACTCCCAGTGATCAGCAACTTATGGCATTCAGTCTGTCAACGTTTAGAGATAAATACATTTGCTAAATTGAAAATTCAGCAGACTTGCTTGAAATCACCCCAGAAATTCAATTTGCATCAAGCACAATCTTATACTCACGTTTTCTGAGCTTCCCTTTTACCTCTCCCACCGGCACTAGTCATCTAATAACACCAAAAGGCTTCACATATGGAGAGTGAAGCACATCATTGTTGGTAATGATTTGTGTTGTGCCACCTACAATCACATATGGCACGACTCATGGATTATCATCTTTGCAGTGCATTGCATCCCACATGACAAAGTGGAGTTTAAAGAAAGGCAGTTCCGGGGTCCAGAAAGAAAAAGACAAAAGAAAGAGGCATTCCTTAAAGAACTAACACTGGCAGGATAGGTATAGGGAGAGCCAATGAATGGCAAGTGTAATTTGTTTTAACCCTTTTCAACCCTCAGGGTTAAGTCAAAAAGCCAACTGGCTGGCATTTTGCATAAATTCCTGCAAATTGAATCCCCAAAAAATTGTATTTGAGTAAACCTAATATTTTAGGAAAATTCATAACGAATCAATTCAATTAGTTTACTCATTTCTATAAATTAGAAAATGGGAATAACCCTCTGTAAGTGAAAGTCTAGCCTGGAAAATTATTATATTGTTAATTTTTCATCTGAATTATCCACAGATAAAACAAATATTAATGGCATGAACAATTTTCTTGGGGTATATAGCTCAGATATTCTGTTCCCTTAAATATTTTGGCCCACAAACAACAATTAACAGCTATTCACAGTATAGCTGCTCAATTCACTGTCTATGGAATTATGCTCTGCAACGTTGGTCAGCTCCATAGACAATGAATCGAGCAGTATTCACACTTTCACATTTATAAAGGGGGTACAGGGACCCCCATCCTCATGATCATGGAGGTCTCCATGGTCTGAGCCCTAGTGACCATTCATTTATAACCTATTAATGTTGTTACCAGTGTTGCCAACTTTATTTTTTCTGGATAGCTTCTCATTAATTCAAGAACAGCCATCTTTTCATGGGCACTTTAGAAAACCATAAAAAATAAGATTTTAAGTTTTACAGGTCTACAGATCCCAATTCTGATATCAAGACATCAGCTACATTCACTGTGAACTGTAAAATGATGATAATTACAGTCTGGACTAATTTCTGGACGGTTGGCAACCCTGCTCATTATCTCCTGATAAGTCATTGTTTATCAACACCAAGAAGTTGCATCGAGTCAGTAGACATTGGTCACAGTTATTGATGAGCGAACGTGCTCCTCACTACTCGTTACTCACCCGAGTATCAAAGTAATCGGTGTACTCGGTGAGCAACGAGCATTTCCGGGATTATTCAGTGGGAGCTCAGGTCTCCACCAGGCAATTTTGGCGCCAATAAACATGCAGGGATTGTCTGTCATGCACTGTAATATCACAACCATTTTGTTGTGGTATTACAGTGATTGGCTGGCCGCACAGCGTCATCAGTAGGGTTGAGCGACTTTTATTTTTATAGGATCGGGTCGGGTTTCATGAAACACGACTTTCTCAAAGGTCGGGTCGAGTGAAATCGGCCGATCCTATAAAAAAGTCGGGGTCGGCCGAAACACGAAACCCAATGCAGTGCAATGGGATACTATGGTTCCCAGGGTCTGAAGGAGAGGAAACTCTCCTTCAGGCCCTGGGATCCATATTAATGTGTAAAATAAAAAATTAAAATAAAAAATATTGATATACTCACCTCTCCGACGCAGCCTGGACCTTACCGCTGGTAACCGGCAGCCTTCTTTGCTTAAAATGAGCGCATTCAGGGCCTTAGATGACGTCACAGCTTGTGATTGGTCGCGGCCCCCCATGTGACCGCCACGTGACCAATCACAAGCCGTGAAGTAATTCTCAGGTCCTAAATTCCTAGAATTAGGAATTTAGGACCTGAGAATTATGTCACGGCTTGTGATTGGTCGCGTGGCGGTCACATGGGCTGCCGCGACCAATCACAAGCCGTGACGTCATCTAAGGCCCTGAACGCGCTCAATCTTAGGAAGGAAGGCTGCCGGAAAGAAGCCGAGGGTGAGTATATTCCTATTAGGTATATACTCACCCTCGGACGCGCCATGCTTCTTTCCGGCAGCCTTCCTTCTGTCCAGGGGCCTCCGGAGAGGTGAGTATATCAATATTTTTTATTTTAATTCTTTATTTTACACTTAAATGTGGATTCCGATACCGATTTCCGATATCGCAAACATATCAGAACTCGGTATCGGAATTCCAATACCAGATTCAGAAGATCGCCGACCTCATGGCCGACCCCACACAGGGGTCGGGTTTCATGAAACCCGACTTTGCCAAAAGTCGGCGACTTCTGAAAATGGCCGACCCGTTTCGCTCAACCCTAGTCATCAGGTCTATGAGAGACCTGATGCCGAACTGCTCGGGGCATTCAGCTCTGGACTCAGCTAATGTAGGGAGAGCTGCTGCTGAGATAGGGTCAGATTTGTTCTTTTATTAGTTAGTGTGGGTCTACCATCACAGAATGCACAAATCCAGATAAACTAAGGGTACTGTCACACAGTGCAATTTTGATCGCTACGACGGTACGATTCGTGACGTTCTAGCGATATCGTTACGATATCGCAGTGTCTGACACGCAGCAGCGATCAGGGACCCTGCTGAGAATCGTACGTCGTAGCAGATCGTTTGGAACTTTCTTTCATCGCTTGATCACCCGCTGACATCGCTGGATCGTTGTGTGTGACAGCGATCCAGCGATGTGTTCGCTTGTAACCAGGGTAAACATCGGGTAACTAAGCGCAGGGCCGCGCTTAGTAACCCGATGTTTACCCTGGTTACCAGCGTAAAGGTTAAAAAAACAAACAGTACATACTTACATTCCGGTGTCTGTCCTCCGGCGTCTCAGCTTCTCTGCACTGTGTGAGCGCCTGCCGGCCGGAAAGCGAGCACAGCGGTGACGCGGTGACGTCACCGCTCTGCTTTCCGGCTATGGTGCTTACACAGTGGAGAGAAGCAGAACGCCGGGGACAGACACCGGAATGTAAGTATGTACTATTTGTTTTTTTAATGTTTACGCTGGTAACCAGGGTAAACATCGGGTTACTAAGCGCGGCCCTGCGCTTAGTTACCCGATGTTTACCCTGGTTACCCGGGGACTTCGGCATCGCTCCAACGCCGTGATTGCAAAGTGTGACCGCAGTCTACGACGCTGGAGCGATAATCATACGACGCTGCGATGTCACGGATCGTGCCGTCGTAGCGACGAAAATTGCACTGTGTGACAGTACCCTAACAGTCCTTTTAGGACTAATTAGGGGGTATATTGATTGCAGTGCTCGGTAGGCAGGGAAGTCTATGTGCGCATATCCACATCAGTGTAAGGCATGCAGGCACTGTATGTGAGTATATAGATCTCACTGCATACATCAAGAGGGTCCATTACTGTCTGCTGCTGCCTATTTTATATACACCTAGCTGCAGGTATCTGTGGCTAGGATTAATTTTTTTGGCACCTGAATCCTGCTAATTTTATTACAAAGCAATCTAGAGCCCCCTTTTTTTTCTACATGTATTTGCTTGGTCACACTGCAGACTACAGCCAGGTCATTTTAATACAATAGCGTGAACATCTAGCAATTTAAAATTGCTTTTTTTGTCCCAGGCATCAGATGTAAAGGCCCCGTCTCACTAAGCGATTTACCAACGATCATGACCAGCGATACGACCTGGCCGTGATCGTTGGTAAGTCGTTGTGTGGTCGCTGGGGAGCTGTCACACAGACCGCTCTCTCCAGCGACCAACGATCAGGGGAACGACTTCGGCATCGTTGAAACTGTCTTCAACGATGCCGAAGTCCCCCTGCAGCACCCGGGTAACCAGGGTAAACATCGGGTTACTAAGTGCAGGGCCGCGCTTAGTAACCCGATGTTTACCCTGGTTACCAAAAAAAAAAAAACAGTACATACTCACCTTCTGATGTCCGTCAGGTCCCTTGCCGTCTGCTTCCTGCTCTGACTGAGCCGCCGTACAGTGAGAGCAGAGCGCAGCGGTGACGTCACTGCTGTGCTCTCACTTCTCACTGTACGGCCGGCAGTCAGTGAGAGCAGGAAGCAGACGGCAAGGGACCTGACGGACATCAGAAGGCGAGTATGTACTGTTTTTTTTTTTTACATTTACGCTGGTAACCAGGGTAAACATCGGGTTACTAAGCTCGGCCCTGCGCTTAGTAACCCGATGTTTACCCTGGTTACCAGTGAAGACATCGCTGGATCGGTGTCACACACACCGATTCAGCGATGTCAGCGGGGCCTCAACGACCAAAAAAAGGTCCAGGCCATTCCGACACGACCAGCGATCTCACAGCAGGGGCCTGATCGCTGGTACGTGTCACACATAGCGAGATCGCTACTGAGGTCGCTGTTGCGTCACAAAACTTGTGACTCAGCAGCGATCTCGCTAGCGATCTCGCTATGTGAGACGGGGCCTTTAGTGCGCAGAAAATTCTGGCCTTTTTTTTGTACTGTAGTAGTTTTTGGAACGTCTTACAACATTTCTGGACACCATTTTGCTGACCAAAAAATCTTTATCTGGCCAAAAAATATTTAGCTACAGTTCTTATATTTCTCACTGTGTTTTGTATGCCACACGAATTGCATATCATTGAGCTAAATATTTTACAATTTTAATACTCCAACATTTTTTTTTTGTGTCATAGCCTACTTATTGACACAATTTTGGTGGGCCCAAAAAATTTCAGGCCACATATTTAACAGTGTTCTATCTCCATCAGATGCAAGATACATCTGTGCTCTACAAATAGTTGCATTTCAGGCCTACATTCTACTTTTTTGGCTGTCCGCTACCCTAGGTCTATACAATATTTCGGGGTAAAAGTAAAAAAAATACAGGCCACATATTGAACAGTCTGTTATCTCCTTCAGACTCCTGGTCCATTAGTGGCCCACAAATTGTGGCAATTCAGGCCTACATTCCACTGTCTTTGCTGTCCGCTACCCTATGTCTATACAGTGTTTTGGGGTAAAAAAATTAAAAAAAACTCTAGGCCACATTTTGAAGATATCTCCATCAGACTCCTGGTCTATCTGTGCTCTAAAAATAGTTGCTTTTCAGGCCTACATTCAATTTTTTTGGTTGTCTGCTACCCTTTAAAGTATTTTAAGGTAGAAAAATTATAAAAACTCTAGGCCCCTTATTGAAGAGTGTGATATCTCTGTCAGACTTCTGGTATATCTGCACTCTACAAATAGTTGCTTTTTCAGGCCTACATTCCACTTTTTTGCTGTCTGCTACCCTAAATCTATACACTATTTTGGGGTAAAAAATAAAAAAATACAGGCCATGTATTGAGCAGTCTGTTTTCTCCATCAGACTCCTGGTCTATTAGTGGCCTTCAAACTGTGGCAAATCAGGCATACATTTCACTTTCTTTGCTGACTGTTACCCTAGTTCTGTACACTATTTTGGGGTATAAACTACAAAAACTCCAGGTCACATATTGAAGAGTGTGATATCTCCGTCAGACTCCTGGTCTATCTGTGCTCCACAAATTGTTGCTTTTCAGGCCTACATTTCACTGTATTTGCTGTCATTTACCCTAGTTCTGTACACTATTTTGGGGTATGAAATAAAAAAATACAAGCCATGTATTGAACAGTCTGTTATCTCCATCAGACTCCTAGTTTATTGTGGCCTACAAATTGTGGCAATTCAGGCCTACATTACCATGTATTTGCCGTCTTTTACCATAGTCCTGTACACTATTTTAGGGTATAAAATTAAAAAACTCCAGGCCACATATTGAAGAGTGTGATATCTCTGTCAGACTCCTGGTCTATCTGTGCTCTACGAATAGTTGCTTTTCAGGCCTACATTCCACTTTTTAGGCTGTCTGCTACCCTTGATTTATACACTATTTTGGGGTAAAAAATAAAAAAAAACAGGCCACGTATTGAGCAGTCTGTTTTCTCCATCAGACTCCTGGTCTATTAGTGGCCTTCAATTGTGGAAATTCAGGCCTACATTCCACTGTCTTTGCTGTCTGTTACCCTAGTTCTGTACACTATTTTGGGGTATAAAATAAAAAAATACAGGCCACGTATTGAACAGTCTGTTATCTCTGTCAGGCTCCTGATATATTTACTAGATTGCTGTTCAGTCAGTTTTCCTATATTTACTATGTACTATTTTTTCTGACTTGAACGCCCCGCTCTTCACCATGCTGTGATTTTAATTACATCCAAACACATTTGGTTCCGACCTTCCTATAAATGTAGGCTTTACCATGTTATTAGCAATAGGTAAGTGTTCACACTAGGCAGACAGGTCAGGTACCCATCCGATCTGAGATTACCTTGACGTTTGGTGGATGGGCTCACAATTTTTGGCCAAATCTTGTGCTAAGCATCTCATGTGTTTTTTCATAGATTTCACAAGCCATTATGCTATTCACATTTCATGTATCGCACATTTCCTTGCTTTAGCACAGTAAAATTGAGTGCAGCCATTTATCTATTTGCTATATGTCTTTTTTGGTTATGCACCAGTACAGACTAGATTGCTGTTCAGTCAGTTTTCCTATATTTACTATGTACCTGATATATTTATGACCTACAAATTGTGGCAATTCAGGCCTACATTCCACTGTCTTTGCTGTCTGTTATCCTAGTTCTCTACACTATTTTGGGGTGTAAAATAAAAAAATACAGGCCACATATTGAGCAGTCTGTTTTCTCCGTCAGACTCCTGGTCTATTAGTGGCCTACAAATTGTGGCAACTCAGGCATACATTCCACTGTCTTTGCTGTCTGTTACCCTAGTTCTGTATACTATTTTGGGGTATAAAATACAAAAACTCCAGGTCACATATTGAAGAGTGTGATATCTCCAGCAGACTCCTGGTGTATCTGTGATCTACAAATAGTTGGTTTTCAGGCCTACATTCCACTTTTTGGGCTGCCTGCTACCCAAGGTCTATACACAATTTTGGGGTAAAAAATAAAAAAATACAGGCCACGCATTGAACAGTTTGGTATTGCTGTCAGACGCCTGATCTATTTGTGACCTACAGATTGTAGCAACTCAGGCCTACAATCCACTGTCTTTGCTGTCTTTTACCCTAGTTCTGTACACTATTTTGGGGTATAAAATAAAAAAATACAGGCCGCGTATTGAACAGTCTGTTATCTCTGTCAGACTCCTGATTTATTTATGACTTACTAATTGTGGCAATTGAGGCCTACATTCCATTGTCTTTGCTGTCTGTTACCCTAATTCTGTACACTATTTTGGGATATAAAATAAAAAAATACAGGCTACGTATTGAACAGTTTGTTATCTCCGTCAAACTCCTAGTCTATTTGTGGCCTACAAATTGAGGCAATTCAGGCCTACATTCCACTGTCTTTGCTGTCTGTTACCCTAGTTCTGTACACTATTTTGGGGCATAAAATAAAAAAACTCCAGGCCACATATTGAAGGGTGTGATATCTCTGTCAGACTTCTTGTCTATCTGTGCTCTACAAATGGTTGGTTTTCAGGCCTACATTCCACTTTTTGGGCTGTCTGCTACACTAAGTCTATACACTATTTTGGGGTAATAAATATAAAATATAGGCCATATATTGAACAGTCTGGTATCGCTGTCAGACACCTGATCTATATGTGGCCTACAGATTTTGGCATCTCAGGCCTACATTCCACTGTCTTTGCTGTCTTTTAACATAGTTCTGTACACTAATTTAGGGTGTGAAATAAAAAAATACAAGCCATGTATTGAACAGTCTGTTATCTCCGCCAGATTCCTGAATTATTTATGGCCTACAAATTGTGGGAATTCAGGCCTATGTTCCACTGTCTTTGCTGTCTGTTACCCTAGTTCTGTACACTATTTAGGGGTATAAAATAAAAAAATACAGGCCATGTATTGAACAGTCTGTTATCTCTGCCAGATTCCTGAATTATTTATGGCCTACAAATTGTGGGAATTCAGGCCTATGTTCCACTGTCTTTGCTGTCTGTTACCCTAGTTCTGTACACTATTTAGGGGTATAAAATAAAAAAATACAGGCCATGTATTGAACAGTCTGTTATCTCCTTCAGACTCCTAGTCTATTTGTGGCCTACACATTGTGGCAATTCAGGCCTACCTTCCACTGTCTTTGCTGTCTGTTACCCTAGGTCTATACATTATTTGGGGGTAAAAAAAATTATGAAAACTCCAGGTCACATATTGAAGAGTGTGATATCTCCTGAAGACTCCTGGTCTATCTGTGCTCTAAAAATAGTTGCTTTTCAGGCCTACATTCCACTTTTTGGGCTGTCTGCTACCCTAGGTCTATACTCTATTTTGAGGTGAAAAATTAAAAAATAAAGGCCACAAATTGAACAGTTTGGTATTGCTGCCAAATGCCAGATCTATTTGTGGCCAACGAATTGTGGCATTCAGGCCTACATTCCACTGTCTTTACTGTCTGTTACCCTAGTACGGTACACTATTTTGGGGTATAAAATAAAAAAATACAGGCCATGTATTAAACAGTCTGTTCTCTCCGTCAGACTCCTGGTCTATTTGTGGACTACAAATTGTGGCAATTCAGGCCTACATTCCACTGTCTTTGATGTCTGTTACCCTAGTTCTGAACACTTTTTTTGGGTATAAAAAAAGAGAACACCAGGCCACATATTAAAGAGTGTGATATCTCCGTCAGACTCCTGTTCTATCTGTGCTCTACAAAGAGATGCTCTTCAGGCCTACATTCCTCTTTTTTTAGCTGTCTGCTACCCTAGCTTAAAACACTATTTTGGGGTAAAAAAATTAAAAAAATACCAGTCTCATATTGAACAGTCTGGTATCTCTGTGACACGCCTCATCTATTTGTGGCCTACAAATTGTGTCATTAGATTAGAGTCGAGGCTTGCATTCACATTTTTATCAAAATGGGCAAGGCGCATGGCAAGGGATGGAGAAGTGGATGTGATGGTGATGGTGCATGCAGAGGTCGAGGCCGTGGGCAAGCTGAAAGTGGGCCACAACAAACATCAACATCTTCCTGCAACAGATTCCTAATAGAATTCATAGGGCATGGCAGAACAGCACTCTTGACACCAGAGCAGCGTGAAAAGGTCATTGGTTGGATCGCAGAAAATGCTTCCAGTCACTTTGCCACCACCATCAGCACCCTGTCTTTAATATGGTCAAATCTGAGTAGCCGTGACTCTGCACCGCATATTCCACACCCTGATCCTCCTTCCTCCCACCATGCTGAGTGCCCTGAGACAACAGATTCAAAATTTGGACACTCCAAAAGAGTTGTTCACTTTTCCATTTATTGATTGGTGCCTCTCTCCCGGTCCACCTGAAGCATGGCAAGATGAGATTCCATGTAGGGATGCCTAAAGATTTGAGCAGCCACGGCCACACGAAGGTGACGGTGTTAACGTGTCACAAGGGGTGGACGATGATGAGGCAATTGCCAGAAACTCAGGAGGAGGACAAGGGTGTGGAAGTGGAAGAAGAGGTGGTTTATGATATAGTAACTGACCCAACCTGGCAGGAGGACATACAGAGCGAGGACAGCAGCACACAGGGGCATGAAGGCATAGCACCACAACAGGCAGGAAGATGCATTGTGTTGTCTGCAGATAGAAGGTGGGCAACCGTTCCACGCAACACCAACATGATGGAAGTTGCCATTCCAACTGTAAGGTCATCCCAAGTCTGGTTGTTTTTTAAAAACTCTGTCAATAACCCCAAACAGACCATTTGCAAAACCTGCCATTACCGCATCAGCAGGGGTAGCAAAACTACCAGCCTGGCCACTACCAGGCACATGGTAGCAAAGCACTCACCTTTTTGGGCTGAACCACAGGCACCAGGAACAGTGTCTGTGGGTAACACCACTCCTTCTTCAACTGTTGTGCCTGATGGCGGCAGCAATCCCAAAGTATTCGGTCCCCAGCAGCCACTATTTCTCCCGGTGTGCCATCCCGGCATTACACAAGCACGTGATCCCACAACATTAGCCATGCCCTCAACAATGCTGTTACTGGGAAAATCCACCTAACCACGGACAAGTGCTTGTATACAGGGATGGTACATCTAGCTGATGGCACACTGGGTTAACATAGTGGAAGCCGTGACCCATTTGGACCTTGGGATGATGCATGTCCTGCCAACCCTGAGGATTGCGGGCGCTACATCAATCTGGGTGCCCTTAACAATGCTGTTACTGGGAAAGTCCACCTAACCACGGACACGTGGACAAGTGCTTGTAGGCAGGAATGATACATCTCGCTGATGGCACACTGGGTTAACATAGTGGAAGCCGTGACACAGTCGGACCTTGGGATGGTGCATGTCCTCCCAACCCTGAGGATTGTGGGCGCTACATCAATTTGGGTTGCCCACACCATCTACATCTCCTGCACCTCCTCTTCCGCCTCCTTTTCAGACTCCATCTCAGAAAGCCGCATATCAGTCACAAGCTGGAAGCACTGCACCACTGCCTCAGCCAAACACCAAAAGGCTGTGCTGAAGCTAATCTGCTTAGGTGACAAACCACACAATGCTGAAGAGTTGTGGACAGCTCGGAAAGAGCAGTCAGACCTGTGGCTGACACCGCTGAGTCTACAGCCAAGAATGGTCGTGTGTGACAATGGCCAGAACCTGGTGGCGGCTCTGAGCAGAGTCAAGCTCACACACATGCCTTGCCTGGCTCATGTGCTTAACCTTGTGGTGCAGCATTTTCTCAAAACCTACCCGGTGCTGCCGAATATGCTTATGAAAGTATGCCGACTGTGTACCCATTTTAGAAAGTAAGCTACAACTTCAGCCTCCCTTGCCGTGTTTCAGCAGCATTTGCAGCTTCTTGCTCACCAACTGGTGTGTGATGTCTCCACTCGTTGGAACTCTACACTGCATATGTTGGGGAGGATTTGTGAGCAGAAGAAGGCAGTTTTTGACTACCAGCATCAACAAGGCCATCATTATTCAGTTCAGACTCCACACATAAGAGCTCAGGAGTAGACATGGATGTCCAGGCTGCGTCGGAGAGGTGAGTATATCAACATTTTTTATTTTAATTCTTTATTTTACACTTAAATGTGGATTCCGATACTGATTTCCGATATCGCAAACATATCGGAACTCGGTATCGGAATTCCGATACCAGATTCAGAAGATCGCCGACCTCATGGCCGACCCCACACGGGTCGGGTCGGGTTTCATGAAACCCGACTTTGCCAAAAGTCGGCGACTTCTGAAAATGGCCGACCCGTTTCGTTCAACCCTACCTGTGACCCTTGTATTGCAAAAAGTTTGGGTGACACTCATTACTAGGTAGTGACACTTTTAGACCCATGCTACAGGAGAACTTTCAATCTCTTGTTCCAGAGGCAGACAGGTGTACTAAAAGGGTGCAGTACTAAAGGGCCATTGCTGCTTACTTACTAAAAAAATTCCCTTCTGAAAACTGTGGCGGCAGACATCACAGTGCGTTGGACAACCAAGGAATACAGGCGAGAGAGACAAAACTCCAATCCAGCAGTGGCAGGGCAACACTGGCAAAGTTCTGGGACAGTTTAATCAGGTCCTCCCATCGCCCTCTCCCAGAGGTGCAGTGTAATGTCACAGGGAATGGAATGTTTGGGAAGATGGTGAGGGAGTACCTTGTTGACCGTGCCAACGTCCTCTATGATTCCTCTGTGAATTTAAATTATTGGGTATCCAAGCTGGACACATGGCATGAACTGGCTCTCTATGCTATGGAGGTCCTGGCCTGCCCTGCCACTAGCGTTTTGTCACAGCAGATTTTTAGTGCCGCTGGTGGAATTATAAAAGATAAGCACATTCGCCTGTCAAATGAAAATGAAGACAGGCTGACTCTTATAAAAATGAACAAGGGCTGGATTGGGCAAGACTTCTCTACACCATCAAATGACAGGGAAACATAACCTCGAATACAGTGTCTTTTTTGGAGTTGTATTCCCATGCACCTCTCCACACCCACACATGGGTATACGCTTCCTGATTTTGGCTATTTCATGTCCTCCTCCTCCTTCTCCTCATCCTCATCATCCACCACCACTGGAAAGCCAGGCAGGCCTTGCATTGAGTGCATGAGCAAACAGTATGGGAGACACAATTTTTTCCAGTGGGAACAATTTTGTCATCAGGCCCTCAAGTACATCTGCTGAAAACAGTTATTGGACTGCATGTAACATTGGGGAAGACCTGCCTCCCAATCTGACCCCCTTACACTTTTATCTTTGGGGTCATCTGAAGGCAATTGTCTATGCTGTGAAGATATGAGATGTGCAGCATCTGAAACAATGGATACTGGAAGCTTTGCTAGCATTTCTTCTGCGGTGTTGCTATCAGTGTGTCAAGAGTGGGAGAAGAGGGTTGCATTGACAATCCAACACAATGGGCAGCACTTTGAACACATTTTAAATAAGTAGTCATAAACTTGTAAATAACTCATGAAAGATTAAAGTTATGTTAAAACCAAGCACACCATTGTTTTTCTTATGAAATTCTCAATAAGTTTTATGCGTCACATGACCCTCGTCCCATTGAAAAAAATAAATTTGGATTCAAAATGGCCGCCATGGTCACCACCCTTCTTGAAAAGTTTTCCCCCTCCCATTACTGATGTGAGACAAACAGGAAGTTGATATCACCAACCAATCCCATTTTATTTAGGTGTATCCATATAAATGGCTCACCCTGTACACTACAGTTAGATCCATATATATTTGGACAGAGAAAACATTTTTCTAATTTTGGTTATAGACATTACCACAATGAATTTTAAACAAAACAATTCAGATGCAATTGAAGTTCAGAGTTTCAGCTTTCATTTGAGTGTATTCACATTAAAATTGAATGAAGGGTTTAGGAGTTTCAGCTCCTTAACATGTGCCACCCTGTTTTTAAAGGGACCAAAAGTAGTGGGACAGATTCAATAATTTTAAATAAAATGTTCATTTTTAGCACTTGGTTGAAAACCCTTTGTTGGCAATGACTGCCTGAAGTCTTGCACTCATGGACATCACCAGACGCTGTGTTTCCTCCTTTTTGATGCTCTGCCAGGCCTTCACTGCGGTGGTTTTCAGTTGCTGTTTGTTTGTGGGCCTTTCTGTCTGAAGTTTAGTCTTTAACAAGTGAAATGCATGCTCAATTGGGTTGAGATCAGGTGACTGACTTGGCCATTCAAGAATATTCCACTTCTTTGCTTTTATAAAGTCCTGGGTTGCTTTGGCTTTATGTTTTGGGTCATTGTCCATCTGTAGTATGAAACGACGACCAATCAGTTTGGCTGCATTTGGCTGGATCTGAATCAGTATGTCTCTGAATACAAAAAAACACCAGTATACAGGCAGAGATGCTTACCTGTTCAAGGCCTCCAACAATTGCACTAACCAAGGTACAGCGGACCCAAGTTAAGATGGCAAATACACAGGTGCAATAATACCGATAATGCAGCCACCCTACAATCAGGAATTGGCCGCTTGGTGCACCTGTGCAAACAAATAGTCTGTATGTGGCGTGTTCACACAGGAATGCACAGTATATGGCTCAGAGCCTATTAATGACGCCATATAGCGGGCTCACCATAATGCATCCTGTGTGAACAGAGGCCACAGTGTACAGAGCCATCTAGGGCCCAGCCACACCCTGGGTGGCTGCATTATCGGTATTATTGCACCTGTGTATTTGGAGGTTTTTCCTCTTATGGTGTTTTTATGTCTCTGAATACCTCAGAATTCATTCGGCTGCTTCTGTCCTGTGTCACATCATCAATAAACACTAGTGACCCAGTGCCACTAGAAGCCAATCATGCTCAAGCCATCACACTGCCTCCGCCATGTTTTACAGATGATGTGGTATGCTTTGGATCATGAGCTGTACCACGCCTATGCCATACTTTTATCTTTCCATCATTCTGGTAGAGGTTGATCTTGGTTTCATCTGTCCAAATAATGTTATTCCAGAACTGTACTGGCTTTTTTAGATGTTTTTTAGCAAAGTCCAGTCTAGCCTTTTTATTCTTGATGCTTATGAGTGGCTTGCACCGTGCAGTGAACCCTCTGTATTTACTTTCATGTAGTCTTCTCTTTATGGTAGATTTGGATATTGATACGCCTACCTCCTGGAGAGTGTTATTCACTTGGTTGGCTGTTGTGAAGGGGTTTCTCTTCACCATGGAGATTATTCTGCGATCATCCACCACTGTTGTCATCCGTGAGCGCCCAGGTCTTTTTGAATTGATGAGTTCACCAGTGCTTTCTTGTACCAAACTGTAAATTTTGCCAGTCCTAATATTGTAGCAATTTCTCGGATGGGTTTTTTCTGTTTTCGCAGCTTAAGGATGGCTTGTTTCACCTGCATGGAGAGCTCCTTTGACAGCATGTTTACTTCACAGCAAAAGTTTCCAAACGCAAGCACCACACCTCAAATCAACTCCGGGCCTTTTATCTGCTTAATTGAGAATGACATAATGAAGGGATTGCCCACACCTGTCCATGAAATAGCCTTGGAGTCAATTGTCTAATTACTGTTGGTCGCTTTAAAAACAGGGTGGCACATGTTAAGGAGCTGAAACTCCTAAACCCTTCATCCAATTTTAATGTGGATACCCTCAAATGAAAGCTGAACGTCTGAATTTCAACTGCATCTGAATTGTTTTGTTTAAAATTCATTGTGGTAATGTCTGTAACCAAAAATAGAAAAATTTTGTCCAAATATATATGGACCTAACTGTTTTTTCCACAATTATTCATATTCAAAAGTTACTTGCAAACAATTTTTTACAACATCAAAAGAGTGTAAATATAAAAAGTATGATCATGGCATAGATCGTCATCCATTTCAGCTATTATTGTGCTTGACTCTGAGATGAGCAAATAGTGTAATATTCGGATTTGGGAAAATCGGTACAAATAATTTCTAATATCCGTGTACTTGTACTGAATAACGAATCCATTGCAAGTCAATGGGAAAGCCGATTATTTTTCTGCTGGACCTAATAAACAGGTCTGGGGGCATGGGGAAATGTCTGAAATGGATGGGAAAGAGCTAAAACTAAATGGGAACAGCATGGAAAAGATGCCCGTGTGCCTTACTGACTCACATACGGTATCTGGGAAAAATGTTGTCAGATTTTGAGCTGGTTTTATGGATTTATAAGAAGACCTACAAAACCAAACCCAAATTTTCTTTTAAAGCAAAAAATGATAAAGATTTTGTCTTCATAATTACATGTATATAATGCAAAATAAAAAAATATACTATATACCTCTTCTTTAGCATGTTCACACAGAGAGTTTTGGCTTTATTTCTTCCTTTAACATTTGTGAGGGCTCTCACTCATATATTTGGGATGTCCCTCCCTCATTCCAAATTGTTAGCTAGATAGTGGAATACATATTCCCCAAAACTTTATAATGCCAGCTAAAACATGCCCACTTGTATCTTGGGCTTCGTGCGCCACCACCATCACATCCACTGCCATGTCATTATACGGCCCTCGCTTCACAATTTCAGAAGGCCAGCAGATGCCGTGAATCCTGAGTTTGGGAAGGGCCCCCAGGTGGCCCCGTACCATACATTTGGGATGCATTTGGGATTCATATTCCCCATCACTTTACAATGCCAGCTGAAATGTGCCCATTTGAATTTTGGGTTTCGCCCGCCACCACCACCACGTCCACCGCCATGTGATTATCTGGCCCTCGCTTCACATTTTGAGAGTGCCAGAAAGTGATGTGAAACCTGAGTTTTGTGAGCTCCACAGTTCATTTTGGCAACTGGATCTCAATGGGGCCACTGTCATTTCGGGTGAAGCCAATGTAAGGTTATTATAACACAGGAGTTGAGGGAGATGTATGCTCAATGTCAGTAAATTGGATTCTACCAGACACCAAAAGCATTGGAATTAAATTCTGAATACAATGCATGCAAGCGTGGGCCTGTATTGTGGTCAGTTTGTCAGGCCTGAGACCCATGTCAGGAACATGTACAAGCCTCATTTTGCTTGGCAGCAGCCTCCTTGAGGGAAAGAGCCAGGAGTGCTATTGACCAATTTGCACAAGTCTACACACTTCTACTGGAAACTACCCAAACAGGCAGAATTTACATTATATTTTGCATGATTTTGAGCAACAATGGAGTAATTACAGGATATGTCCTAGAGAATGATGAGGTATTTGGAGTATATTACTCAGGTGACAGTGCTGCAGAGCTCAGGTAAAGGCCTTAGCATGGCAATGACCATGTTGCAATATGTATAAGGCAGTGGCTTTAATAGGTCTGTAGAGCATATTAACCCAGTCTCTTAGATGTGGTTAACATGTATAGAAACTGTTACTATCCTAACACCATTATTTTTTTACCCAATTTTAGAAAATTTTATGTAAACGACAGTATAAAATTGAGACACAAGTCTCGTTTATGAACCTGAAAAAGCTAGCCATGGTCTTTGTCCAGCACCAGACAATGTAAAGTGCTAACAAATATGTATGCTCTATCTAACTAAAAATTGAACGCTGCGCTGAGAAAATGAACTGGACATGGATGCTGATTGTTGTGACTTTGCAACTGCAGGTTGTGATCAAAAGCCTTCTGGACAGAAGAGTGGGAAGGATGTAACACAGGGGAAGGGCCAGTGATTTCACCCATGGCCACAGATTTTGTAACCAGGCATTCCATCCACCTACTGTAATGCTGTGTATGTGAGAAGTATATGATGTATGCTAACAGAGGTATTATGTTGAATTTCCCTTTATAAAGGGATAATAATAATAATAATATTTTTTATTTATATAGCGCCAACATATTCCGCAGTGCTTTACAACTTATAGAGGGGACTTGTACAGACAATAGACATTACACATTACAGCATAACAGAAATCACAGTTCAAAACAGATACCAGTAGGAATGAGGGCCCTGCTCGCAAGCTTACAAACTATGAGGAAAAGGGGAGACACGAGAGGTAGGTTAGCAGAGGGAGAGAACACGAAGTCTCTAATGACCTACTAACAGCTAAATCTAATGGTCACTACTCCATGCTAATTCTCTTGGATCTCTCCGCAGCATTCGACACTGTGGATCATCAGCTCCTCCTCACTATGCTACACTCCATCGGCCTCAAGGACACCATTCTCTCCTAGTTCTCCTCCTATCTCTCTGACCGCTCTTTCACTGTATCTTTTGCTGGTTCCTCTTCCTCTCACCTTCCCCTTACTGTTGGGGTTCCTCAAGGATCTGTCCTAGGTACCCTCCTCTTCTCTTTGCAAACTGCCCCTATTGGACAAACAATCATTGGATTCGGTTTCCTGTACCATCTCTATGCTGATGACACCCAATTATACACTTCTCCTGATATCATGCCAGCCTTTTTAGAAAACACCAGTGATTGTCTTACTGCTGTCTCTAACATCATGTCCTCCCTCTATCTGAAACTGAACCTGTCAAAAACTGAACTCGTCTTCTCTCCCTCTACTAACCTACCGCTGACTGACATTGTCATCTCCTTGTGTGGTTCCATCATTACTCCCAAGCAACATGCCCGCTGCCTTGGGGTCATACTTGATTCCGAGCTTTCATTCACCCCCACATCCGATTACTGGCTGCTAGTGTTGAGCGATACCGTCCGATACTTGAAAGTATCGGTATCGGAAAGTATCGGCCGATACCGGCAAAGTATCGGATCTAATCCGATTCCGATACCCGATACCAATACAAGTCAATGGGACTCAAGTATCGGACGGTATCCCTGATGGTTCCCAGGGTCTGAAGGAGAGGAAACTCTCCTTCAGGCCCTGGGATCCATATTAATGTGTAAAATAAAGAATTAAAATAAAAAATATTGATATACTCACCTCTCCGACGCAGCCTGCACCTTATCGAGGGAACCGGCAGCCTTCTTTGCTTAAAATGCGCGCGTTTACTGCCTTCCGTGACGTCACGGCTTCTGATTGCTCGCGTGCCGCCCATGTGACCGTGACGCGACCAATCACAACAAGCCGTGACGTAATTTTCAGGTCCTGAATGCCTAATTCTAGAATTAGGCATTCAGGACCTGAAAATTACGTCACGGCTTGTTGTGATTGGTCGCGTCGCGGTCACATGGACGGCACGCGAGCAATCAGAAGCCGTGACGTCACGGAAGGCAGTAAACGCGCGCATTTTAAGCAAAGAAGGCTGCCGGTTCCCTCGGTAAGGTGCAGGCTGCGTCGGAGAGGTGAATATATCCCTATTTTTTATTTTAATTCTTTCTTTTACACATTGATATTAATCCTGATACCGATTCCCAATATCACAAAAGTATCGGATCTCGGTATTGGAATTCCAATACCCGCAAGTATCGGCCGATACCCGATACTTGCGGTATCGGAATGCTCAACACTACTGGCTGCTCTTCTTATCTGCATCTCAAAAACATTTCTAGAATTCGCCCTTTTCTTTCTTTCGATTCTGCAAAACCCCTTACTGTTTGACTTATTCATTCTCATATGGACTATTGTAACTCTCTACTAATTGGCCTCCCTCTTACCAAACTCTCCCCTCTCTAATCTGTCCTGAATGCTTCAGCCAGGATCATATTCCTCACCAATCGTTATACCGATGCCTCTACCTTGTGCCAGTCATTACACTCATTACCCATCCACTCCAGAATCCAGTACAAAACTATTACCCTCATCCATAAAGCACTCCATGGCTCAGAACCACCCTACATCTCCTCCCTGTTCTTAGGGTACCGTCTCACAGTGGCACTTTGGTCGCTACGACGGTATGATCCGTGACGTTCCAGCGATGTCCATACGATATCGCTGTGTCTGACTCGCAGCAGCAATCAGGGACCCCGCTGAGAATCGTACGTCGTAGCAGATCGTTTGGAACTTTCTTTTGTCGCTGGATCTCCCGCTGTCATCGCTGGATCGGTGTGTGTGACACCGATCCAGCGATGCGTTCGCTTGTAACCAGGGTAAACATCGGGTTACTAAGCGCAGGGCCGCACTTAGTAACCCGATGTTTACCCTGGTTACCATCGTAAATGTAAAAAAAACAAACAGTACATACTCACATTCCGGTGTCCGTCAGGTCCCTCGCCGTCTGCTTCCCGCACTGACTGTGAGTGCCGGTCAGAAAGCAGGGCACAGCGGTGACGTCACTGCTGTGCTCTGTTTTCACTTTATGGCCGGCACTCACAGTCAGTGCGGGAAGCAGACGGCGAGGGACCTGACGGACACCGGAATGTGAGTATGTACTGTTTGGTTTTTTTTACATTTACGATGGTAAACAGGGTAAACATCGGGTTACTAAGCGCGGCCCTGCACTTAGTAACCCGATGTTTACCCTGGTTACCCGGGGACTTCGGCATCGTTGGTCACTGGAGAGCTGTCTGTGTGACAGCTCCCCAGCGACCACACAACGACTTACCAATGATCACGGCCAGGTCGTATCGCTGGTCGTGATCGTTGGTAAATCGTTTAGTGTAACGGTACCCTTAGTCTGCCACCCTACCAGTGCTCTCCGTTCTGCTAATGAACTGAGATTAACATTCTCAATAATCAGAACCTCCCACTCCCGTCTCCAAGACTTTTCACGTGCTTCGCCAATTCTTTGGAATGCACTACCCAGGTTAATACGATTAATCCCCAATCCCCAGTTTTAAGCATGCCCTAAAAATGCATTTGTTCACACTGGCCTACTGCCTTAACGCATTAACCTAA
The DNA here is from genome assembly GCF_051348905.1 of Ranitomeya variabilis. Classification (NCBI taxonomy): domain Eukaryota; kingdom Metazoa; phylum Chordata; class Amphibia; order Anura; family Dendrobatidae; genus Ranitomeya; species Ranitomeya variabilis. The sequence goes on along the minus strand of NC_135234.1, from coordinate 142,361,303 downwards.
CTATCCCTGGGTGGCCCATTCAAACAACTAATCATAATTAGGTTCCTTGCATCATCTTCTCATGCTTGGTTGCCATGTGCTTTTGCATGCTGATGGTAATCAGGTTGGTAGTGTTCTTGCCCCTTCTCAACTTGATATGGCAGATGCTGCAAATTACAGTTGTTTTGATTGAAGGAATGTCTGAAAAAAACACCATGCAGGGGTAAAACGCACCCTTGGTCTGTAAATCTAGCTGGGTGGGGGGTCTGTGGAACAGTTGACTGAGTTCTCCCTCTGGTCAAACCTCTACTTTTTCTTCCCTGTTTTGTGCTACATATCCATCCCTCTCTGCACTGCTGTGCTCGCAATGAGTGCCACTGTGTCAGGTTGGAAAAGTGGCCTCATCATCGACCACAGCGGCAATGACCTGATGTCAACTGTGTGTCATGATTATCATCCACCTCTTCATACATTAATTGACCTTCCCCAACGTGGCTTTATCCTGCACGTGGGTGCTCAAATGTTTATGCATCAGTGTTCTCCACCCCCTCATGACCCTCTTTAAAGGTGCACTTTGGCAGGACAGAATAATTACAAGGGAAAATAAACAGTACCTCAGAGTGTCCATTGATGGGGCCATATGTCTCCTGGGACTCATTGATATGGGGAGGAAGGAGGCCCAGGTGAAGGACTGTGAGGCATAGCCACTTCTCTACTGAGACTGGACCATGTGGAAGACTTGGTGGTGCTGCTTGTCAACACACTGGAGCATTTGTCTGCCATCCAGCCTACAACATACTAGCACCTTTCTGGGTTTGACAGTGGTGTAGCCTGCTGACCAAATGTTAACAGGAAGCTAAATTAAAGTACAGTCACCTTCTGATCTGTCACACAGCCTTGGCGGACACCACCACATCCACATCCACATTCCTTAATGTCATCCTTTCCCATATTGAATGTGTTATGAAAAAAATTCCTGGCTTTATTTTTCACAAGTACCCTTACAGAGGTGTTACGTACAAATTCCCTTTATATAGCAATATGTGGGTAAAATTTCAGATCTCTGCTTCATTTCACATGTCAACAGCAAACTCACAAACATTGCAGGTAAATAGTCATGTTTGCGTATCTCATCAGGCTTTGCGCCAGTCACACAACTGGTTGATAAAGATACGCTATTTATTTAACCAATAGAAAATTATTTTTTTTATATCACCTTCTGACACATGGCAACAGCAGAGTTAGGAAAATTATTGGCACTGGTAAATTGTGACATTTGTGTATCTCTGCAGGCTTTGCGTCAGTCGCACAACTGCTAGATAAAGACACGCTATTTATTTAACAAATATAAATATTTTTTGTTTTTTTACATTGCCTTTATGATTCATGCCAACAGCAAACTCAGGGAAATTGCCGATAAATAGTGACATTTGCATAGCTCAGCGGGTTTTGCTCCAGTCATACATCTGGTAGATAAATATTAGCTATTTCTGCAGTAGGCGAGGAATATTATTTAGCAATTAGCTTTTTGAAAAGATATTAACTATATGCTGGCACTGGGGAATATTATTTATCTGAAAAAAAGCTTTTTATATGCAGGTACGCAGGAATACTATGTAACTCCCAAAATATTTGTTTAGTATATGCTGTTACTAAGTAATATTATTTGGCTCTAAAAAGAGCTGCTTTGTATATTATGGTAGAGGATAAAACCCTGCCTATTGCTCCCTAATCTTGCAGTCTCATTCTACACTATACAACACCACAATGCAAACTAGCAGAGATCTGTAGCATGTACTTGCAATGATAACACCCAGGTGCCTGCATTTCTCTCGCATTAAATCACTCTATATGCTATCTCCATATAACAAAGAACTAACCTTCAATCTCCATAGCTCTTAAAAGAGCTTTATGTAATCACAAACTCCCCTATACACAGATTTCACTCTCCCTACGCTCACACTACGCTGTTTCCAGCTGCAGTGTGTGCAATATGGCATCATCAGGGATTAAATATCCCTTATGATGCTGTAAGGCCAGACAATCACTGTAATACCACACCAAAGTTGGCACCAGCATTAGCGTGATTGGCAAGAAAGCACCAAACATGCTGGGCAGGTCACTCAAATATACCGAGGCAAATACCAAATTATTCGCCGAGTAACGAATAGCCCAAATACAGTACTATCCACGCGAGTGACGAACAGTGTTGAATGTATTTGCTCACCACTATTCATTTTTCCTGTATGAATTATTGAAAAGGGACAGATGTGTAGTACCTGGCTATGGTTATGATAACTTTCATGGAGCTATTCTTTAGAGTATTTCAACTGGGAACATTCCCACCGATTAGATATTGACCACCTATCCTAAGAATATTCTATCAATGTAAAAGGTCCAGACAACACCTTTAACTGTTATGTTGTAGGATATTAACTGTGTAGCAAATATATTCATGTTTATATATTTGTATATATAGATAGATAGTACTGTATCAATTTCCTCACTTTGTACATATTTGTACATGTATGTTTTAAGGTACAAACCCCAATAGACTCATAGAAAAAATGTTGCCTGCTGTCCAAGATGATTCTCCATACAATAATCCCCAGTGTTCTATTTAACAACATATTATCATGAATTCTGACAAGTCCTAAGAAATTTGCATATTTCTGTGCTACAAATACTCATCTTTACATGAAAATAAAACTCATTTTTCTCTGTCATTGTTTTCACTTTCCTTTTTAACCTTCTGTAAACTTCATCCCCTATTGCAGCTTATGCCTGCAAGTCACATTGCAATTATCTGAACAGCCAAATTCCCATGATTTATTAGCTCTACTCTATCTAGGATAAAATGTAAATCTTGTAATAGCTGACTTTTTCAGGTTAAGAGCTAAAAGAAGACGATATGGATTGGTGTTAACTTTTTCTCTCAGGGTAGAAGAGAATGTGGGATGGAATACAATTGTGCGGCTGCATCATTAATTAAATAATAGATTAAATGCAATATTAGAAACAGAAAATCAAAGTGATCACATATAGAAAGTACAACATATAGTTGTGTTATTTAATATGTTGTCGGTTAACATAAACTTTCATGTGTACATTAAATATGCTGCACAGTGATTTAATATTTATGCAATCTTTCATTTGAAATACTGTGTCTAGATATTTTTGTTTCATGCTTGCCGTGGCACCCTTTTGTGTTCCTTTCATTTTTTTCTCAGAACTTGCACAAAATGTATCCAGTGTCAGTTGCTATAGTTACATAGTTACATAGTTATTAAGGTTGAAGGAAGACTTTAAGTCCTTCTAGTTCAACCCATAGCCTAACCTAACATGCCCTAACATGTTGATCCAGAGGAAGGCAAAAAAAACCCATGTGGCAAAGAGTAAGCTCCACCTTGGGGAAAAAATTCCTTCCCGACTCCACATACGGCAATCAGACTAGTTCCCTGGATCAACGCCCTATCAAAGAATCTATCTAGTGTATATAACCTGTAACATTATACTTTTCCAGAAAGGTATCCAGTCCCCTCTTAAATTTAAGTAATGAATCACTCATTACAACATCATACGGCAGAGAGTTCCATAGTCTCACTGCTCTTACAGTAAAGAATCCGCGTCTGTTATTATGCTTAAACCTTCTTTCCTCCAGACGTAGAGGATGCCCCCTTGTCCCTGCCACCAGTCTATGATTAAAAAGATCATCAGAAAGGTCTTTGTACTGTCCCCTCATATATTTATACATTAACATAAGATCACCCCTTAGCCTTCGTTTTTCCAAACTAAACAGCCCCAAGTGTAATAATCTATCTTGGTATTGCAGACCCCCCAGTCCTCTAATAACCTTGGTCGCTCTTCTCTGCAACCGCTCTAGTTCAGCTATGTCTTTCTTATACACCGGAGACCAGAACTGTGCACAGTATTCTAAATGTGGTCGAACTAGTGACTTGTATAGAGGTAAAATTATGTTCTTCTTATGAGCATCTATGCCTCTTTTAATGCATCCCATTATTTTATTTGCCTTTGTAGCAGCTGCCTGACACTGGCCACTGAATATGAGTTTGTCATCCACCCATACACCCAGGTCTTTTTCATTGACAGTTTTGCCCAGAGTTTTAGAATTAAGCACATAGTTATACATCTTATTACTTCTACCCAAGTGCATGACCTTACATTTATCCCCATTAAAGCTCATTTGCCATTTATCAGCCCAAGCTTCTAGTTTACATAAATCATCCTGTAATATAAAATTGTCCTCCCCTGTATTGATTACCCTGCAGAGTTTAGTGTCATCTGCAAATATTGAAATTCTACTCTGAATGCCCCCTACAAGGTCATTAATAAATATGTTAAAAAGAAGAGGGCCCAATACTGACCCCTGTGGTACCCCACTGCTAACCGCGACCCAGTCTGAGTGTGCTCCATTAATAACCACCCTTTGTTTCCTATCCCTGAGCCAGCTCTCAATCCACTTACACATATTTTCCCCTATCCTCATTATTCTCATTTTATGTATCAACCTTTTGTGTGGCACCGTATGAAAAGCTTTTGAAAAGTCCATATACACTACATCCACTGGGCTCCCTTGGTCCAGTCTGGAACTTACCTCTTCATAGAAGCTGATCAAATTAGTCTGACATGAACGGTCCCTAGTAAACCCATGCTGATACTGAGTCATGAGGTTATTCCTCTTCAGATACTCCAGTATAGCATCCCTTAGAATGCCCTCCAGGATTTTACCCACAGTAGAGGTTAAGCTTACTGGCCTATAATTACCGAGTTCAGTTTTTGTCCCCTTTTTGAATATTGGCACCACATTTGCTATACGCCAGTCCTGTGGTACAGACCCTGTTATTATGGAGTCTTTAAAGATTAAAAATAATGGTCTATCAATGACTGTACTTAATTCCTGCAGTACTCGAGGGTGTATCCCATCCGGGCCCGGAGATTTGTCAATTTTAGTGATTTTTAGATGCCGCTGTACTTCCTGCTGGGTTTAGCAGGATGACATTTAATTGGGAATTTTTATTACTAGTCATTTTGTCTGCCATGGGATTTTCTTTTGTAAATACTGATGAAAAAAAGTCATTTAGCATATTGGCTTTTTCCTCATCCTCATCCACCATTTCACCCAGACTATTTTTAAGGGGGCCAACACTATCATTTTTTAATTTCTTACTGTTTATGTAGTTAAAGAATATTTTGGGATTATTTTTACTCTCTCTGGCAATGAGTCTCTCTGTCTCAATCTTTGCTGCCTTGATTTGCTTTTTACAGAATTAATTTAATATTTTGTATTTATTTAATGCCTCCTCACTACCTACTTCCTTTAATTCTCTATATGCTTTCTTTTTGTCACATATTGCGCCCCTTACAGCTCTATTTAGCCATACTGGTTTCCTCCTATTTCTAGTATGTTTATTTCCCATACAGTATATACTGTGCACAGGTCTTATCCAGGATGCTAATAAATGTCTCCCATTTTCTTTTTGTATTTTTATGTCTCGGGATATTGTCCCAGTTAATTGCACCAAGATCCTCTCTCATCCGTTGGAAATTTGCCCTCCTGAAGTTTAGTGCCCTTGTCACCCCTCTACTACACATCTTATTAAAGGATACACAAAAACGTATTATTTTGTGATCACTATTCCCCAAGTGACCCCCAACTCTTATATTTGATATGCGGTCTGGCCTGTTGGTTAATATTAGGTCTAGCAGTGCCCCCCTTCTTGTTGGGACCTGAACCAGTTGTGAAAGGTAATTGTCTCTCATAGTTGTCAAAAACCGATTACCTTTGCTGGAACTGCAGGTTTCTGTTCCCCAATCTATTTCAGGGTAGTTGAAGTCCCCCATAATAATGACTTCTCCTTGGCAGAGGAATGGCAGAGTGATTTCTGGTATTTTGCAGGCAAGCTAAAATATATTGCCCAGCTAGAAGTTTCTCCTCACCAAGAATGGACACATTATTTGGATGTTCTGGGTAGAAAAAAAAAAAAGACAACAAAAGGATGCTGTAACAAAAATGTAACAGTAATATTAGGTATATACACAAGGCATATCTATGGCCTTTATTAGACTTCAATCAGCCTTGGAAAACCATTTTCACCTTATGTTAATGTCACAGTAGCACCATTTGATAACAAGCCTTCTCTATCTTTCTAGAAAACTAGATGCCACATCAGCTGTTGTCCATGGCATCTGAATGGATGACTAGTCAAGAAGATCAGAGTTACCTTTGATTCTGACCATTACAACTGAAGGTCATCTTTAAAGTACAGCTGAAGGTCATCTTGAATGTACAACTGACAACTGGTTTAGATGATGGGGAATTGCTCAAGATCCTGCACCATAGCTAAAGGCCCCGTCACACTTAGCGATGCTAAAGCGATCCTGACAACGATACGACCTGTCAGGGATCGTTGCTGCGTCGCTATGTGGTCGCTGGTGAGATGTCAAACAGTGAGATCTTCCCAACGACGTTGTGTCGTGTCATTGGTCGTTGTGACCCTGTCACATGGCAGCTATTATGACGATTCAGACCTCAATGAGGGACGTCCTGTGTGAACGAGGTCGTTGGTAAGGTGTCAAACACAGCGATGTGTGCTACCCAGCGGGACCTCAATGATCAAAAAAAGGTCCCGGCCATTCCGACACGACCAGCGATCTCACAGCTGGGGCCTGGTCGCTGCTACGTGTCAAACATAGCAAGATCGCTACTGAGGTCGCTGTTGCGTCACAAAACTTGTGACTCAGCAGTGATCTCGCTAGCGACCTCGCTTAGTGTGACGGGGGCTTAAGCCATACTTGGAAAACACTTGGAGATAGCTACTCATAGCAAAAGCTGTAAATGTATAGCACATGGTGCTAAGTGGTTGATATGCTTTTCCGCTATGTTGGTAAAGTATTTTGTGCACTGACGATTATTAGATACAACTGAACAAGACTCTATGCTGTGAGAGATATTGGGCTTACCCCATGATGTTTGGTGGTATATCATGAAATAGTTCCATAAAGCTTTGTGCAATGTTAAACACATTTTTTAACATCATTATGAAATAAATCTAGAGATGGAAGCAAACTTATATTGTGATATCCTAATGCTTTCTTCATAATATTCCATAGAAGAACATAGTAAATTTGAAATTCATGCATGTTTGAAACTCATGAACATCATGAGCAAAAAAGTTTTAGCATTTAGGCACTGTATGTGTTTTTGTTCTTTCTTTTGTTGTCTTTGTTGTTGTTTATTAAAACAGTTTCTTAACTACTTATGGACTGACCACACTGAATATAAATGTCTGGGCCATCCACTCTACATTGATGCTCTAAAATATTCATGCAGTCTAAGCAGCTTTCACTAGATTGTGTAGATGTGGGGGAGAGGAGCTGGCTGTCTAACACAGCCAGACTTCCCAGAGAAAAGATAAATATAGTTTATTACCTATTTGACTTCTTGATCTCTGTATAAAAAGTGCTGATCTAGCACTCTATATAAACATTAGAAATCACTCAGCTTCTGAGTCCTAGTAGATCCAGTCAGTTGTACTATGCAGGCAGGAAGCTGAATGTTGCTTGTAGCTGGGGCTAATGTACCAGCCCCAGGTACAGGAAGAGATCAGCAAAACAAAAATGTATAGATACATTAAATTGACTCCCTTCAAAAGGCATTTTAAAATCATAATTGTAACATATGTTCTAATTTGTGTGTTCTCCATTTACGATTTGAGAGCTGGGCAGCAATACACTGTAATTTCTTGCGACTCATGACAGAGACAGTCCTTTATATTTTCTATGACTTTTGGTGCCACTTAATCAGGAGCCATTGTGTTGATGTTTGCCTGGCTTTGACACTTCTTAGGGCCCCTTCACACTGGTCGATTCTGCTACGATTACGACGCATTTGCGTCATATTCGACATCGCAGTACGAGCTCGTAGCCAGCGGTCACACTCTACGATGTTAACGCTTTTTCTGACGTAGTTGCGATGTGAACGTCACGCGTCGCAATCGTACGCTACCCTTCACACCGCCATAGTCCTACGACTCCGAGCGTGACGTATTACCAGCATGGGCGTGCTAAAATGTCACGCCCAATCAGGAGACAGGTATGCGGAAGCCCAACCCACGTAGTCGCATTACGAGCTCGTATGACCGCCGTCACATACTACGATTTCGACCGCCACAGCGAGACATTTACGACGAAAGAAAGTTCTGCTCTTTCTTTCACATCGTACGATGCTGGGCTGCGTCGCAGATCGTAACGCCATGTCACACTTTGCAACCTCGGAACGAGGACGGATAAACGTCACAAATCGAACGCTCGTTCAGACTTTGATTGCACAGTGTGAAGGGGCCCTTAATGAGAATCCTTGGGGCCTGAGGTGGAAGCTGTCAGTTATTTAAATGCCTCCCTGGGCCTAGTTTTGAGTGTCTCTAGTTGACTGAATAAAATAGAATAAAATAATTCTTCCCTTTTGGATAGAGATGAGCGAACTTGTTCGGAAAACATTCCCCAATCTCAAATTCAACACAAGCGTTGCACATTCGATTTTGTGTTTGGATTTCCAAACATTTCCCCAAAAAGGAAAATTATACAGTTTCCACTAATGCTGTGATCTTACCAGCAGTTCTGGTCATGGTAAGTTCATTACAGTTGGTCAGGGCACTGCGGGGAATCGCTGTCAGATGTCAGCATGACCCTGTAGCTGTGACTGTGATCAGCGTACTGTAAATCATTACCGTGGGTCAGAGAGCTGTGGTCCCAATGGTGTCAAATGACAGCATGAGCCCGCAGCTATGATTGGAGGTACATAGGTTACCTCTAGTTACTGATGTCAAATGATGGGATTACTGCTCCCATCAGCTGAAGGCTGCTGCCGCTAATAACAGCGATAGCAACAGTGGCTGATGGGAGTATTCATCAGCCGGTGCCTGCGCTAAAAATAAATAATAAAAAAAACTTGCACATGCTGGAAAGGCTTTGTGAGCAGAATAGGCCAATAGTCGAGTAGCAGCTCCATCACAACCATCGGTATTCTGGTCAGCCTCCACACATAACAATTAAATGAGCATGGATGTCTCACATTTGTTTAATGACTCCACAAGGGTTGGAGTCAGCTCAAATATCCCACTTCTATGCCTGATTAAACAGTCACTGGTCACAATTAAAGATAAAGCTTTGCATGCAAACCTGGTGGGGATGGAGAAAGACATAACATATAGAGTTTGTAACCAGCCCAGCCTCATCTCATCTGCTCAGCATGGATCAGGCATCAATGATTAGATGATGTCGAGGAGCAGGAAGAGGAGAAACAGGAGCTTGTGACTAGTGCAACAGAGGCTAGTAGCCACATATCCTTTATCCCGTCTCTCCTACGTTGATGGGCTGAGTATGGGAATGAGGAGGAAGAGAATCATCATCATGATAGAGACAAGAGTGTTGACTGTATGGATCTTGGCACATATGGCCAACTTTATGTACTGCTGCCATTCCTGTGACCCTTGCACTATAATCATCTTGGCAAAAAAAAAAGAGTACTGGTTGATCACTCTGCTAGACTCATGGTACAAGGAGATCTTTGCATCTCTTGTTCCTGAGGAGGAGAGGTCTTCTAAAATGGTGCTATACCGAAAGGCCATTGTGGAAAATATGTTGAAAAATTTCCCATGAGACAATGCTAGCGGCAGGGGGCAAGCTTCCATGCTCAATTCAAGAAGTAGAGAACAGGGATACACACACAGCAGAGGCAAGGGTACACTATCAAAGGCATTGACCAATCTCACCAATTTCATGACACCAGCCCAGCGTCCAGGACCTGATGACCGGGTATTTTTGACAAGGAGGGAAATTATTTTAAAGATGGTCAAGCAATACCTTTCAGACCAAACCGCTGTACTCCCTAATTTTGCTGGGACATTTATCTATTGGGTCTCAAAGATGAACACCTGGCATGAGCTGTTCCTCTTGGAGGTGTTGTGCTGCCCTGCCACTAGTGTCTTGTCTGAGCAGGTTATCAGTGCCGCCGGGGGGGGGGGTGTGTGGTTTATAACAGACAGGCACTTTCGTCTGTTGACAGACAATGCACACAGGATTATTCTCATAAAAATGAACAAATTCTGGATTAACCTACACTTCTCCACACTACTAGATGACAGCAGCACATAAAGTGTTAGTAATATTTAAAATTTTAATAAGACACACCAATTGTTACAACCTTTCAGGTGTGTATGGATAATCCTAATCATATTTTCTGTCTGGCTTTGCACTTTCTGCAAATCCTCTATGACTGTATAAGTACATCAACTGCACTTTTCACAATGTAGTTATGGATTAAATGACTCATCCATACAATTTAACATGGTTACTGTTGCATTACAGTGCAATATTAAACATAAATAAAAGCATAGAAAAATGGTTCAGGATGAGATTACTCATCCATTCAGTATTATGTGCTTTATGTAACATTTTTTGTGGGGTATTACAATAGAAAAAACATTTGAAAATTTGCATGCGTCTTCACATTTCTTACCCATACACAATTCTGTATTCTAGAGTACATTTTTGTGATACATAACACTCAAAAAAAGTGTAAACATTTTGATGGGTTACATTTCTCAGTGATAAAGTATTACGCGTTCTTGGATACATTTTGTTTGTATAACCCTCCAAAAACTTTTTCAAAATGTTATCATTATTAGATTGATCACACATTGACTATTCTGTGGTCTAGATTACATTTTGTTGCTGTATAACCCTCAAAAAACTTGTTCAAAATGTATCGGTATTATGTTACTCATCCATAGACTATTCTATGCTCTGCAGTACTTTTCAGTGGTATATAACCCTCAAAAAAGTCTTAAAAAATTTAGGCTGTGTGCACACATTGCAGATTTGTTGAATTTTTGTTGACTTTTTTTCTGTGCAGATTTGGGACAAATCCTGAAGCAAAACATGAAACCTGACATGACATACACACATTGAATATTTTTGACTTGCAGATTTGGTGCCGAAAATAATCTGCTGCATATCAATTCTCTGTGCATTTTTCACGATTGACTTCACTCCAATGAATCAAACACGCAGACAAAAGCACACCAAAAACACAGCAAACACAGCCTAAAAACGCGCGTTTTGCAGCTGCATTATTTTCTGTCAAGACATGTGGAAATAGTACAAAAATTTGACTCAAGTCATGCACATACCCTTGTTGGGTTTATATTGCTCATACATAGACCATTCCATGGTCAGGAATACATTTCCTTGGTATGTAACCTTAAAAAGTACATAGCCTTTATGAGTCTAGGAGTATCAATTCATGACAATTTGATCAGAATGTGCATGAGGCCCTCCTTGATGTCTAATACAGGTTGTATCTCAGTCCCTCTGAGTCCATAATTTTTGACTGTTCTTCCTTCATAAATTCAACTGAAATTTCCTGTTTTTAATAAAAAAAAACAATTTAGGTTTACTTACATGATATTTTTAAATCCTTTTTAAACTTTGCCTAATATACCAGTCATATAGAGGAAAACATGTTTCTTAACTTTTTTTCCCTGTAAAATGCAATTTCTTGCTAGTTTGGAATGTTTTATTGTCACTTCTTAAAGTGGAGTAAAAGTGTCACACCCTTGTTCTCAGCAGCATTCTTAGAGTCAGAGATGTTTCCAGGGGTCTCCCCATGCTGTTCTCCTTCCATTCAGCACATTTACCATCCATTTGAATTTTTTTCTGCCCCCAGACCTCTTTGTAGGGTCTGCAGTAATAAAGCTTGGCTTTCCCATTGACTACCTTCATACTCGTTACTCGAAATGAGCATGCGAGTACTAGGGATTGCTTGGTTCGATTAATGAGAACCCAAACATTTTAGTACTCGCTCATCCCTATCATACATGCATTTGATGGTCATCACAAGGAAACCATCCAGGATGTGACAAGCAGGAGATAGGTTAGAGGACTAGCCAGAGGATGGAAGACAGGTACTTGCTGGCAAAATATAAGTTTTAGGCAAAAGTGTGATTAAAAAATAAAGCCAAAAACAATCCATTAGCAGCATCAAAACATTGATAACATGTACCTTATACATAGTAGTTCACCTTTATAAGGTCACTGGGCTGACATCCTTATGCTAAAGTGGAGAAGGTCAGTTATCAGAATTACAGACCCATGGCTGAGTATAGGCAGCATCACCACCGTAGGAAATGTTGGGTAAGGTTGCCAAAATGACTACAAATGGCCACAAGACCACTTATAGAAAGAGGTAATTTGAGTAACAGCAATCTTAAATCCTTTTTATCATTTACTTATGTACCTCTTGTGCATCATGTGTCCAAAAATGGATGTTCTAGTACGACAACCTATAGTGGTTGATTTTGTAACACATGCACATGTGACTCACTTGCCCTATTGAAAATCTGCAGTAATCTTTGGTCACTGAGGAGACCACTGAAGGAAATCAGATGTTTGAAATATTAAAAGTGAGCATTATTATCAATATTTCCATTAATTACATCAGCCTTATCTTTAGATTGAATGCAGACATTTGCGGAAAATGATAAAACTTTACTTATGGTGTCATTACTTTTTCAAATAACAATATAGTATTGTACTTTCTCTGATATTATCTTGCTACAAATCTACTATTAATGCACATATTACATCCCTTTCAGATTTTTGCAAAGAATCATGTAAATATATTTACCTCATGTTGTTCACAAAATCATAATTTTTCTTAATTTAAATGTGAAAAGAAAATCATCACTCTCATGAAATTGTATTTATACACCATGGAGAGGGAATATGACAAATGAGAGAGTTACTTACTGTGAAGCATGCACCTATAATATTTTGAGACTGAAATGAATGTATGCCTCTAAATTGCTAATCATCTCTAGTCATTTAAACATGCAGAATACTGCCGAGTGAAGAATATGTGTGATAGGCAGCAATTCATATATATTTTCATGAGAGCAATCTGCTTTGCAAAATGACAATCTGCAGAGCTGAAAATGGCAGAGGAAGAAAGAGAAATACGTCTGTATTCAGATAAGGCAATAAATGATCCGTCATCATTAAGAGTCAGAGGAAAGGCTTGGCAGCTCAGCCTGATTAAATAAGAGACCCCAACACATTGACAGTCAGCACTTGGATTGAGAGCGTTAAGGATGGTAGAGCTCTGCCAAATACTCAAATTCTCTGTTTAAGTGAATTACCTAATGATGAAATTCACAATATTAGCCATGATTGGCAATTTTATAGTGTATTAGGATAAATGAATATTCAGGGAAATATGTTTTATGAGCCATGACTAGCCATATTTTCATTGTTGAACAATCTAAACATCTGAGACCTAACATATAAAACCACTCCATTTAACACAATAAAGTCAAAATTGTTAATTTAATGGCAAGGTGAGAATTGAGATGTATACACTTAGAGCTTTTTAAAAGATTTATAATCAAATAGTGTCAAGAAAATTAGTAAACAGTCAGCTGAAAGGGTGCAGAAGGAATTATGACAAAGCTGTGTATGATTGAAGTCACTCAGGAAAACAGTACTTACTTGCAACTTTCGCTTTATTTCATGGGAAATTTTTATAATGATTAGTCGTGATGCAGACAGGGAATGCTTAGGATTCATGAGAACCTTGAAGGAAATTCCTCAAATCATCCGAAGATTATGACATGCCTGGGACTGTAAGGACACAGTAGAAATTATTTCCATTGGTACAGATTTGGCAGCCTTCAATCAGCACATTTTAGCCATATAATTGTTGTGGAGTATTAACTGCCGTATATTGTAGGGTTTGCTGCTATACTTGGATATGAAGTGCATATATACATCCGCATATAAAAAAACACACATACATAAATGTATACATATGACTACATTGACATACAGATTTTATACACATAAACACACAAATATACACATCAATTTACACACAATACACACTGAGGCACATGGCTATGAACACAGGTACAAGCTGAGACAGTCATGAACATACATGTACATACTGTGACTCACATACAGTATGCAAATTGCCTCTTCAGAGAGGAAGAGGACTAGAACCCTATGGTGCCACTTGTTGGAAGCAGCAATCCTACAAGTCACTATCAGCCTTTTACCGATCCTTGCAATATGAATTATCCTAAGTCATATTGCAAGACTTGTTAAAGGGTCGATAGTGACTTGTAGGATTGCGGCTTCCAATAGGTGGCACTATAAAGTTCTAGTCCTCTTCTTCTCTGAAGAGGCAATTTGCATATTTAATTTTCCAGAGGAGCACTGAATAAGCCTCCTTACATTGGCATGACAAGGTCTCTCTACACAAGGAGAAACATTTCCCATTAGACGTCACAAGGACAAATATACATTTGGACACGTAGGGCCTGATTAATTCACAGCATTGTACACACCAGTCTTATTGAAAGGGTAAGCAGTAGTAAGATATGCCTAATTCATTAAGAACCACACCTCCTGAAATAGGTGCATCTTACAAGTACCATGCTCCACCAGAGATCTACCCTAGTCAGAAGCTAGAAACTTCTCAATCATTAAAAAGTTGTTCGCAGCTGTGCCCTGCCCTCTTAATTTTGGTAAAGCTGCAAGAATGGGTGTGAAAATGCCAAAAGTCACAAAATGTCTGCCCAACTTCCAAGTTGTGCAAAAACGTTGTGACTAATTAAGGTGTTTAAGGCTACTTTCACACACAGCATATTTGCTGCGTATTTTTACGCGCGCGTATTTTGCTGCTGCTTTACCTGCGTTTTTTTACGCAGGCAAAAAACGCAGCTGCTTTCACACACTGCGTTTTTTGCTGCGTTTTTTGCTGCGTTTTTTGCAGCTGCGTTTTTTTCAGCATTGTGTACTGAAATTAAAGTTTGTTTGAAAAAAAAAAAAGGTGAAAAAAAAAAGAGTCATTGAGGTCATTTCCTGTCTTTATGACTCAGAATACAATACACACTGGAGTTAACACTGGAGTTTTCCGGTACTCCACATTGTTTGCTGTACGTTATTCCTGACACTCCTGTGAGTTCTTCTACCATAGATATAGAGTGCCTTCTATTCAGCAGTTCCCCTCGTAGTATATCTGATTTCTAGGGGGTGTCCTCTATTCATGGCAAGTGGGTGTTATGTAATGTGTATTTTTGGCCATGGTCGACAAATCAAAGAAGCAGACTACATCATAGTTAAAAGTTCAAATATTTATTTGTAGTAACTGTCAAAATTGAAAAACTTTTCTAATAAAATTGAGAATAGAATGATTTGTTGTTTTTTTTTGTTATTAACAAAATTCCACACGTAAACACTGTAAACATCCCCAAAATGGGATTATAAACCTGTGGATGTCCAAGTCCACTCATTAATTGCCGCCAGGAGGGCATGCTTCCAGCTTTCATTAGTATTGCGCAAGGCCCTTTCCCCGTCACCACTGACGGTGAGTCATTCGGCACTTGCGCAACACTAATCAGAGCTGGAAACATGCCCTCTTGGCGGAAACTGAGGAGTGGACTTGGACATCATGGCGTTTTAAACATGAAAAGCAACATTATGCCTACTGGTCCTCATATAGGCTTTGTGAATATGAGTAGTAGCTCCAGTCTGGATGGTGTTCTTCAGACTGGGCTACTACTCTGGATGTTGGTGCACCTGCAGCAGCACTTGGAGCAGATGGCAGAGGTTTATTGAATGCTGCTGCAGGTGCAAGAGGAGTCGGCGTCGGTGGATGCCAGATGTGGTTTAGTGAACAAACCATTTCTTCAAAGGTTGGATTTATATGCGGATACTTCTTAAAACATGTCACCGCCATTGAAAGATACGTCATGCAGGAGTCCTGGACCTCGGGGGACATAGTACGCATTCTGGAAGCTAGAGTGGTTCCATATGCTGAGAATTGATCCTCTTCAGGTTGGCGATCAATTAGAGAAATTGCCCTTGCCAAGGCAGCCGTCTCCTCATCCTCCTTTGAAGAGCCTCTTTTCCTCTTCCTCTGTGTTGAGGCTGGAGGTGGAGGTGGTGTTGGTGGCGGTGGTGGCGATGCCAATGAACTAGTCTCGGAGAGGGGCAGATCATCATTTTGGGTAGAAGGGTCAGGCCTTGGCTCATTTGGAAGAGAGCTGGTAGCAGGCTGTGAAGCATGTTCATACACTGGAGTTGTTGCTGTGGCCGGGATTTCGGTCATCGGCTGGACATTGCCTATGGTTCTGTAAAGAGAAACATCAAAACAATAGTTTTAATACATTTTATTTTCTATTCAAAATTAAAGACGTTACTGATACTTACGGTCGGTAATGTAGACTGCCGTTTAAAAATTGGAGTTCCTGTTCAAAACGCCCTTGAGAAGCAGGTGCCGCAGAGCCACTTGGTGCTTCTGACCGTGACCGTGTAAATCTGTCCCTCACCGACCTCCAGCGGGTTTTCAAGGCTGAAACTAAAAAGTGAAAAATTGAACCTATTAATATACTATTCAACTACATACAGACAAGAAATTCAAAAATACTCCTCCAAAATGGAAAATATTTACAAGTTTCTTTTTGCCGCTCCTTTGTGTATGACTCGTACAGGGGATAGAGGGTGACACAGACCTTGTGCCAGGAAGCAGTTTTTGTATATTTGTTGGAAAACTCCCGGCACCCCTTATCCCAAAGACATGGGAAGTTTTGAACCTAAAAAAGGTAAAACATTAACTACTATTAGTTATACACACAAAATTTGACAAACTTGATAGAGGCAGAAAAAGTAACACAGGCTGCTGAGGAATGACAACCCCAACTGCTTGTTATTACCTTCACACGCATACGGGACACACACGCACAGGGGACACACACGGGACAGAAAATCCAGTGAAGAGCGTTTTTTTAATAAATATTTTGCTAGGTTTAAAAACCAAATTGGAAATAAATAGGGATTCTACGCTTACGCCTTTTTATTACAAAAAAAACACCAAAAAAAACAAACAAATGGGCCTTCCCTGCAAGACTGTGGATTCCCCGCTTTCACTGTGTAATGAATACGAAAAAAAAATATTCAGAAAAGGGGGTATCCATGCAGGAGGTGGATTCCCTTCTTTCACAATTCACTGAATTTTTTTTTTTTTTTTTAAAGAACGGGGGTTTCCATGCAGGATGGGGTATTCCCCGCTTTCACAATTTTATAAAATTATTTTAATATATTTTACGTATTTAAGTGCCACGTGCCACGTATTTCAGTGCCACGTGCCACGTATTTAAGTGCCACGTATTTAAGTGCCACGTATTTAAGTGCCACATGCCACGTAAGTGCCACGTATTTAAGTGCCACGTGCCACGTATTTAAGTGCCACGTGCCACGTATTTAAGTGCCACGTGCCACGTATGTAAGTGCCACGTATGTAAGTGCCACGTGCCACGTATGTAAGTGCCACATATGTAAGTGCCACGTATGTAAGTGCCACGTATGTAAGTGCCACGTATGTAAGTGCCACGTGCCACGTATTTAAGTGCCACGTGCCACGTATGTAAGTGCCACGTATGTAAGTGCCACGTACGTGAGTGCCACGTATGTAAGTGCCACGTGCCACGTATTTAAGTGCCACGTATTTAAGTGCCACGTGCCACGTATTTAAGTGCCACGTATTTAAGTGCCACGTGCCACGTATGTAAGTGCCACGTATGTAAGTGCCACGTGCCACGTATGTAAGTGCCACGTATGTAAGTGCCACGTATGTAAGTGCCACGTATGTAAGTGCCACGTGCCACGTATTTAAGTGCCACGTGCCACGTATGTAAGTGCCACGTGCCACGTATGTAAGTGCCACGTATGTAAGTGCCACGTATGTAAGTGCCACGTATGTAAGTGCCACGTGCCACGTATTTAAGTGCCACGTGCCACGTATTTAAGTGCCACGTGCCACGTATGTAAGTGCCACGTATTTAAGTGCCACGTGCCACGTATGTAAGTGCCACGTATGTAAGTGCCACGTATGTAAGTGCCACGTATGTAAGTGCCACGTGCCACGTATTTAAGTGCCACGTGCCACGTATTTAAGTGCCACGTGCCACGTATGTAAGTGCCACGTATGTAAGTGCCACGTATGTAAGTGCCACGTGCCACGTATGTAAGTGCCACGTGCCACGTATTTAAGTGCCACGTGCCACGTATGTAAGTGCCACGTATGTAAGTGCCACGTATGTAAGTGCCACGTGCCATGTATATAAGTGCCACGTATGTAAGTGCCACGTATGTAAGTGCCACGTGCCACGTATTTAAGGACAATGGCTCCTGCAGTGCATCACTGAGGTTACTATAGTTCACTGGTCTCACTTTATGGCAAAAAGCTGCGTGGGAACTTTCTCATACAGCATGCCATAAAGTGAAACTAGGGACTATTTTCTCACAGGGGCGTAGGAATACATTGTGGGGAATACATTGTGGAAGGATACCTTCCTCCCCTCATTGTCTTCCTGGAGCCCCTGGAGAGTGGTCGCATCAGCAGATGCTCCTGTTCTCCACGGGAGATCGTCGTGGGACACTCGTTTTAATTGGATTTCTGCGGATCAGGGAGTATATTGGTTGTTTATTATTTTAATATTTTTTATGACACTGGCTTCGGGGATCAAAGTGACAAGTGATGGTGAGTATGTAATCTATGTTATATGTACTGTATGTCTGTATGTATGTACTGTATGTCTGTATGTATGTATGCGCATGTCGTCGCATGCCATCGCATGGCGTCGCATGGCGCCGCATGGCGCATGTCGTCGTACGCCGTCGCATGGCGCATGCAGTCGCATAGCGCATGCCGTCGCGTGGCGCATGTCGTCGTATGCCGTCGCGTGGCGCATGCCGTCGCGTGGCGCATGTCGTCGCATGGCGCATGCCGTCGCGTGGCGCATGTCGTCGCATGGCGCATGCCGTTGCGTGGCGCATGTCGTCGTACGCCGTCGCATGGCGCATGCAGTCGCATGGCGCATGCCGTCGCGTGGCGCATGTCGTCGCATGGCGCATGCCGTCGCATGGCGCATGCCGTTGCGTGGCGCATGTCGGCGCATGTCGGCGCATGGCGCATGTCGTCGCATGGCGCATGTCGTCGCATGGCGTCGTACGCCATCGCATGGCGCATGCAGTCGCATGGCGCATGCCGTCGCGTGGCGCATGTCGTCGCATGGCGCATGCCGTTGCGTGGCGCATGTCGGCGCATGTTCTGTATGTGTGTATGTACTGTATATGTGTGTTTTTTTTTTTTTTTTTTTTTTTTACATTCAACACATTAGCCGGATGATGGGACTACTACTGTCCCATCATTGGCTACTGTGTCACTGACTGTCACTGTAGCAGGCAGAGCCCGATGGGACTTGTAGTCCCATCGGACAATGCCTGCACACAGAGACACACACACACACACACACCAAAGACCACCCCACCCCCCGCAGCAGACCCAGCACATACCCATACATACACACGGGGGGGGGCAGGGGGGACACGGCACACACACAGGGCGCACACGGCACACACACAGTGGGGGCACACACGGGGGATACTTACCGTCTCGATCAGCAGCCCCACGTTTATGCTCATTCATTTATCCATGCTGCTTCACTGGGGGGCGGGGGCTTCCCTCTTCCTGTCCGACGTCACGTCCGGTCCTGGGTGTCAACCCCTCCGTACAAAGACGCCGACACCCAGGACAAAGGCGCTGTGTGTGCACGTTAATATGGGGCCCTATGGGGATACGCAGACACGCCGCTGCGTAAAGAATTGACATGTCAATTCTTTTTACGCCGGCGTGTTTGCAGACAAAAGCGCCGCGTTTTTTTGCGGTGTGTCTGAACGGCAAAGTGAATTTCTCATTCACTTTGCCGGCAGACGAAAATGACATTGCGCATTTTTGAAAAGCGCCCGCAAAATAGCGCTCAAAAATGCGCTATGTCTGAAAGTAGCCTTACTAAAAAAAAAGATGGCGGAAATAGCTAAATGAATTAGGGCCATTGCCTTACCAGCGTTGCTGGATTCTTCATACAGAAAGAGCTGGACCAGTATGACGTTACTGCTTCAGTCAGTATTGATGAACAGATCCCGGACCTTTCCAAGAAGCTCAATCCTCCTTCTCTTTCTTCTTTTTTGAACTCACTTTTAAAAGGTTTTTCAACCATGATACGTCATGATGACCACTAAAATTCTCAGCCCCTCACTATTCAAATCATTACAACCAAAATTTAGCATAAGATAATAGTTTTGCAAGCAATAAAAAATAGATAAATATTAGATTAATATGGCATGTTCAACTTTATTTATTTTACCTTTTTTCATATACAACTTGTAAACTAGAGCTCCATGATGACATGTCGATTGATAGCAAGCTACATACAGGTCTTAGACAAGTACTAATTGCAGTCACATGCGACTTACAGTACATTAAAGAGGTTTTCCAAAGAACAAAACTATTTTCATAAATAGATCTTGGAATAAAAATAAGTTCCACAATTGGATTTGTTAAAAAAAATGTCCCTGTCATGGGAGCATTGTATAAATGTGTCCCTGCTATTTACTGTGTAATGGCTGTGTCTGGACTGAGCAGGAACATAGTCAGATACACCGTGGCAGGGAAGAAAGCAAAAGAGAGTTTACAGACAGGACAGCAAAGGCTCACAGCTAGATTCTTTACATTTAATGAAACATTTCCCTGCCTAATTAAAACTATGTTTTAGCTCAAAGAAAAAATCCTTTGCAATCCCATGTCTGCATACTCTTTTTTGCTTTTTTCCCTGCTATGAGCTGTGGTATGTGGAGACCATGTTCCTGCATGATGAGACACAGCCATTACACAGTACATAGCAGGGGCACATTTCTAAGATTAATTTGGCGCAAACATTTTTTTTAAACACATCCAATTATGGAACTTATTTTCATTCCAAGATCTATTGATTAAAATGATCTTTGTGGGAAAACCCCTGTAAAGGGAAATGGTTACTAGTTTTTTAGCTAACAAATCCTGCTCATCACCATTAAGACAATGTGAATGAGATTCCTGCAACCTCTTTCTATCCTCAGAGGTTCCCCTGCATACCTCTCAAAATGTGTTTTAAACATGTCCCACACTGCATGTAAATTGTGCTGTCCGGTCCAATGGGCGAATGAGATTGCGATCAGCGCTGCCCCAGTTCCTTCAAATGCCGCCTCTTCTCTGTGAATGTACGGTAAGTAGATAACACCTTTATGTCATCCACACAGTGCCCGAAGTCTCATTAGCGCAGTGAAATCAGACCAGCAGTGCAAAGTCAAGTCACCAGCTCCCTGGCTGTTCAATAGGGCAGAGTGTGGCCCACCTTCTCTCTGATTTCACTGCACATGCGCAAGAATATGGGCACTGTGTGGATGATGTAGAGACATCATCCACGTACTCTCAGAGAGAAGAGGCAGTGTTTTAAATGATCAGGATAGCGTTGATAGCAATCTGGATTCGCACATCATACTGGACCATGCAATTTACATGGATTCATTCTCGAAGACATGCAGGGGCACCTCTGAGGATAAAAAGGAGTTGTAGGATCCCCTTTCACATGATCTTAAAAGTAATGAACAGGGTTTATAAGGAAAAAAAATGGTGACATATGTAACAGAGTTCCACCCCCAGCCTGTTTTCATGGACCATACTGTAATCAGGCCTACATTAGCATTCCTTGTCCTGCATCTGGTGGGTGCATGTGTGTCTTTGTTCCTCAAATACACAAGCCTGCAGAGAGGCTGAGACTGGGCTTCTGGAACATTCTTCATTGTTTGATCCCTGTTTAAGGGGGTGGGTGTGAGTATATCTGCACAACAAAGGTGCTGATCCCAAGAGAGGTAGGACAATAAGCCACATGTTTAGATAGTTGATGCTGTGTATTGGGAAGTGCGAGGATCTGCAACTGCAACCTGGTCGTGGTGCTATGTATGGATATTGGAGATCATTTGCCAAGTGGGATTTTGATGTCTTATCACCCTGTTAGAATTGAGAAACGAATCTGAAGATTGTTGTTGCATATTCTTTGGTGTCAGATTACCGGGTGGCGCCCCCATAATATGTCACTTTTGTGTGTCCACCTTGCAGACTCTAATGAACCATAACTACATTTGATGTGATATTCTCCCAGTTTCCATAAAAGTTGTTGGATTGTTTATTGGCCTACTGTCCCTGCCTGCTCTGTTACATACCCGGTCACAAATTGGGTTGGCAGCAGAGGGATGAGAGCAGAAGGAAAAAAGTTTAGATACAGGAATTGGCAGTTGAATTAGGTGTCAGTTACAAAGGACTGTCCAAAGATCAACCTATTGAGATTTTGGAAGAAGCAAACCTTCAAGATGGCACTGGGGAGGAATTACCAGAGCAAACTGTGGAAAGACAGGACCTGGAGGTAAATACCCAGAAAAGTGAGTGGGTTGTGTGGTATGAGGCGGAGATGGCATTGCTGGGGGATGAAGCCATCATAGAAGATAAACAGGAGGCCATTTCGAGAGCTCATGAAAGGCAGCTCATTGTGGAAGCAGCTAGAAGTCCCAAGCAGACATTAATCACAACACCCACCATGAGGGAAGCCCCAAAATGTTACGAAAGAACTTTAAGCCATTATAGGCTTAAAGGGTGGACATACATAATATCAAGCTATGGACACTTGGTGGAACCATGAGTTTGAAGATATTAAGGAAACTATACTGGAACATGCTGTGGTAACTCCAGACACTTACAGGACTCAGTTCTGCTCATTAGCCTGTAATGAGAAGGCTCATTTAAAATATATGCCCATAGGATAAAACAGGCATGTCTTGACTGGGTGGAGGGAGAGGGTGCCTTAACTGGAGAAACTATCCTCCAGGTCATCCTAAAAGAACAGTTATTTGCCAAATGCCCCACTGAGATCAGGGAATGGATGTGTGAGAGAAAACCAATGACAGTAGAACAAGCTGGGACTTTAGCTGATGAGGTTCTCATCATCAAGCCTCAGTGGGAAAAGTTACTGGTGGATGGAGAAAAATCTACCAACACCCCACTTGTCCTTCAGTTCCCAAGGTTTGTTGTCCTACTAGATGACTAGCTCCTGTTGATACCTATGTGAATCACCTTCCAGATAGCACTACCTCATCCTCTGGAATGTGAAAAGGAGAGAAAGAAGTGGAGCACAGGTGTTATGGTGGTGGGCATCCCAGGCATCTGCAGGCCACATGCCAGCTATCCAGTGGAGGAATCATCCTCAACCCCAACAACCACCTCATGCACCTTTAGGGTATGTGCCCATGGTCAGTAAACACTGTGGGTTGGACGCTGCGTACCTCGGCAGCGTCCAATCCACAACATTCAGATGTTACAGCATTGTGGATGGGATTTCAATAAATCCCATGACCACTATGTTTGCACCTATACCTGCGGATCACCCGCTGAGACCGACATGTGGCGCATCTTTCCAGATCGCAGCATATCAATTAATCTTGCACATACGCGAGCCTCTCTAAGAAAAATTTCACCCGTCCAATGTATTGAACACCGTGATTCTGCACGGTTCAATGAACACATACGAAAACACCTTCGTTCAAAAGCCTGCATCGATTTGGACGCAGCAGACATGTGCTGCATCCGAAGCGCTGCGGATTACTGACCGTGGGCACATACCCTTACATGGAAATCAGCCTCCCTTACCTCCAAACCCAGAGTGCAGATGGGAAGGAATGCGACACAGCATAGATGTTACCAATGTGGGCAGCCTGGCCATCTGCAAGACACCTGCCCTCATGATCACTTGAGAAAAGACCCTGCACCAAATTGGCCTATCTATTATGTGCAGCCAAATACAATGGAGGAAGAGGTGCCACCCCTACAAGTTTACTTGCCTACTGACTCAGACAACCATGTTTGGCCATTAGGGGTTTATGGGGTGTGGGCCATAGCCACAAGTTCCTCTAATCATCAACAAAATCACTTACAAGAGGTTGTGCTGGACGGTTAGAGAGTTCTTGGTTTTTGCGACTCTGAGGCATTTCTCACCATAGCTAATCCCAGAGTGGTTAGGCCAGAGGCAATACAGCAAGGACCTGGGATTACCATTGAATTAGCTGAAGGCCAATGGCGGAATATCCAAAAAGCAATTGTAGAACTGTACTTTGGTGTTGGGATCAAGCAGTGCATTGTTGGGATGATAAGGGGCCT
Source organism: Ranitomeya variabilis (assembly GCF_051348905.1). NCBI lineage: Eukaryota > Metazoa > Chordata > Amphibia > Anura > Dendrobatidae > Ranitomeya > Ranitomeya variabilis. The sequence goes on along the minus strand of NC_135234.1, from coordinate 142,337,161 downwards.
GCCTATGGATATTGTACTAGGAAATGATGTGAGACATCTACAATGCTGATGTGAGAATGTGAAATGGAGCCTGTGCTTCAACCCTACAACTTCACCATACAATATAGATGAGTCAACACCAAAATGCTGATGGATTTTCCAAACAGGAGGAGCCATGAGTCATGTCTGCCATGTCTATGTGTACTTGACAAGCGACCTGTTGAGGTCACTAGTCTGTACACAACTTGAGGGGGAATGGGTTGAAACAGAGTGTCACCCCCAGCCTGCTTTCATTAGCATTCCTTGTCCTGCATCTGCGAGGGGCATGTGTGTCTTTGTTCCTCTGTGCAGGGAGTATCTCAAATACACAAACCTGAAGACAGGCTGAGACTGGGCTTTTGGAACATTGTTCATCCTTAGAGCTATGTTTAAGGGGATGGATATAAGTATCTCTACCCAACAAGGGGACTGATCCCAAGAGAGGTAGGACAATAAGCCACATGTTTAGTTAGTTGATGCTATGTGTTGGGAACAGCGAGGATCTGCAGTTGCAGCTAGGTCTTGGTGTCAGGTATGAAGATTGGAGATTATTTGCCGAGTGGGATCGTGATGTCTCACCACCCTACTAGACTTGAGGAACAAATCTACAGTTATTGTTGCATATTTATTGCCATTGGACTAACGGGTGGAACCCCCGGATGTGTCCCTTATGTGTTTCCACCTTGCAGACTCAAAGGAACCATAACTATGTTTCATGTTATATTCCCCCTGTCTCAGTAAAAGTTGTCGGACTGTTCATTGGCCTGCTGTTCTTGCCTGCTCTGTCACCCACCCTGTAACAACAGATTCCCTTTAAGGCTATGTGCACACGTAGGAAGGGTCTCTGCCGCAGCGGGTTTGATAAATCTGCAGGGCAAAACCGCTGCGGTTATCCCTGCAGATTTATCGCGGTTTGTTTTGCAGTTTCCGCTGCGGGTTTACTCCTATACTATTGATGCTGCATATGCAGCAATATGCAGCATCAATAGTAATGTTAAAAATAATAAAATAAATGGTTTATACTCACGCTCTGACGTCCCGATTTCCTCGGCGCTGCACGCGGCGCTCCGGTTCCAAAGATGCTGTGCGAGAAAGACCTTCGTGATGTCACGGTCATGTGACCGCGACGTCACGGTCATGTGACCGGGACGTCACCGCAGGTTCTGCTCGCACAGCAACCCTGTGACCAGACGGCCTCGTGCAGCACTGAGAGGTGAGTATATCATTATTTTTTAATTTTATTTCTTTTTTTTAACACAAATATGGTTCCCAGGGCCTGGAGGAGAGTCTCCTCTCCTCCACCCCGGGTACCATCTGCGCATGATCCGCTTACTTCCCGCATCGTGGGCACAGCCCCATGCGGGAAGTAAGCGGATCAATGCATTCCTATGTGTGCAGAATCGCAGCGATTCTGCACAAAGAAGTGACATGCTGCGGAATGTAAACCGCTGCGTTTCTGCGCGGTTTTTCCCGCAGCATGTGCACCGCGGATTGCGGTTTCCATAGGGTTTACATGTAAATGTAAAGGCAATGGAAACTGCTGCGGACCCGCAGCTGCAGAAACGCTGCGGATCTGCGGTAAAACCCGCAAAGTGTGAACATGGCCTAAATCTATAAGGTAAAAGTCAGGAACGACTTGTAATCTGCAGTTAATGCAAAAATGGAATAAAAAAGGCCAGTAAATGAATATGCAGGTGCACCAATATGGCTAATTATCTACCTCACATTTTTCATGTGTACAGCAGTAGTGAAAATCCAACAATGCTTCATGGTCACATTAGATAGCACAAACATTAAATGTAATATTGTAATTAGAGATGAGAAAATGTATTAAAGTGTAATTGAATTCCACTCAAATACACATAGAATCCGCACTTTGAAAATACAGAATTTGAAAATTTGCTTTGTAATAGCAATCAAAAATAATAATATCAAAATAACACCTTATTCTCCACCACTAACTGGAAGTCCCGGCCTAGATTGAATAGGTCATAGAGGTGTCAGCAGAAATAAGATGACCAGATGGTGGGCAGAGCTTCTTCCTTCCCGCCGTTCGATCTGCAGGACCTCATTTATGTGTATTTTTACTCTAGGCCATGACTTCCAGCTGTGATGAGATCTCATGGGTCAATGCAATGGGGGAATGAAAAATAGGCTCTGAGGCCCGCATGATGGGCAGCCAGCAGTGTAAGGAATGGACAGATTATATGTGACGTGAGAATACTTCTTCTGGATCTTTGGTTTATTATGATATAAAGTCTCGAGATATTCCAGAACATAATAGGAGACATTGAAAATACAATAACTTCGCTGAAAATTGAATTTTCTGGTAAAATTTGTGTAATTTGGCCAATTTGAATGCTTTCAGATTTCCTCATCTCTACTTGTAATAGTTCATTGCAATATTAATGTCACTGTGTAGTACTGGCCTTAATCTACTATTCCATTGTTCGTCAACTATCAGTATGAAGACATTTTATTTAATTTTCATCTTTATTAAAAAAAAAAAAAAAAAAGATTTCTTCACATCTCTTGGGAACATGTAATCTCCAACAAACAGCTGGATTCTTCTTGTGCTCTATAATTGTGAAGCTTCACACGGGAATGCATGTATTGGATTAAAGACCTGTTAATATTATTAATAAAACATGATTGATTATACCTGTTTTGAACAAATATATGAATGTTTTTTAATCCACACGTCAAACTGGGAGGTTTCTTGATACTTAAGTATAATGCAAATGTAAACTCGCTAGATTATATTCTCCAATTGGAAGTTTTATACGTAGAAACAAATAAGAATCTGTTCTATTTTAGCTTGTTTCAATTTATTTGTTTTACCACAGATGTAGCATTATAAATTGATATGTGATGCATCAAAATATCCTGAAGCAGAAAAGTGTAACTCGACATCTAACTTCACGTGTACGATGACCTGTGCTGTATTAAAGGGAATCTGTCAGCAGTTTTTTTCCCATGAAATCTGAAAGCACAATGGGATAGGAGCAGTAACCCTGATTGCAGGAATGTGTCACTCACTGGGATGTGTTTTGATGTTTCAATACAGTTAGTGTTTTATCAGCAGGAGATTATCATTACCTGATAACTTGACAGGAGCTGCATAGTCCAGCCAATCCCCCAACACTGATTATCAGCTTTCTGTCACTGTACAAAGTACACAGAAAGATTTGATGTAGGCAGGATTATACACAGACGGCTCACATAATGATATCAATTCAGAACACAGACCAGAAAAAGAGACAGCCCTACCATTACCAAGTCAGATGCGAAATGCACTAGCAAGGTTGAAAAATACTGATGGAAACAGCCACTCACAAATCTACCAATTCATGGAGGCTGCCTAGTAAAAAATGCACACAAATGAGGCTTGTATAGGACACCATTCACACAGGTACGTGTGATGCACAGTGTCTGGCTACAGCCTATTAATGATGCCCATACTATTAGGTCAGACGGGTTGTCCAGCACTAAATGAGTGCATGCGACAAGGAGAGACGCACCACTTCACCCAACCAACAAAAAAGGGCCTGGCTGCATCCTGAAAAATCGAATAATGTGCAATATCCTTCATGCTGTCATGCCCTGATCCATCTGCTTTAATTCACAGGTACGTCTGAACTATCTCCTACCCTGGAATAGCCACTGCACCCCTGAATCCCATGTACTTATTTCCCTCTGTTCTAAGTGGTACTTTGCTTCTTTTTCCCTGACTTTTAATTCCTGTATCATTGTGAACATTTTCTGACTGCATATTGACATCTTTGTGCTCCTCACACCTAGCCCCATCTTTTGATCTTATCCTGCCTCTGTCTCCATCTTTGGTAGTCAAATCTTGTATTAACTGCAATCTGCTAATTGTCCCCTGCTGTGGACTTTCCTCCACCTCCTTCCTCCCCTCCCTGTCTCATCTGGCTTCATTTCTTGGTCATTAGAATGGTATAAGTTGCATGGAGTGGGTCAGATTTGACTTTAGTCAGATGTAACATAATTTCAAGTGACATATTTAAGTGTATTATCTGAAATATACCAGAAATAGTCCAGAAATCGGCCAGACGGTAAGACTAATCACTGTATTCTAACTTTACTTGCCTTTCTTTTCTCCCCTGCTCTTTAACCATGCTCACATTTCCCCCACCGTTTTTTGCTACACTAATCCTCACTCTTCTCCACTAACCCCATACCCTCGCACCCTCAAACCACATAACTATCTCCCCCTCTCTCTTACCCCCCCACCTTGCTCCATCTGCAGTCCTGCTTTCTAACCTCAGACCTCGACCACCAAAATATAATATAAGCCAATCACTCTCCTTCACCCACCTGCTTCTTTCTCTGCTTATTCTCACTGCTGGCGACACATCCCCCCAATCCTGCCCCCCCACCTCATTCATCACTAATCCTCACCCCTATCATCCTCACACTATGAGAAACTATCGCAACCCCTCACACTTAAAATCTGTGCCACTGACCCCCACCCCCCTGCTTCTTCTCTCTGGGGCACTTTGGAATGCCCGCTCTGTCTGCAACAAGCTCCACATGGTCCATGATCTCTTCACTTCCCGCAACCTTTCCTTTCTGGCCCTCACTGAGACCTGGCTGACGCCCCCTGACACGGTCTCCCCTGCTGCACTGAGTTACGGTGGCCTCCAATTTACCCACACTCCTCGCTCTGGCAACAGACATGGTGGAGGAGTGGGTATCCTTCTTTCTAAAAACTGTTCCTTCAACCCTATCCAACCCCCACACTCCCTTATCCTCCCTTCTTTCGAGGTTCACTCTGTCCGTATCTACACTCCCTCCAATCTCCAAATGGCTGTCATATACCGACCACCAGGCTCAGCCACTGCCTTCATCGACCAATTCTCCACCTGGCTCCTTCACTTTCTCTCTGCTGACATTCCCACCATCATCATGGGTGACCTTAATATCCCTACTGACACCCGCCAGCCAGCAGCCTCCAAGCTCCTGGCCCTTACTTCATCCTTTGGACTCACTCAGTGGTCCTCCACAGCCACCCACACAGACGGACATACACTAGACCTCATCTTCACCCGCCTCTGTTCCTTATCTAACCTCACAACCTCTCCCTTCCCCCTATCTGACCACCATCTACTCACCTTCTCATCCTTGTCCTCCTCACCCGCCCCCATGTCCAGCCATTACCACATCCTCGCAGAAACCTCGCACATCTAGACATTCACAGACTCTCAGACTCTCTTCTACCTCTGTCCTCCATATCTTCACTGCACGACACAGACAGCGCCACCGCTTTTTATAACTCCACCCTCACATCAGCCATAGACTCAGTCACCCCTCTCATGCATGGCACAGTGCGACGAACCAATAGGCAACCTTGGCATAACAATCTCACAAAAAAACTTCGACAAGCATCCAGGGTTGCGGAGCGGCGTTGGAAGAAAACACGCCTGCCAGACGACTTCACTGCCTTCAAACAAGCTACATTTGACTTCAAATTAGCCCTCACCTCCGCCAAACAGACCTATTTCAATAACCTTGTAACTTCACTATCCTACAACCCAAAACAACTATTCAGCACATTTACCTCCCTCCTCCGCCCACCACTGCCACCTCCAACTCCCCTCATCTCTTCCGAGGACTTTGACACCTACTTCAATAACAAGATCGACCAAACAAGGCAAACCCTAACTGTTCCAACACCCCAACCACTCCATATACCAGACCTCTGCCCTTCCCTAATAACCTCCCTCTCCAACATCACTGAAGGAGAGCTTACTCGCCTCTTTTCCAAATCGCACCTCACCACCTGTGCACTTGACCCCATCCCCTCCCACCTGCTCCCCAACCTCACTAACATGCTCATTCTAGCCCTAACTCATCTCTTCAACCTATCGCTATCTTCTGTTTCCTTCCCCTCTGCCTTCAAACATGCCACCATCACACCCATCCTCAAAAAAACTAACCTTGACCCAACTGCTATGCCCAGCTACCGCCCCATATCACTGCTCCCGTTTGCTTCAAAACTCCTTGAGCAGCATGTCCATGCTCAAATTTCCTCCCACCTCTCATCTAACTCTCCTTGACAACCTCCAATCTGGCTTCCGCCCCCACCACTCCACCGAAACTGCTCTGACCAAAATTACTAATGACTTAGTTACAGCCAAAGCTAACAGTTCTCCATCCTCCTCCTTCTTGACCTGTCCTCTGTTTTCGACACAGTCGATCACTGCCTACTGCTACAGATTCTTTCTTCCCTTGGCATCAAGGACCTTGCCCTGTCCTGGATTGCCTAATACCTTTCCGACCGCACATTTAGTGGTTCCCACTCCCGCACCACCTCCTCATCCCGCCCTCTCTCTGTTGGAGTCCCTCAAGGCTCTGTCCTAGGGCCCCTACTTTTTTTCCATCTATACCCTTAGCCTAGGACAACTCATAAAGTCCCATGGCTTCCAGTACCACCTATATGCGGATGACACTCAGATCTACCTCTCTGGCCCAGATGTCACCTCTCTGCTGTCCAGAATCCCGAAGTGTCTGTCAGCCATATCCTCCTTCTTCACCTCTCGCTTCCTAAAACTCAATGTAGACAAAACCGAACTCATCATCTTTCCCCCATCTCACGTATCCCCCCTACCTGACCTATCTATTATGGTAAACGGCATCACGCTCTCTCCGCACCTGAAATCCGCTGCCTCGGGGTAACTCTCCACTCTGCCCTGTCCTTCAAACCGCATGTCCAAACTCTTGCCACCTCCTGTCGCCTCCAACTCAAAAATATTGCCAGAATCCCTCCCTTCCTCAGCCCACAATCTACCAAAACTCTTGTGCATTCCCTCATCATCTCCCGCCTCGACTACTGCAACACCCTCCTCTGTGGCCTCCCCGCTAACTCTCTTGCACCACTCCAGTCTGTCCTCAACTCTGCTGCCCGGCTAATCCACCTCTCTCCTAGCTACTCCCCTGCTTCTCACCTCTGCAAATCCCTCCACTGGCTCCCAATTCCCCAACGAATCCAGTTCAAACTACTAACACTGAACTACAAAGCCATCCACAACCTGTCCCCTCCCTATATCTCTAAACTAATCTCCCAATACCTTCCCTCACGTAATCTCCGATCCTCCCAAGACCTCCTACTCTCCTCCACACTTATTCGTTCCTCATCCTCACACAACCGCCTCCAAGATTTCTCCTGAATATCCCCCATCCTCTGGAATTCCATGCCTCAACACGTCCGACTATCCACCACCCTCGGATCCTTCAGACGGAACCTGAAAACCCATCTCTTCAAGAAAGCCTACAGCCTGCAATAACCTTTCTGCCGCCTTGCCATCGCCAGAGCAGCCGCCTCACCACCGCCAGAGCTGCAACACCTCTGACCTTCTGTCTCTTCCCCACTATCCCATAGAATGTAAGTCCGCAAGGACAGGGTCCTCTCTCCCCTCTGTACCAGTCTGTCACTGTAAACGTGTTTACTGTAAATGATATCTGTAACTCTGTTTGTAACCCCTTTTTCATGTACAGCACCATGGAATTAATGATGCTATGTAAATAAATAATAATAATAATAATAATAATAAAAATGTATGCTATAAATACATTATATGAGGTAGTGGTCGAAATTTTGGCCAAAATACACAAACTCCCAGCCTTTATCATGGGGGTCTGCTGCATCTTGCTACTGCATTTGTAATCTGGCTTGGTGGGGATTATACACAGCTCAACAACTGAGCTCTGCTCAATCTGCAGCACTGAAAACTGTGACTCTATCATAATTGCTGCACCAAGTGTACTAAGTTATACATCACTGGAATTGGGGTTTCTGTCCGTATCTCATGGTGCTGTCAGATTCATAGCAAAACATGCTGACAGATTCCCTTTAAGTGACAAGAATTGTACAGCACCAATGTTTTCTGCATCATGGTTACAATTAGGCTCAATCCATTAAGGATGACAATATACATGCTAGTCTTAATGAGGGGCCATTGTGAAGTAAATTGTGCCTACTTGATGAAGAGGCACACAGACTTTTAATGAACCACTCCCATCAAAATGTTTATCCTCTTAATATATTGCAGTCATCACATTATATGGCACTGTGTACTTACAATTGCTCATTTTGCCTTTCTAACCAGCTAATTATTCTCTTTTCCATTAGGTCTATGACATCACATGATTGAAAGCAGACTAGCCGAATCCTTTTAAGCTCTATGTAAATTTTCCCTGCATGAGTCATAAGTAACTGCAAAAGTCTAAGGCTGGTTTCACATTTGCAGTTGTGTCCGCAGCGTTTGTACTGCATATATCCGCATGCGTTGTGTATTCCTATATTTAACATTAGGGACGCATGCGTTTTTGTTTGGTCGCGTTTTGCCGCATTTGACGACGCATGCGTCGTTTCATCGTTTGCGGCTTGGCGCAGAAATGCAACATGTAGTAATTTTTAGAGGCGTCAATTTGCCACCTGGAAACACATGCTGTCGATTGCGCAAGGATTGCAACAAAAAAATGCATTGCTGTCTATGTGAACAAGCACATGCGTTTGGTTGCGTTCATGAACGTATGCGTTCCACAATAGAAAAACATGTCTAGACTCTGATAAGCCACCCCCCACCAACAAGGTGATAAAGGGAGGGTGTGGACAGTTGCAGGTCACTTCTCAGCAGACAGCCAAGCAGATCAGAAGGACCACAGCGGACAGCCAAACAGAGCATACAGACAACAGCACCTTTGAGAAAACAAGCCTGTGAACAATGTGAGTATATCCTATCCAATGCCTTTATTTTCTAATTTCTTTCTCTACATGTCCTAATTTCTTGCATTTGTTTCTTTCTACATGCATCAGAATGTCTCCTTGTTCTTCTTCTGGTGAGGAGTTTCGTCCTGGGCCATCGGAAGTCGAGCATGTCAGTGAGGTGAGTACTTGACTCGTCAGATTGGTAAGTATTCACTGTCACATCGACACATGTGACAATTTTATTTTTTCCTTTTTTTAGAGCTCTTCTTCTACTGCGGCAGAGACAGGGCAGGAGCAGTGGAATCAAGGTCCGGTGGAAAGACGGCAGCGGGTACGTATACAAGGCTGACTGTTTACTGTATCCTCAGTGTAATATTCTTGAATCTTCCTTTCTTTCCATTCGTCTTCCTTTACGTTTTTCTTCTGGAATCCATTTGTATGTTGACTTTCCTATTCATGCCATTTCTCAGCATCTTTTTTCTATCTTTTCCTTATGTTAATTGAACAAACTTTAATGACTTTATTTAATTTTTAGGTTTCACAATGGGATGATGATCTTATTGAGAATGACCTCCTCATCTCCCTGGTCCAGGAGCGAGTCCTGTTGTGGGACACCCAGGATCCACTGCACACAAACAACGTCATGATCCGGTGCTTATGGAATGAGGTGGCCAAAGAGATGTGGGATGGCTGGGACAACGCTCCGACACGGGTCCGAAGTGCATTTGGTAAGTATTGCACAGCAGTGTGAAGCAGCAGAGACCTGGGCCGTGCTCACTCGACTGTGTGTGATGAAAGAAACTCTCAGGAGTTTATGTCATCACACACAGTTGTGTGAGCATGGCCAAAAGTCCTTTTTCTGACCACAATGTTTTTTTTTTTAACAGTGGCCAAAGTCAAAACACGTTGGCGTTCAATGAAGGACCGCTTCAACAAGGACCTGCGTCAAGAGAGCCGTGTTCCCAGTGGTTCAGGAGCAAGGAGCAGAAAGTACAAATACCATCGAGTTCTGGCATTTTTAAGACCGGTCCTTGCCCAGAGAACGTAAGTATTTATCACGTGCATTAGGTTGTATTATATTGCCATAATCTGTATTTTTATATTCCACAGGATTTTGCGTCTGGTTAATATTTGGTATTAATTATCTTTTTCCTTTTTTCACAGCACATACAGCACTACTGTTGGCCCAGGTTCTGGAGCGGTCCTTCATCTGACAGCCACGGACCCATCCCAGCCATCCAGCAGCGCAGCAGCAAGTGGGCCTTCCACACTAACTGGAGACCAGGGAGCTGGTCCATCAGGTCTTCCCCTTTCGCAGTCCTCTTCCACTGCCCCTTTTTTGGGGGGGCTCCTCCCGGCAGTGGCAGAGGGCTTCGGACAGGTCACTCATGCCCGAGTTTTTGCACTTGAGCTCGGTTTTACACGAAGCAATCAAGGCTTTGGGTGACCGAATGGATGTTTCACATAGCCTATTGAATGCATGTATCCAGGAGGTCAGCAAAAGCATTGATCAAGTGAAAGCCGACCTCCAGAGGCCAGCACATCATTTTTTAACCAAATTGAGCAGGGCATGTCGGAACACCTTACTCCTGATCTCCAGCTGAGTGTCATGCAGGCCTGCAATGCTGCTTACATGCAGGCTATGCAGCAGAGTCGGTATTTCCAGCAGACAGTGGAGGCATATCCACCTGTGCCTTCACTGTCATGATTGACCTCAATGCCGACCTCTGCTGCATCCCACTGCACGTCCACCTCAATTCCTTCCACAGCCGGACACCACTACAGCACCACCACCATGCTGAGTGCAGTTGGACATCCCACCGCCACCACCATGACAACGGCTGCTCCTGCTTGGACCTCCTCCGCCACCACCACGATGCAGCAGGACCCTGGCATGGCCTTCCGTACCACCACCACCACCATGATGCAGCAGGACCCTGGCATGGCCTTCCGTAGTGCCACCACCACGATGCAGTAGGACCCTGGCATGGCGTTCCGTACCGCCACCACCACGATGCAGCAGGACCCTTGCATGGCATTCCATACCGCCACCACCACGATGCAGCAGGACCCTGGCATGGCATTCTGTACTGCCACCACCACGATGCAGCAGGACCCTGGCATGGCACTCCGTACCGCCACCACCATGATGCAGCAGGACCCTGGCATGGCATTCCATACCGCCACCACCACGATGCAGCAGGACCCTGGCATGGCATTCTGTACTGCCACCACCACGATGCAGCAGGACCCTGGCATGGCACTCCGTACCGCCACCACCATGATGCAGCAGGACCCTGGCATGGCCTTCCGCTCTGCAAGCGCTATGGACTCTGGCATGGCTGCACGCTCTACGAGCACTATGGACTCTGGCATGGCTGCACGCTCTACGAGCACTCTGGACTCTGGCATGGCTGCACGCTCTACGAGCGCTATGGACTCTGGCATGGCTGCATGCTCTACGAGCACTATTGACTCTGGCATGGCTGCACATTCTACGAGCACTATGGAATCTGACACAGTGCAGCCAGACCCTGAAAGGTCACCCACCACCACGCCACACCATAGGAGCCCACCAAAACCTCCCACAACCAGGCAAACCCAAAAAAAAACACACACAAAAAAAAATCAGAGGACTCTTAGCATTCCTCCCCCTTCACCTCCCAATGTGTCTGTAATGTCAGGTTTGTCTCACCCTTCCAGTGCGTCTCAAGTCTCTCATGTGTCAAGCACCATCCCTGAACTTCCAGACCATTCTAGTTTCATTGCCCCTTCTCCTGCCACCTCTGTGTCATCCACGGTTAGCCAGGCCTCAGTGCTTCACACCCCCCGTTTACATCACTCTACCCCAAGCCGGCGCAGTAAATAAATTTTTTAGAAAAAGAAGAAAAAAATGGAGCGCACTTACCCCTGTTGAAGAAGTTTCACTTTATTGGAACATGTTAAAAAACAGATTGCAGAGAGGGATGGAAACAGCTCCGGACAACGGCCGTTTCGTGCGTACAAGCACTTCAACGGGTCCTTCAAGGACCCGTTGAAGTGCTTGTACGCACGAAACGGCCGTTGTCCGGAGCTGTTTCCATCCCTCCCTGCAATCTGTTTTTTAACATGTTCCAATAAAGTGAAACTTCTTCAACAGGGGTAAGTGCGCTCCATTTTTTTCTTCTTTTTCTGGACTATTTGCACACTTGTTGGATGTCGCACCCCCTAGTTGATACAGGATACACAGAGCTACCTTAACCTTTAGAGTGTGAAGTGGTTAACAATATATATGGATTGTGCTCAGTTGGCAGTGCGGATTTGTGCTGTTTTCTTTTTTGAAATAAATTTTTTGGTTGTTAAAAAATAAAAAAGATTTGATTTGCCACAATTATGTTTGGTTTATTGTGTCTTCCACCGCCGGCAACACACACCGTACGCCAACTAAGAAACTTCGCCACACACTTACTTTTTGGGCCACATCATATCTCCAATATGACAAACTCATATTCAGTGGCCAGTGTCAGGCAGCTGCTACAAAGGCAAATAAAATAATGGGATGTATTAAAAGAGGCATAGATGCTCATGAGGAGAACATAATTTTACCTCTATACAAGTCACTAGTTCGACCACACTTAGAATACTGTGCACAGTTCTGGTCTCCGGTGTATAATAAAGACATAGCTGAACTGGAGCGGGTGCAGAGAAGAGCGACCAAGGTTCATAAATATATGAGGGGACAGTACAAAGACCTTTCTGATGATCTTTTTAATCATAGACCTGAGACAGGGACAAGGGGGCATCCTCTACGTCTGGAGGAAAGAAGGTTTAAGCATAATAACAGACGCGGATTCTTTACTGTAAGAGCAGTGAGACTATGGAACTCTCTGCCGTATGATGTTGTAATGAGTGATTCATTAATTAAATTTAAGAGGGGACTGGATACCTTTCTGAAAAAGTATAATGTTACAGGGTATATACACTAGATTCCTTGATAAGGCGTTGATCCAGGGAACTAGTCTGATTGCCGTATGTGGAGTCGGGAAGGAATTTTTTTCCCCATGGTGGAGTTACTCTTTGCCACATGGGTTTTTTTTGCCTTCCTCTGGATCAACATGTTAGGTCATGTTAGGTTAGGCTATGGGTTGAACTAGATGGACTTACAGTCTTCCTTCAACCTTAATAACTATATGTAAGTGTCTGTATAGAGCATTTTATGGGGCCATAACGTTTGTGCAGCACTATATGGGACAAATGTCTGTATGGAGTATCTCATGGGGCCATAACGTTTGTGCAGCATTATATGGGGCAAATGTCTGTATGAAGCATCTTATGGGACTATAACATTTGTGCAGCATTATATGGTGCAAATGTCTGTATGAAACATCTTATGGGGCCATAACGTTTGTGTAGCATTATATGGGACAAATGTCTGTATGAAGCATCTTATGGGGCCATAACTTTTGTGGAGCACTATATGGGGCAAATATCTTTATGGAGCATCTTATGGGGCCATAATTAACGTTTGTGCAGCATTATATGGGGCAAGTGTCTGTATGGAGCATCTTATGGAGCCATAATCAAGGTTTGTGCAGCACTATATGGGGCAAATATCTTTATGGAGCATCTTATGGGGCCATAATCAACATTTGTGCAGCATTATATTGGGCAAATGTGTCTATGAAGCATCTTATGGGGCCATTATTAACCTTTGTGCAGGATTATATGGGGCATATTTTAAGATAGAGCATCTTATAGGGCCATCATAAACTTTATGGAGCATTATGTGGGGCTCCTGATTCAATATGGATATTCAAAAACACTTAACCTACTGATATCTCAAATTAATTTTACTTTTATTGGTATCTATTTTTACTTTTGACATTTACCGGTAGCTGCTGCATTTCCCACCCTAGGCTTAAACTCAAGTCATTAAGTTTTCCAAGTTTGTTGTGGCAAAATTAGGGGGGTTGGCTTATACTCGGGTATATACGGTAATTTTGCAAGATGCACATGTAGCTCTAAACAAATTTCCATGCACAAGGTGAATAGTATGTCATTCTAGATACAAACTTTTAAGACGGTTTTTTGTGCCAAACATGCAACTCCAGAGTTTACTGAGTTTGTTCATTTTTGAGCTGCTTTAAGTCTTCATAAAGATCTCCATTACTATTTTTACTTTTTACCAAAAATCACTGACAAATATAATGTCTACAATATAATTAGAAAATCATGCAAAAGTCATATTACGTCAAAAGTTTATAACCTATGTCTGCCTAAGGCTGGTGTCACACTAAACGTATGGAAAATCGGTCCGAGTCTCCCTGCCGAGAGTCGCACGAGTGTTCTCCGTATGGTCATCTGTGTGTAATTCGTTTGCAATGCGACGATGCGATTTCCTCGCATCTATGCATCGGTATGACATCCGTATGACATGCCTATGGCTTTACATTTCTCACTGCTTTTCCACGTTGAATTTAATGGCTCAATAGGCTGAAATGAGGAACATGTGTGTGTATTTGTCACAAGCTAGATGAATGGTCAGTGTGGTGTCCTAGTTTTTCTCAAACCCATAGGCTTGTATTGGTGAGTTTCGGATGATATACGCATACTATCGCAGCATGCTGAGATTTCACTGGCATGTTGAACACGCCTGAGAAAAATATGCTGATGTGAGCTGCCTCATAGATTAACACTGGTCCGAGTGCTATGCGATGTTTTCTCTCATAGCACTCATCCGTATTCTATGGTAGTGTGACACCAGCTTAACCCTTAGAATACCTGAACATAGCAGCATTTATTGGGAATCTCTAGCTTCAAAAAACTTTGTGAGTACATCAATTTTTTTTTCATGGACACCGAATAAAAGATCTCTATTTTACCAAATTGTTCAGGAATTTATGGACAGTTAACACCAAGGCAGCCTCGTAGTTGCTCTTAGATAATGGAAACCAGTGCTAAGTACTAAATACAGATGTAGCAAGAATCCTCTGTACTAATGCTGCTCTGATTAAATATTGCTCCATGGTACCTACTCTATTTGCATTGTGCAGCTGCTCTTATACAAAAGAAATGAGCAGCAGCTCACACAAATAGGGATGCTACAATATCAGCATTGTATGCCTTGCACATTAGCTAAAGGATTGCTACACCTGTAAATATTTTATTTATGACATTTAAATTATGTTCAGTAGATACATACATTATAATACTTCATTACCATAATCATTCCTCCCTTTCCATATCATTGCTCTAAATCTTCATAGGGGTTTAACAACTTATTTGGTACAGTAAAAAAACAGATATTTTTTAAAGGACACTTAAAAACTTTGCCCAAAAAACAGGGAAAATATACGGTTTGTACTTTAAGAGGAACCATACTAAGACTGAAATTTATCCCATACATATGGCCCCAACCCTAACTTTAGCTCAACCCTAACGTTAACCGAACCCTAATTTTAGTCCAACCCTAACCCTAGCCCCAAACCTAGCCATAGTCCTAACCCTAACCCTAGCCCAACCCTAGCCCTAACTTTAGCCCAACCCTAACATTAGCCCAACCCTTACATTAGCCAAACCCTTACTTTAGCCCAACCCTAACATTAGCCCAACCCTAACTTGAGCCCATTGGTAACTTTAGCCAAACTCTAACCCTAATGGAAAAATGGAAATAAATTTTTTTTGTTATTTTATTATTTTTAGCCAACTAAGAAAGTGATAAAGGGGGGTTTGATTTACTATTTTTTTTATTTTGATCACTGTGATAGGATCTATCAAATTGATCAAAATGATCCAGAAGGAAAAATTTCCTATTGTTGCTGGGTGCCGGAAGGCAGATCTAGGCAGGCACACTGCACATGTGCCCTCCATTTTCTTTCCGGAAGAAGACACCAGTGGCCCAGGGGACTTCACAGGGAGTTACAGGGGCAGCAAAGGTACAAGGGGAATCAGGGAACCCCATTTCTCTCTCCTCTGATGTGCAATCACATTAGAGGAGAGAAAAATTAAAATGGGAAATCAGACTTTTTTGTTGTTGCAGTCACTGTTATTTCATTAATAATGACAATCGTAAAACTGGGATCGGTAAAAACTGACCTAAATCATGTTCTCTGGGGTCTCAGCTGCCCCAGGTAGCCGAGACCCCGAAGTAATTCCGACTCTGAGGATTGCTATACACTTATTTCTCATAGCCATAAAAAGTGGGGCGGAGGCATAAGTGCCCTTAACTGCTGCCGTTAAAAGGCGTATCGGCGGTTATTAAGGGGTTAAAAGGAGTGGCTGTTCATGTACAGTCATAGTCAAAAGTGTTGGCACCCTTGAAATTGATTCAGAAAATGAAGTGTTTCTCACAGAAAATTATTGCAATTACACATGTTTTGTTATACTCATATTTATTTCCTTTGTGTGTATTGGAACAAAATAAAAAATGGGTAAAAGAGGCAAATTTGACATAATTTTACTCTAAACGCTTAAAATAGGCCAGACAAAATTTTTGGCACCTTACCAAAAATGTTGATAAACAATTTTGTCTCAAGCTTGTGATTCTCACTCAAACTCACCTGTGGCAAGTAACAGGCGTGGGCAATATGAAAATCACACTTGAAACCAGATAAAAAGAGGAGAAGCCAACTTAATCGTTGCACTGTGTGTCTGTGTGTGCCACACTAAGCATGGAGAACAGAAAGAGGAGAAGAGAACTGTCTCAGGATTGTGAAATCTGGAGATTACCAAGAGATTTTGGGTCACAATGTAGTGACCCAGAAAGCTGAGTTTGTGTCTTAGGTCATGGGTCTTCCAGCAAGACAATGACTCCAAACATTTTTCAAGAAGCACCTAGAAATGGAATGAAACAAAGCACTGAAGAGTTGATAAGTGTCCAGCAATTATTCCAGATCTAAAGCTCATTGAACGCCTGTGGAGAGTTCTTAGAATTTTTGCTGGCAGAAGGTACCCCTCAAATATGAGAGACCAGTTTGCAAAAGAAGAGTGTTCCAAAAGTTATAAGGAGCTTGCTGATGGTTATAGGAAGCAATTGCAGTTATTTATTCCAAAGGGTGTGAAACCAAAAGTTAAGTTGAGGGTACCAACAGTTTTATCCATCCCATTATTTTGGCTTAGTGAGAAATTATGTTCAATTTGCCTTTTTCTTCTGAGTTTTTTATGTTATTCCAATACACACAAAGGACATAAATATGTGTATAGCAAAACGTGTAACTGCAATCATTTTGTGGAACAATTTCAAGGGTGCTATTTTAGCTCCAACAGTTTAATTGACAATGAATGAATCGGTGGTGAACATGATCAACTACTGTTCCAGCCAGACAGGACACTTGATAACTCTAGTTATAGAGATCAAAGGGAGTCAAAGTAATGGGATCCTCTAGAAGTAAGGGGGGATCCCAGCCATGGGATCCCCATAGTCAGTGAGTTATCACCTTTGGTATGGGAAAAAAAATGCAGTCCAAGCTTTGTGCTTATTAGAATGAGGAACCAATACTTCAAAGTAAAGCAGAACACTTTATGCAATATTTTCTGTAAGTGATACGAGTTAAGTAAATGACCATGAAATATAAATGTATTCATTTTATAGTTAAAGTTTTTAAAAAAAAATTCAATGGATTAAATGAAAAAGGAGTCACAGAGCAAATGATTTGCTATGGCTGTCAACACTTGCGAAGGTGAAACAAGGATTTCTCCTTGAGAGCACAGAGGGATATGAATATGTGGTGATAGTAAGAATAAATGAGAAGCCAATGCAGTTGGACAAACACTCATCCAGGGAGACCTGACAGAAACTATTAGAATTCATTCCACGCTTCTCATTTTCACACCAGCGCAGTGAGAGAACGTTAAAGGCTCATGTAACAAGCTATCAATGCAGCCAAGACAGGCTGGGCACTACCCTCCACACTACATTCTTCGTTAAGGATTACCATTGTGATAGGTTTCATGTGAAGTCCAATAAAATACTTGATGGAAAATAAGTTAGTGTTCATGGTGGTACAGCTCTATGCATTAACCTGGTGCTTTCTATCCACACAAATCTATCCAATGAATTATTAACAAATTAATGTTATATCAAGGGTTTTTTAACTTTCTTTTTTTCTGATCAATTTTGCATGGTAATTTCCAACGTCTACAGAATACAAATATTGTATAAACACAGCGGATGCCTTGGAATAGTGACAGATGCTCTGTGATAAATTGCAAGCGTAACATAATTTGATACTATGCTGTAACACGTACACGGACAATATAAGTAAATTATAAGGCAGAGTTGTAGTGCTGTATGACGTTAGGACAGATTTACAAGGTGTTAATAGTGAAGAGCAAACAACATTTCACCGCAATAGGCTTTCTGTCTCTTTCAGAGAGAAAACAAATGCCTTGCTTATACGTTAAATATATAAACTTTATAGGTATATAAACCATTATTTTACATCCAAATAAAAGTGATAAATTCATGTTCCATTCCAGATCCACTGAGTCAGATACAGTAGCGGACAATATAAGGTTACAGAAGTAGATGAAACAAATATTAATTTTAAGAGTGGAAATACCGACGGGAGGGCAGCACGGTGGCGCAGTGGTTAGCACAGCAGCCTTGCAGCGCTGGAGTCCTGGGTTCAAACCCCACCAAGGACATCTGCAAAGAGTTTGTATGTTCTCTCCGTGTTTGCGTGGGTTTCCTCCTGGTACTCCGGTTTCCTCCCACATTCCAAAGACATACTGATAGGGAATTTAGATTGTGAGCCCCATTGGGGACAGCGATGATAATGTGTGTGCAACCTGTAAAGTGCTGCGGAATATGTTAGCGCTATATAAAAATAAAAGATATGAAGATGAAAGTAAAAATCCAGAATCTATATCTGTATACCACTATCTGTATATACTGCATCATTGTGCAAAAATAGAAAGAAGGATAATGCCAGCTCACCATTTAGAGTGCATTGAAATCCAGCGTGCATTGAACTACGAGCCGACCACTCGTGTTAGCAAATGCAGACAAAAGAAGAAAAGTTCCAGCTTCTGGTAAAATTCCGAAGATAATCTTTATTCCATCCAAATGAATTAAAAGTAGTGACAGGATGGTCAGCACGCAATGCGTTTCGAACACAGTTGTTCTTTATCAAGCTTTTGACTGTATCATTGTGCTGAAAAGCAAGTGTTTGTTTTAGAAAATTACTATCACTCGTTCAAATTGTATTGATTCTAACAACTGCAATGGCTTAAATTTTTATGATTTTGGTGAATCAGTCTCTCCAGCATCTATATCTAGTAGATCTAATTCTGTTTTGGTCCATATAAGCTATCTCTTTAACACATACACTTCACTAGATGGACAAAAGTTGACATCATGTTTTTTTATTAAATCCTATTTCAACAGGTGTATATAATGCAGCATCTAGTCATAAAGTGTCATGTCTGTCAGGGGCCACAAGCTCAAAAAGGTTAACTTGGACTTACTTGGCACAAGCCACTCCATCTCACAATTGCTAGAGGAACTCTAGCCTTCATCCTCTAACCCCAGTACAGGGATCTGCTGTTACCACGAGGTCCACTGAATTGCTTCCATGGAAGAACTGCTGACTGCAGGAGTGAACTAGAGGCAAGAGAATGGTCTGGAAGCAGGGTCAGAACCAGGAAGTTGGTGTAGAGACAAAATAATAATGAAGGAAAATAGTACAAAATGAACCCGGTTTAAAATCAGAAATGTCCACTGGGAATATAGCAAAGCACAAAAGACAGGGGAGCAAGTCAGTTAACAACTGGGAATGGACAGCAGGAATTCAGTAGCCTAAATAAACTGCAGCTCCACCCAGCAAGGAGTAACACGGACAGAAGTTAACCCTATGTCTCCCAGTCTGGATGGAATTTCCCAGAGAACACAGAACTAGAACTGTTGCCCCGTGTCACTCACAGTGAGAGCACGGCGTTGTCCGGCCACAAAGGCAGAAAAAGGGAGGGATGAGACCATGACCTTTTTGGCCTTAATTCGGATGTATGGTATGTTTGATGCAAAGCCAACACTGCACACCATCAGAAGAACACTATACCCTCAATGAAGAATGGAGAGGGTAATTATGGTTTAGGCTGTTTATTGGCTGCTGGAACTGGGGCTTTATTCAAGGTGAATATAATTATGAAATATTTCAAATATCAGCCAATTTTGCATCAAAACCCTCAGGTCTCTGCTAAAAAGCCGAAGATAAAGAGAAATTTATTTTTTCAGCATGACAACAACCCAAAACATACCTCCAAGTTAACTAAACAATGGCTTTGCCAGAAGAAGCTAACATTTTTGGAATGGCCAAATCCAGTGACATTAAGCCCACTAATCCTACCAAACCTATAGTTATATTGTGAATAAACACAAACCAAGAATAAAGTCATTTATGGAATAGGCGTGGAGCCAATAATATAGTGAACAATACTGACAAAGTCTATTATCTGATCATCTTAAAAATAAAAATCTTAGTTCTTCTATCACATACCCTACACAGTACAGTCCTCAGTATCAAGAGATTACTGCTATGATACAGAGATATCTACCCATACTAGGTAGTTTACTTTCACCATCCCACTTTTCAATAAATCAATCTAAACCACATTCACTTGGCTTACATGCCTCTCCCTTAAAGGTTTTTGTAAGTGTGGACACACTATTTCCAAGGCTTGTGCTTATGCTGAAAATGGCAAAAAAAAATTAAATCTACTATTACCAACAAGAATTTCAGAATCAATAAAGGACATGTGCCTGCAAATAAAGAAGAGTATTAATAAAAACGACAGAGGGGAAAATTGAATTGATAATAAAAATAACACAGGTCTGCAAAAAAATTTTTTTCAAGAACTGTTTTGGTTGTTCCACGTAATCTTTATGTTTTTAAGTGCGCTGAATCCGAAAATGACCTCTGTTTTATCATAGGACATCACGTTTTCTGACAATTTAACCCCTTAACGACCGCCGATACGCCTTTTAACGGCGGCCGCTAAGGGTACTTAATCCACAGCGCCGTTAATTAACGGCGCTGTGGAAAAAGTGAATAGCGCCCCCCAGAGTCGGATTTTCTCTGGGGTCTCGGTTGCCGAGGGTAGCCGAGACCCCAGAGAACATGATTCGGGGGGTTTTTACCGACCCCCGAGTTGCGATCGCCGGTAATTAACCGTTTACCGGCGGTCGCAACAACAACAAAAAAAAACGCGATTTGCCGTTTAATTTCTCTGTCCTCCGATGTGATCGCACATCGGAGGACAGAGAAATGTGGTCCCCGATGGCCCCCAATAGCCCCCCAATACTTACCTACCTCCCCCGGTGCTCCTCGTGTCTCCCCATGGGCGCCGCCATCTTTTTTCCGGGAAAAAATGGCGGGCGCACGTGCAGTGCGCCCGCCGCCCGGCACCCGGATGTTCTTTGGGGTCTCGGCTGCCGGGGGTAGCCGAGACCCCAAAGAACATGATCGGGGTCGGTTTGCACCGACCCCTGCTTTGCGATCGCCGGTAATTAACAGTTTACCGGCGACCGCAAAAAAAAAAAAAAAAAAAAAGCGATCAGTTATTTCTCTGTCCTCTGATGTGATCGCACATCAGAGGACAGAGAAATAGGGGGATTCGGGGACCCTATCATACTCACCCGGGGTCCCTGGGTCCTCTTCTGTCTTCTCCTGCCAGCCGGCTTTTTCATCATGGCGGGCGCATGCGCAGTGCGCCCGCCATCTGCTGCCATCTGCCGGCCGGCAGGAGAAGACAAGTTGGGGCTAAAATTAGGGTTAGGGTTAGGGTTAGGGTTAGGGTTAGAGTTAGAGTTAGGGTTAGGGTTAGGGTTAGGGTTAGAGTTAGGGTTAGAGTTAGGGTTAGAGTTAGGGTTAGGGTTAGGGTTAGGGTTAGGGTTAGAGTTAGGGTTAGGGTTAGAGTTAGGGTTAGGGTTACGGTTGGGGCTAAATTTAGGGTTAGGGTTAGGGCTAGGGTTAGAGTTAGGCTACTTTCACACTAGCGTTTTTTGGCTTCCGTCGCAATGCGTCGTTGGAGAAAAAACGCATCCTGCAAAAGTGCTTGCAGGATGCGTTTTTTCTCCATTGGCTTGCATTAGCGACGCATTACGATGGATTGCCACATGTCGCATCCGTCGTGCGACGGATGCGTCGTGCTTCGGCGGACCGTCGACACAAAAAAAACTACATGTAACTTTTTTGTGCGACGTGTCCGCCATTTCCGACCGCGCATGCGTGGCCGGAACTCCGCCCCCGCCTCCCCGCACCTCACAATGGGGCAGCGGATGCGTTGAAAAAACAGCATCCGCTGCACCCGTTGTGCGGCGCTTACAACGCTAGCGTCGGTACGTCGGCCCGACACACTGCGATGGGCCGAGTACGACGCTAGTGTGAAAGTAGCCTTAGGCTTCTTTCACACTTGCGTCGGTACGGGGCGGTCGCAATGCGTCGGCCCAATGTACCGACGCACGTTGTGAAAATTGTGCACAACGTGGGCAGCGGATGCAGTTTTTCAACGCATCCGCTGCCCAGTCTATGTCCTGGGGAGGAGGGGGCAGAGTTACGGCCACGCATCCGCGGAAATGGCGGACGCGACGTACAAAAAAAAGGTTACATTGAACTTTTTTTGTGACGACGGGGGCTAAAGTTATGGTTAGGGTTGGGGCTAAAGTTAGGGTTGGGGCTAAAGTTAGGGTTAGAGTTGGGATTAGGGTTAGCGTTTGGATTAGGGTTGGGATTAGTGTTACGTTTGGGATTAGGGTTGGGATTAGGGTTAGGGTTGGGATTAGGGTTAGGGGTGTGTTGGATTTAGGGTTTTGATTAGGGTTATGGTTAGGGTTGAGATTAGGGCTGTTTTGGGGTTAGGGTTGTGATTATCGTTAGGGTTGTGATTAGGATTATGGATCGGGTTGAGATTAGGGTTAGGGCTGTGTTGGGGTTAGGGTTGGAGTTAGAATTGGGGGGTTTCCACTGTTTAGGTACATCAGGGGGTCTCCAAACACGACAGCCAATTTTGCGCTAAAAAAGTCAAATGGTACTCCCTCCCTTCTGAGCTCTGCCGTGCGCCCAAACAGTGGTTTACCCCAACATATGGGGCATCAGCGTACTCGGGATAAATTGGACAACAACTTTTGGGGTCCAATTTCTCCTGTTACCCTTGTGAAAATAAAAACTTGGGGGCTAAAAATCTTTTTTGTTGGAAAAAAATATATTTTTTTATTTTCACTACTCTGCATTATAAATTTCTGTGAAGCACTTGAGCTTTCAAAGTTCTCACCACATATCTAGATAAGTTCCTTAGGGGGTCTAGTTTCCAAAATTTGGTCACTTGTGGGGGTTTCTACTGTTTAGGTACATTAGGGGTCTGCAAACGCAACATAACGCCCGCAGACAATTCTATCAAAGTCTGCATTCCAAAATGGCGCTCCTTCCCTTCCGAGCTCTGCCGTGCGCCCAAACAGTGGTTTACCCCCACATATGGGGTACCAGCATACTCAGGACAAATTGGACAACAACTTTTGGGGTCCAATTTCTCTTGTTACCCTTGTGAAAATAAAAATTTGGGGGCTAAAAAAATCTTTTTTGTGGGAAAAAAAATATTTTTTATTTTCACTACTCTGCATTATAAACTTCTGTGAAGCACTTGGGCATTCAAAGTTCTCACCACATATCTAGATAAGTTCCTTGGGGGGTCTATTTTACAAAATGGGGTCACTTGTTGGGGGTTTCTACTGTTTAGGTACATTAGGGGTCTGCAAACGCAACATAACGCCCGCAGACAATTCTATCAAAGTCTGCATTCCAAAATGGCACTCCTTCCCTTCCGAGCTCTGCCGTGCGCCCAAACAGTGGTTTACCCCCACATATGGGGTACCAGCATACTCAGGACAAATTGGACAACAACTTTTGGGGTCCAATTTCTTTTGTTACCCTTGTGAAAATAAAAACTTGGGGGCTAAAAATCTTTATTGTTAAAAAATATATATTTTTTATTTTCACGACTCTGCATTATAAACTTCTGTGATGCACTTGGGCATTCAAAGTTCTCACTACACATCTAGATAAGTTCCATGGGGGGTCTAGTTTCCAAAATGGGGTCACTTTTGGGGGGTTTCTGCTGTTTAGGCACATCAGGGGCTCTCCAAACGCGACATGGCGTCCGATCTCAATTCCAGTCAATTTTGCATTGAAAAGTCAAATGGCGCTCCTTTGCTTCCGAGCTCAGCCATGCGCCCAAACAGTGGTTTACCCCCACATATAGGGTGTCGGCGTACTCAAGACAAATTGTACAACAGCTTCTGGGGTCCATTTTCTCCTGTTACCCTTGGTAAAATAAAAATTTGGAGGCAAAAAGATCATTTTTGTAGAAAAAATGCGATTTTTTTATTTTCACGGCTCTACGTTATAAACTTCTGTGAAGCACCTGGGGGTTTAAAGTGCTCACCACACATCTAGATAAGTTCCTTAAGGGGTCTAGTTTCCAAAATGGTGTCATATGTGGGGGGTCTCTACTGTTTAGGCACATCAGCGGCTCTCCAAACGTGACATGGCGTCCGATCTCAATTCCAGCCAATTCCACATTGAAAAAGTAAAACGACACTCCTTCTCTTCCAAGCTCTGCGGTGCGCCCAAACAGTGGTTTACCCCCATATATGGGGTATCGACGTACTCAGGAGAAATTGCACAACAACTTTTGTGGTCTAATTTCTCCTGTTACCCTTGTGAAAATAAAAATTTGGGGGCAAAAAGATCATTTTTGTAGAAAAAATGAGATTTTTTATTTTCACGGCTCTACGTTATAAACTTCTGTGAAGCACTTGGGGGTTCAAAGTGCTCACCACACATCTAGATAAGTTCCTTAAGGGGTCTAGTTTCCAAAATGGTATCACTTGTGGGGGGTTTCCACTGTTTAGGCACATCAGGGACTCTCCAAACGCGACATGGCATCCGATCTCAATTCCAGCCAATTCTGCATTGAAAAAGTCAAACGGTGCTCCTTCAATTCCAAGCTCTGCGGTGCGCCCAAACAGTGGTTTACCTCCACATATGGGGTATCGACGTACTCGGGAGAAATTGCACAACAACTTTTGTGGTCTAATTTCTCCTGTTACCCTTGTGAAAATAAGAATTTGTGGGCGAAAAAATCATTTTTGTGAAAACAAATGCGATTTTTTATTTTCACGGCTCTACGTTATAAACTTCTGTGAAGCACTTGGGGGTTCAAAGTGCTCACCACACATCTAGATAAGTTCCTTGGGGGGTCTAGTTTCCAAAATGGTGTCACTTGTGGGCGGTTTCCACTGCTTAGGCACATTAGGGGCTTTCCAAACGCGACATGGCATCCGATCTCAATTCCAGCCAATTCTGCATTGAAACAGTCAAACGGTGCTCCTTCACTTCCAAGCTCTGCGGTGCGCCCAAACAGTGGTTTACCTCCACATATGGGGTATCGGTGTACTCAGGAAAAATTGCACAACAAAATTTGTGGTTAAATTTCTGTTTTTACACTTGTGAAAATTAAAAAAAATGGTTCTGAATTAAAATGTTTGCAAAAAAAAGTAAAATGTTCATTTTTTTCTTCCACATTGTTTTAGTTCCTGTGAAGTACGTAAAGGGTTAATAAACTTCTTGAATGTGGTTTTGAGCAGCTAGAGGGGTGCAGTTTTTAGAATGGTGTCACACTTGGTTATTTTCTATCATATAGACCCCTCAAAATCACTTCAAAGGTGATGTGGTCCCTAAAAAAAACATGGTGTTGTAAAAATGAGAAATTGCTGGTCAACTTTTAACCCTTATAACTCCCTAACAAAAAAAAAAATTGTTTCCAAAATTGTGCTGATGTAAAGTAGACATGTGAGAAATGTTATTTATTAACTATTTTTTGTGACATATCTCTCTGATTTAAGGGCATAAAAATACAAAGTTTGAAAATTGCAAAATTTTAAAAATTTTCGCCATATTTCCATTTTTTTCATAAATAATCGCAAGTAATATCGAAGAAATGTTACCACTACCTTGAAGTACAACATGTCACGAAAAAACAATCTCAGAATCAGCGGGATCCGATAAAGCGTTCCAGAGTTATAACCTCATAAAGTGACACTGGTCAGAATTGTAAAAATTGGCTCGGTCATTAAGTACCAAATTGGCTCTGTCACTAAGGGGTTAAGTAACTATGTTAAATAAGACAGTACCTCAAAATAAATGAAAATAGACTCATAAAATTAATTTTTTATTACAAATGTTTCATGAAAATCTTTTAACTGCAATGAGCTCACTAATACACACTAAAATCGATTCTTCTTTCCTGTGGGGCTTCTCTTGGTGCATTTACGCTTGTGAGTAGTATCTGAAATGTCTCTCTGAAGCGTCCAACAGTAGTCTGCCATCATTGTAATGCTCCATCTTCCCTGGTATCTTCTTTCCATCTCTTTAATGTCCTGGTGGAATCGTTCACCTTGCTCTTCACTCACAGCTCCCAAATTTTGAGGAAAGTTGTCAAGGTGGGAATGGAGGAAATGCACTTTCAAACTCATCAGGCAACCTAAAGCTTGAAATGCTTTCAGCATTCGTCCGATGATTTTTTTGTAGTCAGGGTCTTGTATATCTTCAATGCATTGATGTGAATTAATAGTAATTTTGACTTTCAAAACCCTAAGATAAAAAAAATACCAAAAATTGAGTAAAACATACTAAATTTGAAGAGAATTTTGCATTTTGTGGCAAATTCTGGGGTCCAGGATTTTTTTCAAATTTTTTTTCGTTTTTCAGCACACCAAAATACATGGAAATTAGATGAAAATAATCAAACAGCTTTTTAGTCGCAGACCTGTGTAATAGAAATAAATGAAATGAGAATCAAAAGTATGAAACATTATGAGAAAATTAGTGAAACAGAAATAAAATTGAAAATAAAAATGAAGTAAAATAAAAATATAATTGAAAATATAATAAAAAAATAAAAATAGAAGTATTAAAAATATATAAAAATAAATAAATAAATAAACCAGAGTATAATGGAAAAAATGGGGAAAATATAATGACATTAAATTCTCCATGTACAAGGTTGTGAAAACTAGAAGAGAGGGAAACAAAACATAATTACTAGAAATTCATGATATCATAATCCCTATTAAGACCCTTTGGTTCCATGCTTTGTAAATAATGGATGCAAAATGCCTCTCTCAACATGAGGCACCTGAACTGGCTACCTCCTCTCCTGTTTGGATTAAACTGCTCCAGTACTAGGAATTAAAGCTGCGCAATTGTATGATCTGCGATACGGAAATGATGGTGAATGGGTAGATTGTCTTGTCCTCACCGTATATCAGACTGAGGCCGGCGTCACACTCAGCGTAAGACAATACGGTCCGTTTTTTTACGGCCGTAATACGGAGAAATGTTCCCAAAATAGTGATCCGTAGACAGGGTGTGTCAGCGTATTTTGCGCATGTAATGTTGCGTATGCAAGCCGTATGCCTACCGTAATGCGTATTTTTCACGCAACCTGCCAAAATGGACATTTAACGGATTTGGAGGCTGTAATTGATTTAAATCAGCCTCAGAAACCCTATTTAAGGCCTCGACAACAGGTGCCACCCTCCCATATGGCCATTTTGTGCTTGTGCATTTGTTGGTGTATTCTCTAAACCTTTGCAGCATGTCTGACATCCTTCACTTCACCCCAACGCAGCGGGTTTTGTATAACTGGCTCTTGTCACGTCGCTTTGGCCAGCCATATCCGGTTATTGCTGATCTGCGAAGGAGGAGAACAAGAATATGGGTGCATCCTCTTCTCATGAAACGCCTCACTAAAGGCCATTTCAAGAGGCTCTATACAGCTCTGCGGCAACATCCTGATAAATTCTATCTATACTGTCGTATGACCATCACAACATTTGATAGATTGTTGGAGATTTTACATCCCGGTATAACATATCAGGACACAAGGTTGCGCAAAGCCATATCCGCAGAGGAGCGTCTTCTCCTAACCTTACGGTATGTATTAGGCTACGTTCACATTTGCGGTGTGCGCCGCAGCGTCGCCGCCGCAACGCACAGCGCAAATGTGAACACATGCACAACGCAGCTTTTTGCGCCGCATGCGTCCTTTTTTCCATTGATTTTGGACGCAGCAAAAATGCAACTTGCTGCGTCCTCTGCGCCCCGACGCGGGCGCCGCAGGGACGCATGCGGCGCAAAAAGCAAGTGCACCGCATGTCCATGCGCCCCCATGTTAAATATAGGGGCGCATGATGCATGCGGCGCCGCTGCGGCGCCCGACGCTGCGGCGCTAGCCGCAAATGTGAACGTAGCCTTACATATTCACCATCCTCACATACTGTTTTGTTTTACTTTTAAACCAGTTGTTTTTTATCAGTTCTTTCCAGGTATATGTGGACAGTAGGTCACAAACATATTTCTAAGCTTTACCAAAAGTTAAGAGTCAAGTTGCATATTTTTTTTTTGTTTTGGAAGACCTTATCCTGCTTTACAGGAAATCCACAAAAATTGGGCCTAGTAATGTTTTGTGTGTACTGGTTTAACATAACTAATTTTTTTTTTGTTTCAATTTTCAGCTTCCTGACAACAGGCTTGTCATATGCGGGACTTCACCTTGAGTTTTTAATCGGACGCTCAACAATTTCTGGCATTGTACGTTTGACCTGTCGCCAAATATGGGAGAAAATGAAAGACCTTGTTATGCCTGAGCCAAAGCAGGCTGATTGGCTACAAATAGCCCGTGGTTACCAGCAAAATTGTGACTTCCCTAACTGCATTGGAGCTGTGGATGGGAAACATATCAGGGTACGTAAGCCACCGAACTCTGGCTCACAATTCTATAATTATAAGCAGTTTTTCTCTGTAGTTCTGTTAGCTGTAGTTGACAGTAACTACAGGTTTATAATTGTAGACATTGGGGCCTATGGGCGAACTGGAGACTCTAGGGTCTTCAATTCATCCATTATGGGTTGGCGGCTACGTGACAACCTGTTAGATCTCCCACCACCACAACAACTCCCAGGCTCCAGTGCGGAAGCAGTGCCTTTTGTTTTTGTTGGAGATGAGGCCTTCCAACTAACCAGACATGTCATGAGGCCTTATCCACGGCGCAACCTCGACCACCGGAGGAAAATATTTAATTCACGGCTTTCTCGGGTGCGGAGACTGGTGGAGTGTGCCTTTGGGATTCTGGTGGCCAAATGGCGTGTCCTCCAGTCTGCCATTCAGCTCAGTGAAACTTCAGTGAACGAAGTGATCAAAGCATGTGTAATTTTGCACAATTACACCCGCATACATGATTGCTCATCAGATGCTAATGGTGAATACATGTTGAGCAATGTGATTAGGCCTACACCACATGGCCCTCCTACGCGCCGTCCCCTTTCTGGCATAAAAGTTAGGGATGTTTTCACCAATTATTTTGTCTCTCCTCCTGGTGCCACTCCCTGGCAAGATCATGCTGTGTCTCAGTTGTGATTTAGTTTTTTTGGACTTATCTTTGTTAAATACAATTTATTATGCCATTTTAAACGGTAACATGTGTGTTTGATTTCCTTAATTACCAGATTTGTAGCAGACCATATGTGTGGGGTGTTGAAATGATTAGTCCACAAATATCATTTTGCTTTAGAATTGTTTTTTTTTTTTTAAACTGAGTCAAAATTTTTAGGGCAATTTGCCACCATATTTTTTGTTTTTGCTTGTTTTTGGGGTTAAACAACAAACCAAATAAACAATCCAGACAATACAAAACAACAACAGCCATGGTTTGGCTGAACATATATGGACCTCAACCCAAAGAAAATATAAATTACAGATCCCTGTAAGTAGGTGGGGGAGATAGCGGCAGCTCGGGGTCCTGTTTAGGGGGCCTTGGTTGCGCCAAATGTCCTTGATCCTGTGAGGATGCAGTTGGTTGCGGAGCGGAACTCTGCCCTTGTCCATATTGGGCATTTGGTTGTTGGCCATAAATTCGCGCTGCAACTCCTGCTGACGCAGATATTGGGTATAGTCATACCCCATCCCAAAATGGCCATGTTGTCCAAACCCAGGTTGGGACCAGCCTACATCACTGGGTCTGGAAAAGTGGCCATATTGGGAATGGGGGTTGTAGGCTGCCATTTGTTGCAGTGCAGGCCTTTGCATATTTTGAGGTGGGATGGGCTGAGGTGGAAGCCTACGTGGAGTAGGTGGTGCAAATCCTGATTGATCCTGCCCCTGTTGAGGAAATTGAAGGCGCAAGAGGTTTGTTGGTGAAAGCTGCCTTCTCTCAATGAATTCAAATACCTCATAGGGGTTATTTGGAGGGGTGCTTAAATCAATCAAGATTTGCATGCACCCTCTCACACGTAGCCTCACCTCACGGGGAAGGAGGCGAAGGTAGCGGGCAAGGCTGCGAGAAAAGGCCTCCTCACCATCATCCGTAGCTGCCCTGGACAAATAATTAAGGACACCTGCATCCACATCCCTCCTTGTCGCTTGCACCTCTCTCCTTCGGCACCCTCTGGGTAAAGGCACAGCTGCCTGTGGGGATGACACCGGTGGGCCAGTAGGACTGCTGCTCTGGCCTTGCTCCTCCTGGCTTGCAGGTTCATGTGCTGCTGAGGGTGGTGGGTCTGGATCTTGGCCACTTGGTGCTGTGTCTTGGGATGCTGGAGCAGTTGGTCTCGGAATGATGGAGTGATCATATGAAGAAGATGGGCCTGCCACCTCTTCATCCACACCAACCGGATCAATTACTGCTTCCGAATCCGACCCGGTCTCCCTCTCTGTGAGGTTGGACTGTGTTATGGCATTAAACAATAAAGACAAAAAGAAAACAGGAAATCGGTCAAGATTTAGTAGACATTATTTTCGAAAACATCTGTGACCTCATGTCAGAAAAGATATGTCCAAAAAACATCAGATCCTCAATAGATATCATTCAAAAAAACCCATGTTATATGCTATTCACACAATGGGATCCAAGATTTATCCCATGAGTCACCTAAACTGATGAAAATACTCCCACAACACATCATACTGTCGCCTACCATTGAAAAGCTACACAAACAGAGTGAAGACCCACCTCTTACAACAATCACATAACCTGCAGTAACCACATATGAAAATAAAAAAAGAATGAACAGCTGGACCCACGCCTACTGTATTGTCACCCATCCCTTGTTTGAGCTTGTGAGGCTTGGCGGCCAGGGTCCTCTCTCATCCTGGCCCATATTTGTGCAATTATTGTTAGCCATTTTGATTTTGCATATCTTTACCACTCCTTACATCCAAAGTGGCATGGAATAACCATAAACCCCCCCCCCCAAAAAAAAAATATATAAAAAAGTGTGGTGTGGTTAGGACTTACTGCCTTAAATCCATACTGCCATCCAAAAACGACAGATGGTCATAATAGATGTATTTTCTTTTTTTGGGTGGTGCTGCTGACCCACTTCTTGCACGCATCTGACGTTCCCGCCGGTACTGGTCCCGGATTCTGCGCCATCTTCTCATAACATCATCCACTGCAATGACATGGTCCAACATTTTGTTATTACCAAGCCCTCATTCTGCACATTGCTTAAAACAGTTGGCATTGATAGATAAATAATCTTAGTATTAGTTGTTTAGATAGCAACATTAATTCCATGGTGCTGTACATGTGAAAGGGGTTACATACAGGGTCTAGATATCCTTTACAGTAAACAAGTTTACAGTGACAGACTGGTACTGAGGGGAGCGTGCCCTGTCCTTGCGGAGTTACATTTATGGAGATTTGAAAGACGATACTTAAAAGCATTAGGAAATTATTATCTGAAAGTAAGACCTCAATTAGGACAGAATAAAAGAACATGGCCCACAACCCTCTGTACTAGTTTCTTGCTTCCTAAAATAGGACACAACGCAACATCAATATTAGCTATGTCCGTTAACACTATATCATGTTAATCATCTTTGGTTTGTTACATAAAGTTGCCATAATATCAGAATACCAATTTTTAACCCCTTCAAGTCGCGGCCCTTTTTCGTTTTTGTGTTTTCGTTTTTCGCTCCCCTCCTTCCCAGAGCCATAACTTTTTTATTTTTCCGTCAATATGGCTATGTGAGGGCTTATTTTTTGCGGGACGAGTTGTACTTTTGAACAACATCATTGGTTTTACCATGTCATGTACTAGAAAATGGGAAAAAAATTCCAAGTGCGGTGAAATTGCAAAAAAAGTGCAATCCCACACTTGTTTTTTGTTTGTTTTTTTTGCTAGGTTCACTAAATGCTAAAACTGACCTGCCATTATGATTCTCTAGGTCATTACGAGTTCATAGACACCTAACATGTCTAGGTTATTTTTTATCCAAGTGGTGAAAAAAAATTCCAAACTTTGCTTTAAAAAAAAAAAAAAAAAGTGCAATTTTCCGATACCCGTAGCGTCTCCAATTTTGATCTGGGGTCGGGTGAGGGCTTATTTTTTGCGTGCCGAGCTGATGTTTTTAATGATACCATTTTGGCGCAGATACGTTCTTTTGATCGCCCGTTATTGCATTTTAACGCAATGTCGCGGCGACCAAAAAAACGTAATTCTGGCGTTTCGGATTTTTTTCTCGCTACGCTGTTTAGCGATCAGGTTAATGCTTTTTTTTATTTGATAGATCGGGCGATTCTGAACGCGGCGATACCAAATATGTGTAGGTTTTTTTTTTTTTTATTGTTTTATTTAGGATGGGGCGAAAGGGGGGTGATTTAAACTTTTATATTTTTAATATTTTTTTCACATTTTTAAAAACTTTTTTTTTTCACTTTTGCCATGCTTCAGTAGCCTCCAAGGAAGGCTAGAAGCAGGCACAGCCCGATTGGCTCTGCTACATAACAGCGATCATCAGATCGCTGTTATGTAGGAGAATTGCAGGTGTGCTGTGAGCGCCGACCACAGGGGGGCGCTCACAGCCACCGGCGATCAGTAACCATAGAGGTCTCAAGGACCTCTATGGTTACCTTCCTGATGCATCGCCGACCCCCGATCATGTGACGGGGGTCGGCGATGACGTCATTTCCGGCCGCCCGGCCGGATGCGGTAGTTAAATGCCGCTGTCTGCATTTGACAGCGGCATTTAACAGGTTAATAGCGGCGGGTGAATAGCGATTTCACCCGCCGCTATTGCGCGCACATGTCAGCTGTACAAAACAGCTGACATGTCGCGACTTTGATGTGCGCTCACCGCCGAAGCGCACATCAAAGCAGGGGACCCGACATGGGCAGTACATGTACGGCGCATGTCGTGAAAGGGTTAAAGTCTAATTTGGAAATAAAAAATGTCGGGCAAGCATTTTTGAAGGAGACATAATGTTAAGACATTATTGTACTTACAAAGTTGGGTCTGCTGCGCAGGTGGCCTTTGGCCATAGTCAGGGAATAAGATCCCACATATCGCACGCCATGCTGCCTCTTTCCTGGCCCTGTTGGAATAATTTGAATCCCGCTGGTCCCAGATTTCTGGCCTTTCTTGGACCAGGATGAGGAGCATATCAATGTTTATGATGGTGGACATGCTGCTTGCAACTCCGTGGAGGCGAGAACCAGACTTCCGGGATGTGTGTGGGGCGTTTTCAGCTAACTAGCATGTCTGAGATTCATGACCTTAGCAAGGTTGACTTTCCGTGACCTTCTCCCTTTTTTCCCCCTTGAATAAACACGCCACACCAGTACTTATGGATAATAACGGCCACAGCAGCCAATTTATTATTATTAATCATAATAATAATATTAATATTAATTAAAAACACTTGGTGGGGCCCTCGAAGCTAACCCGATCCTGGTCTGGTTATTAAAACCGTCGGCATTGCCTCTTCCCCAGCCTTACTTCCCGCCGCATTTTCCTCCGGCTCGGGAGCACCATGACTTGAGGGAAGAGGTTGCCTCCACACCGTTAAACCTGTACCCGACATCCATCGTCGGGTACCCACCCATCGGTACCGCGCACCCGACCTCCAACATCGGGTGGCCCTCCGGGTCCCATGATAATGTGACCCCGACTTGCCTCGTCAGGTATCACCCAAGTCTCACCAGACCAGTAACCATCCACTGTAGGGGGGCCCGCAATGCAAGACCCCCCCATACCGAACTTTTTTGCCTGCTTCGAGGACCCACCAGCGCTCAAATCACTTTTCGTTGATTATAACAGAACCTCAGGCTCACGAAGAGCCATCCGCGACCAGTCAGGAGAGGAAAAACCCCCTGTGGGGGAAACCTCCAGGGAACCATGGCGTTGGATTGCCCTTCCCCTGGGCTTAGAGGTAACTGCCAAATTAAACACGTTTGCATAATTATCCTTCATATCATTATTCGAATAGTTGGTCCGGCTACTGCGACTCCGCTGTTCTTCTCCTCCTCTGGGATGGGTGGGTGGGGCTTCGTTGTCCTGCCGTCCTGGGAGTGAAAAGAGGGTTATGGCTAATCCCTGCATCCTTTTATCCCCTTGACCCCCCTTCCCCCCCATGCCTAGGTCACTTCCCCTATGTCATTTCCCCCTTTGTCAATCCTTTTACTTCCTCCCCCCCTCCTTCTTTGTCATTCTCCCTGCCTTTTCCCAAAAACCCAATCACCTGGTCACTGGCAACCTGCCCGGTCATGCCCCCCTCCTTCCGACCCTCCGTGCCTCATCCGGGGGTTACTTGACCTTAGCAAGGTTGACTTTCCGTGACCTTCTCCCTTTTTTCCCCCTTGAATAAACACGCCACACCAGTACTTATGGATAATAACGGCCACAGCAGCCAATTTATTATTATTAATCATAATAATAATATTAATATTAATTAAAAACACTTGGTGGGGCCCTCGAAGCTAACCCGATCCTGGTCTGGTTATTAAAACCGTCGGCATTGCCTCTTCCCCAGCCTTACTTCCCGCCGCGTTTTCCTCCGGCTCGGGAGCACCATGACTTGAGGGAAGAGGTTGCCTCCACACCGTTAAACCTGTACCCGACTTCCATCGTCGGGTACCCACCCATCGGTACCGCGCACCCGACCTCCAACATCGGGTGGCCCTCCGGGTCCCATGATAATGTGACCCCGACTTGCCTCGTCAGGTATCACCCAAGTCTCACCAGACCAGTAACCATCCACTGTAGGGGGGCCCGCAATGCAAGACCCCCCCATACCGAACTTTTTTGCCTGCTTCGAGGACCCACCAGCGCCACACCGAGAGCACCTGACCCCCCTTTAAGTGCTCGAGACCCCACCAGACCGCCCTGCTGTGGCCCTTCGTATCCCCTCTCACAAGCCGTCAATCCACAAATCCATCCCTATAGTGTTCAAATGCACTCTATCCCCTAACCAGCAATCTCTTACCGTAGCATCTAAGCCTGCGTGACATATTGCCAGCCCCTCTCCCCATTTCTTTCTAGGTACCGTGTCAGACCACACTAGCCTCATACTTGGATACGCTAATTCCAGCTGACGTACATCCCTTCTAATGTTGGAACTCCGTGATTTTTCCAAGCTGGGTCCCAGGTCATTACCCCCTGCGCGTACTACTAATATATATCTGTGGTCCCTTAAAGGTATACCGCCCGAGATAGACGTATAGTACCTGGCCCCATGTTAAACCCCTGTCGCCCAGCCACCTAATCACCGCTCTTACTCTTGCAAAAACCAACTGTCTCCCACCCGTCCGTCTGTCAGCCCACTGTGCTCCTCAGAAACGTATGAATGTCCTAAAATCCAGATCACGATCGGGCCTTGTCCTGTAATAAACCAAAGAAATTATTGCGGGGCACCATATCCAGGACAGATTGCTGCCTCATAACCTGATGTCGTACGTAAGACTCCGTTGGGACTCCCCCGGCCATTAAACATAATTGGTCATGGGCTCAGTCCCCCACCGCGGCCTCTGTTGCCGCCCCCAATCCAAAAGGAATTCCCGCATATTTGCCAGGATCCTTGCCTGTCCCTACCAGGCATTTCCAGAATACTTTAATAAATTGCTACTTGGACAAGAAGGACCCCTCCTCTTGACATCGCAGCGGTTCATCCCGTTGAGGCTTGTCAGCCAAGAATATCCTAAAACACTTCCAAGGACACCTGATAGAACCGCTGACCTTTTCCAATAGCACTCTTTTCCTTTTTTGCTCTTCTGATATGTAACTCTAATAATTTCTGCCTAACCATGATGTCTTTAGCTAGATTGCCCCCACCTCTTCGCTCCGTTTGGTGCTTCTAATTCCCCTATCCTCATTGCTCCGAAAAATGCTGATGTGAATGCCAGGCTAAACAGCCCCACCTCAAAACGTGACATGCACCCCGCTTCTAAATGTAATCCTAGGTTCTCCAATAAACCAAATGGCACAGGCCGCCTGTTATCCTTCCTGGCTTTTCCTTTCCGGCCCCCTTACTGGCCTGTCTTACTAAACAATTCTTTTTTAAGTCCGTTCTGTTCCCCAGTTGAAGCCCGACACTAACCCTGAAATTAATTGATTTTTTCTATGCTGTAGACCACTTACCAACCGTAGCCTGCCTACTTCCCATCAATAAAAAATCCCTGTCTGTTAAGTCCTCCCTCCCTTGCCCAACCAGTATTCCCCTAGCTGCCATGTGCAAAGATAAGCCGTCCACGCGCTACTTGCTAAGGATGAATTGATCCGTGGCTTGGCAGCCCTGATGCCCCCCTCCAGAGTCCGGGAGGGCAGGGTAGGCCCGCTTCTTCTGCTTCCGGGGCCCAATGTCTGAAACCGCCCTCATCTTAGTCACTTCCCGTGGCTGGAGGGCACTGGGAATAGGCCTATTGTCCTTTGTGTTAATGCATGTGATCACTTTTTCCTTTTTTCACTCCCCCAGACCGAAGGTCCCCCGATTAGGTATACCACTCTTCAGTTTATTGCACTGGATTACTACTTGTGCCGAAGACAGCCTTAAAGAAACAAGACTTGGTCAGTATAACAGTCCATAACATCAAACCATACCCATTAGACCCCTGCGTCCTGCGTTGACTAATTCCTCATCCACTATATTACCTAACTTACGGTAATTCATCTATATTACGGTCAACCATATAGGATAAAGGCACCGCTCATGACTCTTGCCTAATTTCTCAGGGTGTTAAAATAAAAACTTGTTGTTTGTCTCTGCTAGCCCTTAGTAATGGCCAGCAGTGTTATGTCCTTAAATTTTGCACTTCCATTTGCTACTTCCCATGGTGGGACTAGAACCGTGATCTCCCATGCTGCAAGCAGCAGTCTTAACCCCTGGGCTAGCGTGCTGCTTATGGTTCTGCCTGCCCTCGGTAATGCTGGCATGTGTGTTTTTGGCTCTGCTTCTTGGTTGCAGCAGAGGCTATACCCATTAAACACGGAGCCTTTTGGCTCTGCCTCTTGGCCATATATACTGGGCTTCTGGAGTATGGATATATAATGTATATCCCCGGGTAGCACTATACTTTCAGGGTCCTATTATACATATAGAGGGAGTGCCATATAAACTATTTAGATTGTGCGCCCCAATGTGGACAGCAATGACCATGTGTCCCAACTGCTATGCGCCGTGGACCTGCCAGCGTGACACAAAGACCATTTTTCATTATTATTATTATTATTATTATTAAGTCCACCCATATCCTGTGGGCCTGCCATAAGTCTGGGGTAAAAGTATACATATATAGAGCCAAACATACCGGGGGGCGCCTGTATATTTTATAGCTCAGGAGGTACAACAGATAGGGAGACTGCTATATATATATATAATGTCGGAATATTTCCAGTATGTAAGTCCACAAGGGCAGGGTCCTATCCCTTCTGTACCAGTCTGCCATTGTAAAATTTGTTTACTGTATCTATAATCCTGTATGTAACCCCTTCTCATGTACAGCACCATGGAATTAATGGTGCTATATAAACCAATAATAGTAATATATGCCGAGGTCAAGCCGTATACATACATATATATATATATATATATATATATATATATATATATATACACATATATCCACACCCACACTGAGGTGCAGCTATTCTCAGGGGTACGACATATAAAGGTGAAGCGAATATACTCCCAGCAGAACTGGCATGGATAGATAGCCTCCATATGGACCATACGTTAAGCATATATCACAGGGCCGGCTTCCCCCCTTCCCTTGGGAGTGTGTGTGCAATTCCCTTCAGGCCTCACCCCTCCCCCAGCATACAGCCTGGTGTAATGGGGATCATAAAACTGGAAGTACAGGTTGGGACACAAGGTAATAGCGTCTCTTCAGTAATGGTGCTAAGATGGTTGTAGTATCTACATGGCTTTATGCCCTACACTATACTGAATTATCTGATATATCAGCAATGAATCAAGCAAAATATCTGTAGATCCGCCCCACGTATATATACATATACATACCTGCAAAACCCACAAACATATTTATATGTATATACACCCACATATCTATACCCATACGTCCCGTGTCCCACAATAGGCCTTGTATGCTCCAGAAATATCTGGATAATGTAATATCGATCTATCCGCCATGAATCCTACAGCAATATGTATATACCATCATGTATTAAACCCAGTGTCTATGATATATAATAACACTAATGCATGCAGATATTAATAGAGGGTGATGTTGATGTAACCCCTTTGCACCATAAAATTAATGGCGGCATATCTATCATCTAATATCGAAATATATAATCCAGAACCCATATATCAGATATTTTGCCTATTAGCACTTGTGATATGCCTGCTATCGCCCCTCACAGTAAAAGTATGTATACAAGCGCCATGCACTGTACTGTGGTATCAATATATACCCCTGGCCTCAATTGCAGCATATACATACATGACATGCATTATATTGAAGAATCCCATATATTCGCCATGCACTCATTTGCAATATGTAAATCTCATCGGCATACACCAACATGCTACAGTATCTATAAATACCCCCAGTCCCATGTATACCCTATGGCAGTATGTATATATATATACCTGCTATCAATAATCAGATAGTAATCCAAGGTATAACAGCCATGCGGTACATAATATGACAGCATTGTCTATATATATTACCATACATGTACCCGTGTCTGCAGCCATGCCACCGGGACGCATGAGGCAGGTAACATATAGAGATCCCTGAGGACACAGATCTCCCAGGAGATAATGATCCTATATATATATACACTGTACATATATACATAACAAATCCACAGTGTGATCACTTTTGTTGTGTATACTCCCCTGGACCTCTCATGGTGAGAGTAGTATGGCCTGTGCCATCGTCTGGTCTGCCAGAGCACAGACACTGGGGAACCAGGCCACCATTACCACAGGAGTGCCAGGCGAGGCAAATAAAAGCACAAATCTGCACCAAAATCCACCAGGGTTGGTACAGATTGGCAGTCACGTATTATCTTACAGTTACAAGCTATGCCGCTATGTGTGAATACTCCCCAAGCAGGAAAACTCCATGTTGTTTCTGCATGAAGACACTATATTGTATATTGTGTACTGTATATATGTACCCGCATCCCCCATACTTATATCCCCCATATTATACTCCCTGAAGCAGCAGACATGCTTCCTGTCTTCTTTGTTTGTTTGAAGGAATGTGCATGTGAAATGATGAGGAGAGTAGTTGTTCTGAGGATTTCTGTAATGTCCTTCCACTTGAATCTCCAGGAGGTGTGGTATCTTGCTTGCTGTCCATTGTCTTTCCAGAAGTCTTCTTGCTTGCTTCAGAGGCTTGTGTTAGCTTCGTTGTCCTGCCGTCCTGGGAGTGAAAAGAGGGTTATGGCTAATCCCTGCATCCTTTTATCCCCTTGACCCCCCTTCCCCCCCATGCCTAGGTCACTTCCCCTATGTCATTTCCCCCTTTGTCAATCCTTTTACTTCCTCCCCCCCTCCTTCTTTGTCATTCTCCCTGCCTTTTCCCAAAAACCCAATCACCTGGTCACTGGCAACCTGCCCGGTCATGCCCCCCTCCTTCCGACCCTCCGTGCCTCATCCGGGGGTTACTAGATTGAGTGTTTGTCACAATTCCTTGCACCTGGCGATGTCTGGAGATGTCTGGCATATTTCTCGCAAGTCACACTGCTGGTCCGTGTGTAATCCGTATTTTTCTCGCCCCCATAGACTTTCATTGGCGATTTATTTGCGCAATACGGTGACAAACGCAGCATGCTGCGATTTTGTACGGCCGTAGAGTACCATATAATACGGATCAGTAAAATACAGCTGATAGGAGCTGGGACATAGGGAATCATTGTGCCGTGTGTTATGCGTATTTTACGGATGTATTTTCTGCGCTCATACGTCCGTAAAACTCGCCAGTGTGACGCCGGCCTTATGCTGAGATATACGATCTTTAATCCCTTCCTGACCTTGGACGGGATAGTACGTCCGAGGTCAGATCCATTGCTTTGATGCAGGGCTCCGGCGGTGAGCCCACATCAAAGCCGGGACATGTCAGCTGTTTTGAACAGCTGACATGTGCCCGCAATAGCGGCCGGTAAAATTGCGATTCACCCAACACTATTAACTAGTTAAATGCCGCTGTCAAACGCAGACAGCGGCATTTAACTGGCGAGCCGGAAATGAGCTCATCGCTGACCCCATCACATGATCGGGGGTCAGCGATGCTTCTGTATAGTAACCATAGAGGTCCTTGAAACCTCTATGGTTACTGATCACCGGTAGCTGTGAGCACCACCCTGTGGTCGGCTCTCACAGCACACCTGCATTTCTGCATAGCAGCGATCTAATGATTGCTGCTATGTAGCAGAGCCGATTGCATTGTGCCAGCTTCTAGCCTCCCATGGAGGCTATTGAAGCATGGCAAAAGTAAAAAAAAGTAAAAAAATGTGAAAAAAATGAAAAAAATAAAAGTTTAAATCACCTCCCTTTCGCCCTATTCAAAATAAATCAATTTTTTTAAAAAATCAATCCTACACATATTTGGTATCGCCGCGTTCAGAATCGCCCGATCTATCAATAAAAAAAGCATTAACCTGATCGCTAAACAGCGTAGCGAGAAAAAAATTTGAAACTCCAAATTTAAGTTTTTTTGGTCGCCGCGACATGTCATTAAAATGCAATAACGGGTGATCAAAAGAACGTATCTGCACTGAAAAGGTATCATTAAAAACGCCAGCTCGGCACACAAAAAATAGGCCCTTAACTAACCCCAGATCATGAAAAATGGAGATGCTACGGGTATCGTAAAATGGCGCAATTTTTTTTTTTTTTTTAGCAAAGTTTGGAATTTTTTTTCACCACTTGGATAAAAAATAACCTAGACATGTTAGGTGTCTATGAACTCATAATGAACTGGAGAATCATAATGGCAGGCCATTTTAGCATTTAGTGAAACTAGCAAAAAAGCCAATCAAAAAACAAGTGTGGGATTGCACTTTTTTTGCAATTTCACTGCACTTGGAATTTTTTTCCCATTTTCTAGTACATGACATGCTAAAACCAATGATGTCGTTCAAAAGTACAACTTGTTTCACAAAAAATAAGCCCTCACATGGCCATATTGACGGAAAACTAAAAAAGTTATGGCTCTAGGAAGGAGGGGAGCGAAAAATGAACAAGGAAAATTGGAAAATCCCAAGGTCATGAAGGGGTTAACAGCCTGTGTCATCTCTCCAACGTAGATTTTGCCACAAGGACATTTAAAAGTACATATTTTGAATCACAGGTGTGGAAACCCTGTATGGGAATATCAGCACCAGTGCAAGGATGAGAAATTTTATTCCCTTGAAGTACATTGGCAAATTGTGCACATTGGAGACAAGGAATATGCTCAAAAAAGTACAGCGTCAACAAGCAGCAGTATTGGAGTGACATGCGTGTAAGTCAAATTAGACTGATAAGACAATCAGTAATTTAAGAAACACACACTTTGTAAGACAGTCACAGATTTTTTTTTTCATTCAGTGTTACTGGTGACCTGTTTCTGCATGAATGCAAAAATAAATGTATTGTTTTGAAATTCAGAAATGGAATGGCACTAGGACAATATCGTACACAGCAAAACCCTTTGCCTTTTTCAATCCTGTTTGTCCATTTGCCTGCCGACAATCCAAAGCAACTGGAATTCCGGTGCTCAGCTTAATGAATCATGACCATCCACTATTCCATATCACAAAGAAATAAAAAGCAGCGGCACTCACCAGTTTGCTGATTCAACGTCTCTAATGTGCCTTTAATCCATGGTACAGATTATGTTAGACACATACCAAGAATTAGCGAGGGTGCAGGGAGTGCAGGAGGACAACGGCCGTTTCGTGCAATCAGCACTTCTATGGGTCCATTGGGTATAAGTGCTGATTGCACGAAACGGCCGTCATCCTCCTGCACTCCCCCCACCCTCGCTAATTCTTGGTATGTGTCTAACATAATCTTTACCATGGATTAAAGGCACATTAAAGACGTTGAATCAGCAAACTGGTGAGTGCCGCTTCTTTTTATTTCTTTGTGATATGGAAAAATAAATGTATAATTGAAATGCGGCAGGCCAGTAGTATTGATGAATCACTGCCTGCAATAAAATCTCTGTATTATTCTTTTTTTTTCACACATTCATCTCTTTCACTGCGATGCTATAAAAAAACCATATTGGCAATTTATTCATGTTTTTATAATTTCCTTTCCCTTACTATATAGTTAAGCTATATCCTTGCAGATGTTGCTCTGGTCAAGTTTAAGCCCTGGATTAGTTTTGAAAAGATGCATTTTTTTTCTCATCGTTATTTCGTGACTTTTCCAAACTACAGTTGGAAAGGAAAATATTTTTAAACAACTTTCTTTTGACTTATTTAAATCTGTAAAATTGTCAGTATTTGTGAGTGTCTGGTATTCATTACATTGCAAATGTTGTCAAAATGCTTCTCATTTCTTTCGGTTGTTTAGTAGGAGAAGGAAATCTTGTTTTCAGTCTAGAAAAATGGCTCACATTTATTATACCGTAATATTCACTTACAATAAAAGAATGAATTATCAATGTCCAAATATGACAAGAAAGTGAGCACACGGAGTATTTGTGTGTTCCTGAAAGCTCCTAATATTGATTTTTGCAGCTTTATAGGAATATAAAGAGTGTCACTTACGGTGACCTAATTAAAGGTCTTCTCAGTTTTAAAAATCTTTTTGAGCCATAGTGTTGTAGTGGTTTTAAATAATAACCACACAGTTGTTACTTAGCTGTTACTTACCAGGGCCAGTGATAAATTTATGCACTTGCTATGGGCTGGCATAGTGACGTCACATCTTCCCATCTACTGTGCTTACAGCTGATCAATAAAGACCAGAGCAGTGTCAATATAGATGAAACAAAGCACTAAGCCCAGCAATTGACATCACCACTGCAGCTGATCAATAAAGACCAGAGCAGTGGCAGAAAGGCAGAGTTAGACCTGAAGAGTGTAAGTGAAAGCTCTGCAATCATATGGCATTTTTCTAAATCACAATCTAATAATTGGGTATCACTTGGGATGGGTTCACATGACTGATTTCTGCCCATCTAAGGGCTGTCCCACACTCCGCATCATGCTGAAGCCGCGATTCATATGTTCCCTGCAGCAGCGTTTGCTGCAGAGAAAATATGAATAATAGTGTTTAAAATAAAGATCTATGTGTCCGCCGCCCTCCCACCCCCTGTGCGCCCCCCTGCTGGTCAGAAAATACTTACCCGGGTCCCCCGTCGGCTGTCGCTCCTTCCTGGTCTGGCCGCGGCTTCTAGTGTATGCGGTCACGTGGGCCCGATCATTTACAGTCATGAATATGTGGCTCCACCTCCCATAGGGGCGGAGCCGACTATTCATGATTGTAAATGATCGGCCCCACGTGACCGCATACAGTAAGCCGCGGCTAGACCAGGAAGGAGCGACAGCCGACGGGGGACCCGGGTAAGTATTTTCTGACCAGCGGGGGGGCGCACAGGGGGTGGGGGGGCGGCGGACACATAGATCTTTATTTTAAACACTATTATTCATATTTTCTCTGCAGCAAACGCTGCTGCAGGGAACATATGAATCGCGGCTTCAGCACCATGTGGGGGGGACAGCGCTTACTGTAGCACTGTCTCCTGCATGCACACGGACCCCAGACGGAGAATGTCCGTGTGAGGTCCGTGTTTTACACGGACCCATTGACTCTATTGGGTCCGTGTAATACGTGCGCTCCCACGAACACTGACATGTCTCCGTGTTTGGCACACGGAGACACGGTCCGCAAAAAATCAATGACATCTGAACAGATGCATTGATTTTTATGGGTCTACGTGTGTCAGTGTCTCCGGTACGTGAGGAAACTGTCACCTCACGTACCGGAGCCACTGACATGTGAAACCGGCCTAAGAA
The DNA here is from genome assembly GCF_051348905.1 of Ranitomeya variabilis. Classification (NCBI taxonomy): domain Eukaryota; kingdom Metazoa; phylum Chordata; class Amphibia; order Anura; family Dendrobatidae; genus Ranitomeya; species Ranitomeya variabilis. The sequence continues at coordinate 142,293,118 of NC_135234.1, read as the reverse complement.
AAACGGTACTATCATTCTGATCATTTTTTCCTGGACAGCGATAGAAAAAAAAAGGTTCTCTACCTTCTCCAGTCTGTCAGTCCAATTTTTTTCTATAACCCCTAGACTTGCATTGCCGATTTTGATCTGATAATCTGATCTAAATCTGACTCATTTCTGAATTTTTCCTTAGATCAACCGGTCAGAGGAAAAATTTAGACAAGTTTATAGCCCAATAGAATATCATAGGTTTGAGTGCTATCCATGAAAACCACGAGAAAATCGGTTGTGTGCACAAGCACTACGAGATGGCAGTCAATAAAATATAGCAATAATTTGTTCCATATGTAGTTCTCAGGAATATATCCACAAGGAGTAAAACTGGAAAAAAATATAAACTGTAAACTGGGACTTGCAACCATAATCAATGTATCATTTAATAATATAAACTATCACAGATAAAAAATGACATATATAAAGATAAAAACAATAATAGCAACCAAGCAAGATGAAGAAGTCCCCTGAGGGTCTTCATAAGGATAATATCAAATTGCAGAAATAGATTGATCACATATGTGTACATATACAGTGGGTACGGAAATTATTAAGACCCCTTTAAATTTTTCACTCTTTGTTTCATTGCAGCCATTTGGTAAATTCAAAAAAGTTCATTTTTTACTCATTAATGTACACTCTGCACCCCATCTTAACTGAAAAAACAAATGTAGAAATTCTAGCATATTTATAAAAAAACTAGATTGTGGCCCGATTCTAATGCATCGAGTATTCTAGAATATGCATGTCCCCGTAGTATATGGACAATGATGATTCCAGAATTCGCGGCAGACTGTGCCCGTCGCTGATTGGTCGAGGCAACCTTTTTGACATCATCGTCGCCATGGCAACCATTATGACATCTACATCGATACTGTGCCCGTTGCTGATTGGTCGAGGCCTGGCGGCCTTGACCAATCAGCGAATGAATAAAGGGGACAGACAGACAGACAGACGGAAAAACCCTTAGACAATTATATATATAGATTAAAAATGAAATATCACATGGTCATAAGCTTTCAGACCCTTTGCTCAGATGCTCATATTTAAGTCACATGCTGTCCATTTCCTTGTGATCCTCCTTGAGATGGTTATATTCCTTCATTGGAGGCCAGCTGTGCTTAATAAAACAGATAGGACTTGATTTGGAAAGGCACACACCTGTTTATATAAGACCTCACAGATTACAGTGCATGTCAGACCAAAGGAGAATCAAGAGGTCATGGGAACTGGCCAAGGAGCTCAGAGACAGTATTGTGGCAAGGCACAGATCTGGACAAGGTTATAAAAGAGCTGTTCCTAAGAGCAAAGTGGCCTAAATAATCCTTAAATGGAAGAAGTTTGGGACCACCAGAAGTCTTCCTAGACCTGGCTGTCCAGCCAAACTGAGCAATTGTGGGAGAAGAGCCTTGGTGAGAGAGGTAAAGAAGAACCACAAGATCACTGTGGCTGAGCTCCAGAGATGCAATAGGGAGATGGTTGAAAGTTCCACAAAGTCAACTATGACTGCAGTCCTCCACCAGTCGGGCCTTTATGGCAGAGTGGCCCGACACAAGCCTCTCCTGAGTGCAAGACATATGAAGGCACTCATACAGTTTGCTAAAAAAACACATGAAGGACTGCCAGACTATGAGAATTGAGATAGACCTGCACATCACCTGTCCAATACAATCCCAACAGTGAAACATGGTGGTGGCAGTATCATGCTCTGAGGGTGTTTTTCAGCTGCAGGGACAGGACAACTGGTTGCCATTGAAGGAAACATGAATGCGGCCAAGTACAGAGATATCCTGGATGAAAACCTCTTCCAGAGTGCTCTCGACCTCAGACTTGGCCAAGGGTTCACCTTCCAACAAGACAATGACTCTTAGCGCACAGCTAAAATAACAAAGGAATGGCTTCAGAACAACTCTGTGATCATTCTTGACTGGCCCAGCCTGAGCCCTGACCTAATCCAATTGAGCATCTCTGGAGAGACTTGAAAATGGCTGTCCACCAAAGTTCACCATCCAGCCTGACAGAACTGGAGAGGATCTGCAAGGAAGAATGGCAGAGGATCCCCAAATCCAGGTGTAAAAAAAACCTGCTACATCATTCCCAAGAAGACTCATACAGTGCCTTGCGAATGTATTCCGCTCCCTGAAACTTTTCAACCTTTTTCCACATATCATGCTTCAAACATAAATATAACAAATGTACATTTTTGGCAAAGAATCAACAACAAGCGGAAAACAATTATGAAGTTGAATGAAATTTATTGGTTATTTAAAATGTTTGTGCAAATTCAAAAACTGTGGGGCGTGCAATATTATTCGGCCCCTTTAACTTAATACTTTGTTGCTCCACCTTTTGCTGCAATTACAGCTGCAAGTCACTTGGGATATGTCTCTATCAGTTTAGTACATTGAGAGATTGAAATTCTTGCCCATTCTTTCTTGGCAAACAGCTCGAGCTCAGTGAGGTTTGATGGAGATCGTTTGTGAACAGCAGTTTTCAGCTCTTTTCACAGATTTTCGATTGGATTAAGGTCTGGACTTTGACTTGGCCAATCTAACACCAGGATATGTTTATTTATGAACCATTCCATTGTAGATTTTGCTTTATGTTTGGAATCATTGTCTTGTTGGAAGACAAATCTCCATCCCATTCACAGGTCTTTTGCAGACGCAAACAGGTTTTCTTCAAGAATGGTCCAGTATTTGGCTCCATCCATCTTCCCATCAATTTTAACCATCTTCCCTGTCCCTGCTGAAGAAAAGCAGGCCCAAACCATGACGCTGCCACCACCATGTTTGACAGTGGGGATGTTGTGTTCAGGGTGATGAGCTGTGTTGCCTTTATCGTTTGGCATTGTTGCCAAAAAGTTTGATTTTGGTTTCATCTGACCAGAGCACCATCTTCCACATGTTTGGTGTGTTTCCCAGGTGGCTTTTTGCAAACTTTAAACAACACTTTTTATGGATATCTTTGAGAAATGGATTTCTTCTTGCCACTCTTCCATAAAGGCCACATTTGTGCAGTGTAGGACTGATTGTTGTCCTATGGACAGACTGTCCCACCTCAGCTGTAGATCTCTGCAGTTCATCCAGAGTGATCATGTGCCTCTTTGATGCATCTCTGATCAGTCTTCTCCTTGTTTGAGATGAAAGTTTAGATGGACGGCCGGGTCTTGGTAGATTTGCAGTGGTATGATGCTCCTTCCATTTCAACATGATCGCTTGCACAGTGCTTCTTGGGATGTTTAATGTTTTGGAAATCATTTTGCATCCAAATCTTGCTTTAAACTTCTCCACAACAGTATCACGGACACTGTTGTGTTCCTTGGTCTTCATTATGTTCTCTGTGCTTCAAACAGAACCCTGAGACTATCACAGAGCAGGCGCATTTATATGGAGACTTGATTACACAGAGGTGGATTATATTTATCATCATTCGGCATTTAGGACAACATTGGATCATTCAGAGATCCATAATTAACTTCTGGAGTGAGTTTGCTGCACTGAAAGTAAAGGGGCCGAATAATATTGCATGCCTCACTTTTCAGTTTATGAATTTCCAAAAAAATTTAAAATAACCAATACATTTTGTTCAGCTTCACAATTGTGCTCCACTTGTTGTTGATTCTTCACCAAAAATTTAAATTTGGTATCTTTATGTTTGAAGCATGATATGTGGGAAAAGGTTGAGAAGTTCCAGGGAGCCGAATACTTTCGCAAGGCACTGTAGCTGTACTAGCTCAAAAGGGTGCTTCTATTAAGTACTGAGCAAAGGGTCTGAATACTTATGACCATGTGATATTTATTTTTTTCTTTTTTAACAAATTTGCAATAATTTCTTAATTTATGTCTCCTTTCAATCAAGATGGGGTGCAGAGTGTACATTAATGAGAAAAAAATGAACATTTTTTGAATTTACCAAATGGCTGCGATGAAACAAAGAATTAAACATGTAAAGGGGTCTGAATACTTTCTGTACCCACTCTATCTATCTATCTATCTATCTATCTATCTATCTATCTATCTATCTATCTATCTATCTATCTATCCTGTATATATATATATATATATATATATATATATATATATATATATATATATATATATATATATATATGTGTGTGTGTGTGTATAGATCATACAATTTAAATGTAGTGTATAGTAACTAGCAAAACATACTGCTTACAATTAAATATACAGTGGGGAAAATACTCATTTGATACACTGCTGATTTTGCAAGATTTCCCACCTACAGAGAATGGAGAAGTCTGCAATTTTTATCGTAGATACACTGCAACTGTGAGAAACAGTATCTAAAAATAAAAACCAAAAAATCACATTATATGATTTTTACATACTGTAATTAATTTGCATTTTATTGCATTAAATAATTATTTGATACAATAGAAAAACGTAACTTAATATTGGGAACAGAAACCTTTGTTTCCAATTACAGAGGTCAGACATTTCCTGCAGATCTTGACCAAGTTTGACCACACTGTAACAGGGATTTTGGCTTACCCAACCATGCAGAACATCTCCAGATCTTTCAGGGTTTGAGGCTATAACTGGGCAACTTTGAGTTTCATCTCCCGCCAAAGATTTTCTATTGGTTTAGGTCTGGAGACTGGATAGGCCACTCCAGGATCTTGAAATGCTTCTTACTGCTTTATTGCCCTGGCTGCATGTTTTGGGTCATTGTCATGCTGGAAGACTCAGGCTCGACCCATCTTCAATGCTATTACTGAGAGAAGGAGGCTGTTTGCCAGAATCTCGCGATACATGACTCCATTCATCCTCCCTTCATTACTGTGCAGTCATCCTGTTACCTTTTCAGAAAAGCACCCCCAAAGTAGGATGTTTTCCACACCATACTTCATGGTTGGGATGGTATTCTTAGGGTTGCACTCATCTTTATTTTTCTTCCAAATATGGCAAGTGAAGTTGATTCCAAAAATCAAAAGTTCTATTTTGGTCTCATCTTACCACATGACCTTCTCCCGTGCTCCTCCTGGACATGTGTTGACAAGAGCAGGAGGACAGGGTATGTCTTGCATGAGTTTCATTCTAGACAACAGTGTATTACTAATGGTAAAGTTTGAAACTGTAGTCCCAGCTCTCTTCAGGTCATTGTCTAGGTTCTTCTGTGTTGTTCTGGGCTGATTCCTGACCTTTCTCAGAATCATCCTTACCCCACAAGGCGAGAGCTTGCATGGAGCCCCAGACCGCGGAAGACTGACTTCCATTTTCAAATTTGTACCTACAGTTGTTGCCTATTGTCTTGCAGCCCATACCAGCCTTGGGCAGGTCTACAATTTTGTTCCTGGTGTCCTTAGACAGCTCTTTGGTCTTGGCCATAGTGGAGAGTTTGGAGTATGATTGATTGAGTGTTTGGACAGGTGTCTATTATACAAATAACAAGTTCAAACAGGTGCAATTAATACAGGTAATGAATGCAGAGTAGGAAGGCTTCTTAAAAAAAACTAACAGGTCTGTGAGATAAAGGAATCTTGCTGCTAGGTGATCAATTACTTATTTCATGCAATAAAGTTAAATCATTTAAACATCACACAATGTAATTTTATGGTGCAAAATCGGCAATGTATCAAATACTTATTTTCCCCACTGTACTTATAAAATGTTGATTTGAGTTAAACTTGAAATGCGAATTCACTGAATATTTTTATGCAATTGCATTTTGCTTTTTTCACTTTTTTTTTTCTTTAGATTCAATTTACCTATATCTCAGCTTGGTGTATTGGGTACTACCTGTTCCAATCAAGAATTTATTTATTCATTATTATGCCTTGCTGATATAGCGCTATCATATTCCGTAGTGCTTTACATACATTATCATTGCTGTCCCCAATGTAACTCATGCAGACATGGGGAAGAACATACAAACCCCTTGCAGATGTTGTCCTTGGTGGAATTTGAATTCAGGACCCAAGTGCTGCAAGGCTGCAGTGCTATCCACTGAGGCACCATAGTACCCTGAATAGTATGATTAAACGTATAAATCAAGGGGAAGTACCACATTGATATGGCACTAAACAAGATAAAATGTTATTATGACCATATATTGTAATCATATATTGAATCATATGTTGGCAACTTTTTTCCACATCATTAATAGTATTAAATTCCCTTCTTATTGAGTGGGATAATAGTACTTCTTCTCTATATGACATATAGTTGTCAAGCTAGGGAACAGGTGTATAATTCATCAAGGAGCTCCACACATGCAAGTAGTCAATTTGGCTCCTCCACAAGTGCCTGGACATGTCTGAAGGTGTGCCTCCTCTCTCAGGCAATTATCCACCTATTAAGGTACAGTACAGACCAAAAGTTTGGACACACCTTCTTATTTAAATGTTTTTCTGTATTTTCATGACTTTGACAATTGTACATTCACACGGAAGGCATCAAAACTATGAATTAACACATGTGGAATTATATACTTGACAAAAAGTGTGAAACAACTGAAATTATGTCTCATATTCTAGGTTCTTCAAAGTAGCCACCTTTTTCTTTGATGACTGCTTTGCACACTCTTGGCATTCTCTTGATGAGCTTCAGGAGGTAGTCACCGGGAATGGTTTTCACTTCACAGGTGTGCCCTGTCAGGTTTAATAAGTGGTATTTCTTGCCTTATAAATGGCATAATTTCAGTTGTTTCACACTTTTTTGTTAAGTATATAATTCCACATGTGTTAATTCATAGTTTTGATGCCTTCAGTGTGCATGTACAATTTTAATAGTCATGAAAATACAGAAAAATCTTTAAATGAGATGGTGTGCCCAAACTTTTGGTCTGTACTGTATATGTCTACCTTCACAGACAATAAGTGATGTCTTCTACAAAGTAACAAAACAATGCTCAACTGATCTATCTGATCACTAAATATGTTTTAAGATCCTCATTGGTCTCTTTTTCAAATGTGATTACAACTTTTTCTGGTCTTTGGCCTTACACATTATAGCAATGCTATTACTAAATCCTGAATTCTTCTACTTCCATAGGGATATACTAAAGGAAATATATGAAAACCTGTCAAAGTAAATAAATAGTTATACTTCAATACAGTGAAACAATAAAATACAGGATTAAAAACCAACATTAGAAGTAAAAAAAAAAAAAAAAATTATAAACAAAAAAATCTCTGATGCATAGGTATGCATGGTCATCGATGGAAAAAGAACAAGATTCATATAATTTACTCTATAAGTGATTTTTGATGATAACTTGCAGCATGGCCTGCCTAAAGTCTGTGCTGTGAGCTACACTACAAATCATCCTTTTCCTGCTGCTAGGCTATTGCCTTTAGTGTGGGAGTGAGCATCATAGGGTTTTATAGTGCTCACTCTCACACTGAAAACATTAGCATGTCTAGTATAGCTTGTCTAGCATGAAGATGATTAGTTCAATTGGACTCACAGCATAGATTTTTGGAGTCCCGTACTGTGGTTTATCTGGAAAAAACACTAAGATCGGAGTCAGATGAGTGTATGGCATCCAATGCGAGAGCACCGGATGCGATATGCTAATAACCCTTGGCTCGTGCTTTGCTGCGAGCGAGAGCCGAGTGTCATGCATCTGTGCTTAAGCCTCTCGCACAGAGAGAATCGGAGCACAGCTGCGGAGGAGGTGGAGAAATTAATTTTGCCATCTCCTCCATTGCCGGGGTCAGCGTATATTGCACATCATTCGGATGATATAAGAGTGATGTGCGTTGTCTCACTCACACCCATAGGCTTATATGGGTGTGAGTGAGCCGAGACTCGGCCGAGTGTTGGTAACAATCGCAGCAACAAGCTCTTAATACTCTATGGATGACTAATTGTAGCCAGAAAAAAGTTCTAACACTTTTTTGTAGTGTTATATACCCCCAAAATATAAAAGAAAGCACCAAATACTCTATGGATGACGAATTGAATCCAGAAATATTTTTTAATGCATTTGGGCAGTGTTAGATGCCATCGAACAGAGAGCACGTAATACTCTATGAATGAGTTAATAGCATACAAAAAAAATTTGTAAAGCTTTTTGGGAGTGTTATATAACACTGAAACATACCACAAAGCATGCAATAATCTACACATGATATAGTCAATTTTTTCATTCCCAAAAACAAGAATGTACTCACCTGTCACAGCTATATATTTTGCAACATATTGTAAAACTCTAAGTTCTGCCTAGATACTTTATTCAAGTACTCTCCCTGCTCCGCAGCGATGGCTCCCTATGATAAATGCAGAATGTACGTGATACAAATAGCCAAGCACTCAAGCACAAGATCAGCCCTTAGAAGGATTGTTAGTATCATGGTTCAGCATCAGTATTAACACTAGAGGACTCTGATTCATTAAACGGTGCACACACATGCCCAGACAAGCACTCTCTCCATCAAGTAAGAACTGTCCAATTGCTGTGCAATGGCGCTAGTAACCTGAGCGTGGTTTTGCCAGTCATTTTATATCCTCTGATCAGGTAAAGCAGCCAGCTAATCACAGTAATGCCACCACTAAGATGGCTACAGCATTGTAGTGACTTGCAAGCAATGTATGGGCCTCACAAATCTTTTGCTCCAACACTGAGGACACTCCAGCCACAACCACACCATGCTGAAGAATGGAGGAAGGAGGTTCAGGAGGTGATATCGGGTCCAGACTACAGGATAAGGCATCAGCCTTGACGGTTTTAGAACTGGGCAGAAAGGTAATAGAGAATTGAAACTGTGTGAAAAAAGTGACCGTCTCACCTGTCTCAGTGTCAAACTCTTGGCAGATGCAATGTAAGCCAGATTCTTACGATCTGTAATCACAGTGATTCGATAGACTACCCCCTCCAAAAAATGCCTCCATTTTTTAAATGCTAGCTCTGTTACCTACATCATAATTCTTTTCCACAGAAGAGAATTTCTTCGAGAAGAAGGCACAAGGTCTTAAGTTGGTTAAAGTGGCAGGTCCCTGGGACAATACCAGCCCCACCCCAACCTCTGAGGCGTCCACCTTCACAATAACCGGTTTAGATGGATACAGTTGAATCAATACGGGGGCAGACATGAAACTCTTCCTTAAAAATGCTGCTGCGGCAGGAGCAGGTCAGTTCTTGATATCAGACCCCTTTCGGGTCAAATTAGTGAGGGGCTTAACAATTTGAGAAAACTCCCTTGTAAAATTTCTATAATAATTAGCGAACCCTAAGAAATGCTGAATACCTTTAAGATCCCTGGGTTAAACGCAGTCAACAATGGCCTGAACCTATCCATGGTCCATACAAAATCCTTCAGCAGACAAGATAAACCCCACAAAGGACAACTCCTGGACCAAAAACAAATATTTCTCCGGTTTAGCAAAGAGACAGTTCTCCCAGAGTCTCTGGAGAACTGAATGCAGATGACCCATGTGAGCCTGCTTCTCCACAGTGTACACCAGAATATTATCAAGATTAGTGTTGAGCATTCCGATACTGCAAATATCGGGTATCGGCCGATATTCGCTGTATCGGAATTCCGATACCGAGTTCCGATATTTTTGCGATATTGGGTACCGGAATCGGAAGTTCCCACAGTGCAAAAATGCAGTATAGTTGAGTGTGGTCGGTGCGTGGGCAGAGACTGCATGTGTTTGCAGGCGGGGTCTGTGCGGGACCGTGGGTGGTCTGTACGGCCTGCTGGCGGTCTGTACAACCTGCCGGGGGGGTCTGTGCGGCATGCCGGGGGGTCTGTGCATCATGCCGGGGGGTCTGTGTGGCCTCTCGGGGCTTTGTGCGGTGTGCCGGGGCTCTGTGCAGCGTGCCGGAGCTCTGTGCGGCGTACCGAGGCTCTGTGCGGGGCTCTGTGAGCGTGCCGGGGCTCTGTGTGGGCTGCCAGGGGTCTGGGCGTGTGTGCAGGCATCGTCTGATGGGACTACAAGTCCCATCGGATGATGCCTGCTACAATGACAGTGATTGACACATTAGCCAATGATGGGACAGTAGTAGTCCCATTATCCGGCTAATGTGTTGAATGTAAGAAAAAAAAAATACTACATACATGCTACATACATGCTACATACATACTACATACTACATACATGCTACATACATACTACATACATGCTACATACATACTACATATATACTACATACATGCTACATACATGCTACATACTGTACATGCTACATACTACATATATACATGCTACATACATGCTACATACTGCTTACATACTACATGCTACATGCATACTACATACATCCTACATACTACATACATACTACATGCTACATACATGCTACACACTACATACATACTACATACATACTACATACTACATACATGCTACATACATGCTACGTACATGCTACATGCATACAACATACATACTACATGCATACTACATACATACTACATGCTACATACATGCTACATACATGCTACATACATACTGCATACATACATGCTACATACATGCTACACACATATTACATACTTACTACATACATACATACTACATACATACTACATACATTACATACATACATACATACTACATACATTGCAGACATACATACTACATACATTACATGCATACTACATACATACTACATACAATACATTCATACATTACATACAGTACATGCATACAGACATACAGTACATAAACATAGGTTACATACTTACCATTACTTGTCACTTTGTTCCCCGAAGCCAGTGTCATCTGTAAAAAAAAAGATTAAAATAACAAACAACCAATATACTCCCTGTCCGCAGAAATCCACGAGTGTCCCACGATGATCTCCCATGGAGAACGGCAGCATCAGCTGGTGCGACCGCTCTCCAGGGCCTCCAGGAACACAATGACGGGAGGAAGATATCCTTCCGCACAGAATTCCTCCGCCGTAAAAAAGTCCCTAGTCTCACTTTATGTCATTGCTGTGTGAGAAATTTTCCCACGCAGCAATTGCCATAAAGTAAGACTTTGAACTCAGCTAACCTCAGTGATACAGTGCAGGAGCCATTGTCTCCTGTCAGTGTGTCACTGAGGGTCCTATAGAGCAGTGACATCACCCGATGTCACTGTTCTATAGGGGAGATCGTCGTGGGACACTCGTTATTAATTGGACTACGGCAGACAGGTAGTATACGGTTTATTATTTTACATTTTTTGCAGGTGCTGAAGTATGGTAAGTATGGTGAAATGAAGAATATTAAAATACTTTTTTCCTAATGTGTGTGTGTTTTATTAACCCTTTATTACTATAGGATTAATAATGGATAGGCGTCTTATTGACGCCTCTCCGTTATTAACCCATCTTAATGTCACCTTACGATAGCAAGGTGACATTAACCCCTTATTACCCCATATCCCACCACTACATGGGAGTGGGAAGAGAGGGGCTAAGTGCTGGAATTGGCGCATCTTACAGATGCACCATTTCCGGGGTGGCTGCGGACTGGTATTTGTAGCCGGGGGGCCAATATCCATGGCCCCTCTCTAGGCTATGAATATCAGCCCGCAGCTGTCTGCGTAGCCTTTCTGGCTATAAAATATAGGGGGACCCCACATCATTTTTTTGGGGGGTCCCCCTATTTTAATAGCCAGCAAAGGCTACGCAGACAGCTGCGGGCTGATATCCATAGCAGGCTACAAATATTGGCCCCCGGCTGTCGGCTTTCCCCCTCTGGCGCAAAAAATTGCACGGGAGCCCACGCCGTTTTCTTTTCTGTTTTTTTTTTAATTAAACGCTCATTAAGGCCTCTTTCACCCTTGCGTCGGTACGGGTCCATTGCTATGTGTCGGGTCGACGTACCGATGCACATTGTGAAATTTTGCACGTTGTGGGCAGCAGATGCAGTGTTTCAACGCATCCGCTGCCCATTCTGAAGTCCGGGGAGGAAGGGGCGGAGTTTCGGCCATGCATGCGTGGTAGAAAATGGCAGACGCGACGGACAAAAAAACGTTCACTTGAACGTTTTTTGTGCCGACGGTCCGACAAAACACGACGGATCCATTGCATGATGGATGTGACGTGTGGCCATCTGTTGCGATCCGTCACTAATACAAGTCTATGGGTAAAAAACGTATCCTGCGAGCACATTTGCACCATTTTTTTCCACCGGACCTGTTTTTTACCGCCGGATCCATTTTTTCTTGTTGTATCAGCGCCGGATTGTGCCTGATGGCCACACGTTTCATCCGTTATTTGCCGGATCCGTCAAAACAGCTGTTTCTGCCTGACGGATAACACATACAGAGGAACATTTTTTCTGTCCAGCGAAAACACGTACAGCGATGGATCCGGCAAAAAACGTATGAAACTGAGATGTGAAATGATGAATCCAGCCTCTCAATCCATTTTTTCATGCATGTTTCCATTCAAATCATGCACATTTTCCATTTATTTATTTTCCAAAAACCGCATCAAAACCTGCATCAAAACTGCACCAAAGGCTGCATCAAAACTGCACCAAAAACTGCATCAAAAAAAGCACGAAAAACTGCATCAAAAACCGCACCAAAAACATGCATCAAAAAAAGCACCAAAAACTGCATCAAAAACCGCACCAAAAATCTACATCAAAAACAGCACCAAAAACAGCACGAAAAACTGCATCAAAAACCGCATCAAAAACCTGCACCAAAAACTGCATCAAAACCTTCATCAAAAACTGGTGCAGTTTTAATGCGGTTTTTGATGCAGTTTTTGTTTCAGGTTTTTGGCTCGGTTTTTGATGTAGTTTTTGTTGCTGGTTTTTGGCACATTTTTTAATGCTGTTTTTGATGCTGTTTATGATGCTGTTTTTGATGCTGTTTTTGATGCAGGTTTTTGGCGTGGTTTTTGATGCTGTTTTTGATGCAAGTTTTTGGTGCGGTTTTTGATGCAGGTTTTGGTGCGGTTTTTGGAAATAAATAAATAAATGGAAAATGTGCATGATTTGAATGGAAACATGCATGAAAAAACAGATTCGGAGGCCAGATTCATCATGTCACATCTCAGTTTCATACGTTTTTTGCCGGATCAGTCGCTGTGTGTTTTTTCGCCCGACAGAAAAAAACGTTACTCTGTATGTGTTTTCCGTCTGGCGGAAACAGCTTTTTTGACGGATCCGGCAAAAAATGGATGAAACGTGTGGCCATCAGGCGCAATCTGGTGCTAATACAACTCTATGAGAAAAAACGGATCCGGCGGAAAAAACGGATCCGGCGAGAAAAAATGGATCTGGCGGAAAAAAATGGATCCTGCAAATGTGCTTGCAGGATGCGTTTTTTACACATAGACTAGTATTAGCTACGGATTGCGATGGATGGCCACATGTCGCGTCCGTCGTGCAACGGATCAGTCGTGTTTTGGCGGACCGTCGGCATAAAAAAACGTTCAAGTGAACATTTTCTTGTCCATCGCGTCTGCCATTTTCTACAGCGCATGCGCAGCCGAAACTCCATCCCATCCTCCCCAGACTTCAGAATGGGCAGCAGATGCATTGAAACACTGCATCCGCTGCCCACGACATGCAACATTTCACAACGTGCGTCAGTACGTTGGCCCGACGCATAGCGACGGACCCATACTGACGCAAGGGTGAAAGAGGCCTTAATGAGCGTTTAATAAAAAAAAACAGAAAAAAACGGCGTGGGCTCCGGCGCAATTTTCTGCGCCAGAGCGGGAAAGCCGACAGCCGGTGGCCAATATTTGTAGCCTGCTATGAATATCAGCCCGCAGCAATCTGCGTAGCCTTTACTGGCTATTAAAATAGGGGGACCCCCAAAAAATGATGTGGGGTCCCCGTATATTTTATAGCCAGAAAGGCTACGCAGACAGCTGCAGGCTGATATTCATAGCCTAGAGAGGGGCCATGGATATTGGCCCCCCGACTACAAATACCAGTCCGCAGCCACCCCGGAAATGGCGCATCTGTAAGATGCGCCAATTCCAGCACTTAGCCCCACTCTTCCCACTCCCATGTAGCGGTGGGATATGGGGTAATAAGGGGTTAATGTCACCTTGCTATCCATTATTAATCCAATAGTAATAAAGGGTTAATAAAACACACACACATTAGGAAAAAAGTATTTTAATATTCTTCATTTCACCATACTTACCATACTTCAGCGCCTGCAAAAAACGTAAAATAATAAACCGTATACTACCTGTCTGCCGTAGTCCAATTAATAACAAGTGTCCCACGACGATCTCCCCTATAGAACAGTGACATCGGGTGATGTCACGGCTCTATAGGACCCTCAGTGACACACTGACAGGAGACAATGGCTCCTGCAGTGTATCACTGAGGTTACCTGAGTTCAAAGTCTTACTTTATGGCAACTGCTGCATGGGAAAATTTCTCACACAGCAATGGCATAAAGTGAAACTAGGGACTGTTTTTTTTTACAGCGGCGGAGGAATACTGTGCGGAAGGATACCTTCCTCCCGTCATTGTGTTCCTGGAGGCCCTGGAGAGCAATCGCACCAGCTGATGCTGCCGTTCTCCATGGGAGATCGTCGTGGGACACTCGTGGATTTCTGCTGAAAGGGAGTATATTGGTTGTTTGTTATTTTAATCTTTTTTACAGATGACACTGGCTTCAGGGAACAAAGTGACAAGTAATGGTGAGTATGTAATCAATGTTTAATGTATGTATGTCTGTATGTATGTATTTTATGTATTGTATGTAATGTATTAATGTATTGTATGTAGTATGTATGTAATGTATGTAGTATGTATGTAACGTATGTAGTATGTATGTTGTATGTAGGAATGTAGTATGTATGTATGTATGTAGTATGTTGTATGTATGTAGTGTGTATGTTGTAAGTAGCATGTATGTATGTATGTAGTATGTATGTAGCATGTATGTATGTAGCATGTAGTATGTATGTAGTATGTATGTAGCATGTAGTATGTATATAGCATATATGTAGTATGTATGTAGCATGTATGTAGCATATATGTAGCATGTAGTATGTATGTAGTATGTATGTAGCATGTATGTAGCATGTATGTTGCATGTAGTATGTAGTATGCATGTAGTATGTATGTAGTATGTTGTATGTAGCATGTATGTAGCATGTATGTAGTATGTATCATGTATGTAGTATGTAGCATGTATGTAGCATGTATGTAGCATGTATGTAGCATGTATGTAGCATGTATGAAGTATGTATGTAGCATGTACAGTATGTAGTATGTATGTATGTAGCATGTATGTAGTATGTATGTAGCATGTATGTAGCATGCATGTAGTATATATGTATGTATTATGTATGTAGCATGTATGTAGTATGTATGTAGTATGTATGTAGTATGTATGTTTGTAGCATGTATGTAGTATATATGTAGCATGTATGTAGCATGCATGTATGTAGTATGTGTGTACCATGTATGTAGCATGTATGTAGTATGTATGTAGCATGTATGTAGTATGTATGTAGAATGTATGTAGCATGTATGTAGTATGTATGTAGTATATATGTATTAAGTATGTAGTATGTATGTAGCATTAATGTAGCATGTATATAGCATGCATATAGTATATGTAGCATGTATGTATGTAGCATGTATGTAGCATGTATGTAGCATGTATGTAGTATGTATGTAGTAAGTATGTAATATGTACAGTATGTAGCATGTATGTAGCATGTATGTAGTATGTATGTATGTAGCATGCATGTAGTATGTATGTAGCATGTATGTAGCATGCATGTAGTATGTATGTAGTATGTATGTAGCATACATGCAGCATGTATATAACATGTATGTTGCATGCATGTAGCATGTATGTAGCATGTATGTTGTATGTATGTATGTAGTATGTATGTAGCATGTATGTAGCATTATGTAGTATGTATGTCGTATGTATGTAGCATGCATGTAGTATGTATGTAGCATGTATGTAGCATGCATGTAGTATGTATGTAGTATGTATGTAGCATGTATGTAGTATGTATGTTTGTAGCATGTATGTAGTATATATGTAGCATGTATGTAGCATGCATGTAGTATGTATGTAGTATGTATGTACCATGTATGTAGCATGTATGTAGTATGTATGTAGTAAGTATGTATGTAGCATGTATGTAGCATGTATATAGTATGTATGTATGTAGCATGTATGTAGTATGTATGTAGAATGTATATACCATGTATGTAGTATGTATGTAGTATGTATGTATTAAGTATGTAGTATGTATGTAGCATTTATGTGGCATGTATATAGCATGCATATAGTATGTATGTAGCATGTATGTATGTAGCATGTATGTAGCATGTATGTAGCATGTATGTAGTATGTATGTAGTACGTATGTAATATGTATGTAGCATGTATGTAGCATGTATGTAGTATGTATGTATGTAGCATGCATGTAGTATGTATGTAGCATGCATGTAGTATGTATGTAGTATGTATGTAGCATATATGCAGCATGTATTTAGCATGTATGTTGCATGCATGTAGCATGTATGTAGCATGTATGTTGTATGCATGTATGTAGTATGTATGTATGTAGCATGTATGTAGCATGTATGTAGTATGTATGTAGTATGTATGCAGCATGTGTCTAGCATTTATGTAGTATGTATGTATGTATCATGTATGTAGTATGTATGTTGCATGTATGTAGCATGTATGTAGTATGTATGTATGTATGTATGTATGTAGTATGTATGTAGCATGTATGTAGTATGTATGCATATAGTATGTATGTAGCATGTATGTAGCATGCATGTAGCATGTATGTAGTATGTATGTATGTAGTTAGTATGTATGTAGCATGTATGTAGCATGTATGTAGTATGTATGTAGCATGTATGTAGCATGTATGTAGCATGTATGTAGCATGTATGTAGTATGTATGTATGTAGTATGTATGTAGCATGTATGTAGCATGTATGTAGCATGTATGTAGTATGTATTTTGCATGTATGTAGCATGTATGTAGTATGTATGTATGTATGTAGTATGTATGTAGCATGTATGTAGCATGTATGTAGTATGTATGTAGCATGTATGTAGTATGTATGTATGTAGTATGTATGTAGCATGTATGTAGCATGTATGTAGTATGTATGTAGCATGTATGTAGTATGTATGTATGTAGTATGTATGTAGCATGTATGTAGCATGTATGTAGTATGTATGTAGCATGTATGCAGTATGTATGTAGCATGTATGTAGCATGTATGTAGCATGTAGTATGTATGTAGTATGTATGTAGCATGTATGTAGCATGTATGTTGCATGTAGTATGTAGTATGCATGTAGTATGTATATAGTATGTTGTATGTAGCATGTATGTAGCATGTATGTAGTATGTATCATGTATGTAGTATGTATGTAGCATGTATGTAACATGTATGGAGCATGTATGTAGCATGTATGTAGTATGTATGTAGCATGTATGTAGTATGTATGTAGCATGTACAGTATGTAGTATGTATGTAGCATGTATGTAGCATGTATGTAGTATGTATGTATGTATTATGTATGTAACATGTATGTAGCATGTATGTAGTATGTATGTTTGTAGCATGTATGTAGTATATACAGTGGGGCAAAAAAGTATTTAGTCATTCAGCAAAAGTGCAAGTTCCACCACTTAAAAAGATGAGAGGTGTCTGTAATTTACATCATAGGTAGACCTCAACTATGGGAGACAAACTGAGAAATAAAAATCCAGAAAATCACATTGTCTGTTTTTTTATCATTTTATTTGCATATTATGGTGGAAAATAAGTATTTGGTCAGAAACAAACAATCAAGATTTCTGGCTCTCACAGACCTGTAACTTCTTCTTTAAGGGTCTCCTCTTTCCTCCACTCATTACCTGTAGTAATGGCACCTGTTTAAACTTGTTATCAGTATAAAAAGACACCTGTGCACACCCTCAAACAGTCTGACTCCAAACTCCACTATGGTGAAGACCAAAGAGCTGTCAAAGGACACCAGAAACAAAATTGTAGCCCTGCACCAGGCTGGGAAGACTGAATCTGCAATAGCCAACCAGCTTGGAGTGAAGAAATCAACAGTGGGAGCAATAATTAGAAAATGGAAGACATTCAAGACCACTGATAATCTCCCTCGATCTGGGGCTCCACGCAAAATCCCACCCTGTGGGGTCAGAATGATCACAAGAACGGTGAGCAAAAATCCCAGAACTACGTGGGGGGACCTAGTGAATGAACTGCAGAGAGCTGGGACCAATGTAACAAGGCCTACCATAAGTAACACACTACGCCACCATGGACTCAGATCCTGCAGTGCCAGACGTGTCCCACTGCTTAAGCCAGTACATGTCCGGGCCCGTCTGAAGTTTGCTAGAGAGCATTTGGATGATCCAGAGGAGTTTTGGGAGAATGTCCTATGGTCTGATGAAACCAAACTGGAACTGTTTGGTAGAAACACAACTTGTTGTGTTTGGAGGAAAAAGAATACTGAGTTGCATCCATCAAACACCATACCTACTGTAAAGCATGGTGGTGGAAACATCATGCTTTGGGGCTGTTTCTCTGAAAAGGGGCCAGGACGACTGATCCGGGTACATGAAAGAATGAATGGGGCCATGTATCGTGAGATTTTGAGTGCAAACCTCCTTCCATCAGCAAGGGCATTGAAGATGAAACGTGGCTGGGTCTTTCAACATGACAATGATCCAAAGCACACTGCCAGGGCAACAAAGAAGTGGCTTCGTAAGAAGCATTTCAAGGTCCTGGAGTGGCCTAGCCAGTCTCCAGATCTCAACCCTATAGAAAACCTTTGGAGGGAGTTGAAAGTCCGTGTTGCCAAGCGAAAAGCCAAAAACATCACTGCTCTAGAGGAGATCTGCATGGAGGAATGGGCCAACATACCAACAACAGTGTGTGGCAACCTTGTGAAGACTTACAGAAAACGTTTGACCTCTGTCATTGCCAACAAAGGATATATTACAAAGTATTGAGATGAAATTTTGTTTCTGACCAAATACTTATTTTCCACCATAATATGCAAATAAAATTATAAAAAAAAAGACAATGTGATTTTCTGGATTTTTTTTTCTCAGTTTGTCTCCCATAGTTGAGGTCTACCTATGATGTAAATTACAGACGCCTCTCATCTTTTTAAGTGGTGGAACTTGCACTATTGCTGAATGACTAAATACTTTTTTGCCCCACTGTATGTAGCATGTATGTAGCATGCATGTAGTATGTATGTAGTATGTATGTAGCATGTATGTAGTATGTATGTAGTATGTATGTAGCATGTATGTAGCATGTATATAGTATGTATGTATGTAGCATGTATGTAGTATGTATGTAGCATGTATGTAGCATGTATGTAGTATGTATGTAGTATGTATGTATTAAGTATGTAGTATGTATGTAGCATTTATGTAGCATGTATATAGCATGTATGTAGTATGTATGTAGCATGTATGTATGTAGCATGTATGTAGCATGTATGTAGCATGTATGTAGTATGTATGTAGTAAGTATGTAATATGTATGTAGCATGTATGTAGCATGTATGTATGTAGCATGTATGTAGCATGTATGTAGTATGTATGTATGTAGCATGCATGTAGCATGTATGTAGCATGCATGTAGTATGTATGTAGTATGTATGTAGCATATATGCAGCATGTATGTAGCATGTATGTTGCATGCATGTAGCATGTATGTAGCATGTATGTTGTATGTATGTATGTAGTATGTATGTATGTAGCATGTATGTAGCATGTATGTAGTATGTATGTAGTATGTATGTAGTATGTATGTAGCATGTATGTAGTATGTATGTAGTATGTATGTAGTATGTATGTAGCATGTATGTTGCATGTATGTAGCATGTATGTAGTATGTATGTATGTATGTAGTATGTATGTAGCATGTATGTAGTATGTATGTATCATGTATGTAGTATGTATGTATGTAGTATGTATGTAGCATGTATGTAGCATGTATGTAGCATGTATGTAGTATGTATGTAGCATGTATGTAGTATGTATGTACTATGTATGTAGTATGTATGTAGCATGTATGTAGCATGTATGTAGTATGTATGTAGCATGCATGTAGTATTTTTTTTACATTCAACACATTAGCCGGATGATGGGACTACTACTGTCCCATCATTGGCTAATGTGTCAATCACTGTCACTGTAGCAGGCACCATCCGATGGGACTTGTAGTCCCTTCGGACGATGCCTGCACACCACACAGAGACCCGGCAGCCCATACAGAGCCCCGGCATGCCCGCACAGACCACCGGGAGCCCATACAGAGCCCCGGGAGGCCCGCACAGAGCATCGGGAGCCCATACAGAGCTCCAGGAGGTCCACACAGACCACTGGCAGCCCATACAGAGCCCCGGGAGGCCCGCACAGACCACTGGCAGCACATACAGACAAGCACAGTGTCCGCCCATGCACCGCCCACACTCTTCCCCCCTCCAGAACAGGATGTAGAAGCACAGCAAGGGCTTTTTTACATTCCGATATTTCTGTCCCATTGACTTGCATTGGTATTGGGTATCGGTATCGGCGATATCCGATATTTTTTGGATATCGGCTTATCCAATCCAATACCGATACTTTTGGATATCGGAAGGTATCGCTCAACACTAATCAAGATACACTAGCAAAATGTGCCTAACAGAGTCAGAAAAGACATGGTTGATAACAGTTTGAAAAACGGCTAATGCATTAGTCAACCCAAAAAGCATAACCAAATTTTCGAACAGCCCCTCAAAAGTGAGAAACAGTTTTCCACTCATCCGCTTCTCGTATACAGATGAGATTGTATGCCCCCAACGATCCAATTTAGAAAACCACATAGCCCCAGACAGTTGGTTGTATAAATCAGGGATAAGTGGGAGAGGGTAAGTATTTCTCACAGTGATCTTATTCAACTCTCAGAAATCGAGGCATGGGCGCAAAGCACCATCTTTCTTTTTCACAAAAAAGAACCCAGCCACCACAGGGGACATGGAAGGGCGAATGTGCCCTTTGCGAAGACTCTCAGAGATGTATTCCTTCATGGCCGTACAGTTGGGACCAGATAAATTATACAAACGGGCCTTGGGCAATTTAGCATCAGGAACAAGACCAATGGTACAATGAAATGGGCGGTGTGGTGGCAAAGCCTCAGCCTCTTTTTCAGAGAATACATCCGTAAAGTCAATCAGGTACTCCGGAATACCCTCTAGACTGATGGATGACATAGACATAGTAATAAGACAAGCGTCAGAACAATTGAGTCCCCACTTCACAATATCCTGGGACCCCCAGTCAATCACTGGTTATGAAGTAGCAACCAGGGAAACTCAAGCATTAGGCCAGCAGAGAGATTTTAGAAGGCAAAACATGAAATCTGCTCCTGGTGTAGGGCCCCCGCCTTGAGGGTGAACTCTTTAGATATAAAATTAACCCCACCCTTGGTCAGGGGTGTAGAGTCAATGGCCACTATTTTAATAGGAGTCTCTAACCTAACTGTCCCTAACTTACAACTGGCCATCAATTTAGAGTCAATCAGGTTCATGGATGACCCACAGTCCACAAACGCCAAAGTGGGAGTGAAGCGGTTCTCTACCCCAAGTTCCACTTGTAAAAGTACTTTAAGAAATGAGGAAAACCTGTGAGTCTGGGCAACCTCCTCGGTAGTTACCCAGACTTAGGCGTTTCCCGACACCTTCGGAGTAGGAGGACAGGAGGGAAAGTCCTTCTTCCAATGTCCTGTAGCACCGCAGTAAAAACAAAGTTTGCCTTCCCGTCAACATTTCCTCTCCCTCTCCTTGAAGGCGATGGCCCCAACTTCGATGGACTCAGCAGGTTGTGAAGGTTCTGGTTTAACTGAAAGGAAAGGAGCTTCCCGTTGCACAACTCCTCTCTCCTGTAACTTCCGATCCATGCGAACGGCCCGAGTCATGGTCTCTTCCAGAGAGCAGGGAGGAGGATGAAGAGCCAAAGCGTCCTTTAAATGATCAGACAATCCCCTCTGGAACTGACACCAGAGTGCTGAGTTGTTCCAGGACACCACTGGAGACCATGTCCAAAATTCCGAACAATACCATTCGGCAGAGAGCTTTCCTTGCGATAGACCTATAATAGTGTTCTCTGCCAATCTGACTCGGTCTGGTTTGTCATAGATGAGACCCAGAGCCTCAAAAAACTTAGCAACAGACATTTTCTCAAGGGCGGTCAGGGGTATGGAAAAAGCCCAAGACTGAAGACCTTTTCGGAGGACCCTCTTTCACTAAAGATAAAATTATCCCCACCCGATGACTCTTATCCCCTGAAGATCGGGGTCTAAGGAAAAATAATAATCTGCAACCCTCCCTGAACTTGCGTAACTTGTCCCTCTCACCATTGAAGGTGTCAGAAAGTTTCACCAAAGGTTCAGGAGAGTGCAGAGACACGTCAGTCACCTCACCAGACTTACTGACAGAGGAGGTCTCCCGGGTTAACTTAACTGTCTCAGCCATCTTCCTCTGCACCTGCTTCTGGGAAGTAACCAAGGCCCTGTGATTCACAGATAATTCCTAATCATCTGAGTAAGGTTAGCCACCTGGCCCACCAAAGTATGGAGCGGATCCATACCAGAGAAAAAAATTGCAAACTCCCCTTTACAATGAAGTTGGTCAGTGATAATGTAATGCAACTGCGGAGCAGTTGCGCTCAGCCACCACCAGGGGGCGATGTTACAGGGAAAAGGGTTGCACTTACTGTGTAGCATGTCGGTGCAGAAGTGCAGGCTGCCACCAGTAGGTGGCGGAATAGTCAGACAGGCCAAAGTCAGCTACAAACAGGAAGATGACAGGTGAGACACACACACGAGAAGTCAGTGGCAGAAGGATCACTAGGGTATACCGATCAGCTACTCTAGCCTGGAAGCATGAACTACCACTGACAAAGTCTACCTAAAATAGCACCAATAAATAGCCACCCAAGAACCAAACAGAGGCAAGAAACGTTAACCCCTCCATGACCAGGCCAGGGAAAGAGAAGCAAGAAGCAAATCCTATACTTGTAATGCACAGGCACTAAGTGTATGGGCTGACAAATATTTACCCCTGGGGGGTATACATGAACATACTGTAAAAAAAATTTTTACGGGCATCAGAAACACCCTTAAAAATTATGTGGGTGTTGCATCACGGGCCACGGAGTCACTGGTGATATGATGGTGGAGGATGAGGATGAGGAGGAGGACAACAGCAAATAGATGCGTTTGCCTTTTACCCATGTGTGGGTGTGAAGAGGTGCATGCAAATTGACCTCCCAAAAAAAGAGACTGGATTTGAGTTTATGTTACGCTGCTATCATTCGGTGGTGTTGAGAAGTCTGTCACAATCCAGGCCTTGTTCATTTTGATAAGAGTCAGCCTGTCAGCATTTTCAGTTGACAGGTGGATGCGCTTATCAGTTATAATTCCACCAGTGGCACTAAAAACCCACTCTGACAAAACGCTAGGGGCAGAGCAGGCCAGGACCTCCAAGGCTTAGAGAGCCAGTTCATGCCACGTGTCCAGCTTGGATACCCAATAATTATATTGCACAGAGGAATCATGGAGGACTTTGGTACAGTCAGCATAGTATTTCTTCAGCATTTTCCCAAACTTTGCACTCCTTGTGAGAGTACCAGCGCCTCAGGGCCTGTGCAATGGGAGAATTTGAGAAAACTCTCCCAGAACCTTGACAGTGGTCCCCTGCCTATGCTGGATTGGAGCTATGTCTCTCTCACCTGTACTCCTTGGTTGTTCAACAAATCATGACCTCTTCCACCAGCATTTTCAGATGGGAATTTTTTAAATAATTCTGCAACAAGGGCCTTCTGATACTGTTCCATTTTAGTAGACCTGTCCACCTCAGGAATAAGAGATAGAAAGTTGTCTTTGTAGCGTGGGTCTAGAAATGTCAGCAACCAGTAATGACTGTCACCTAAAATTTTGAGAATGCGAGGGTCATGGGAAAGGCAGCATAACAAAAACTCAGCCATGCATGCCAGACTTCTAACAGCCAAGACTTCCATGTCCTCCCTGTCCTCAGGCCATCCACACTGAGTAGATGGTATGACAATTGTGTAGGTAGTACCTTCTATAGCGCATGAAACTCACTCCTGTTCTTCCTCCTCCTCCCCTTCCTCATTGTCACCTAATCCACGTTGGGATGAGATGAGGCTGGGCTGTCTGTAATCACCCTGTATGGTTCCTTGCTCCATCTCATCATGCTAAGCCTGCAATGCATCCTCTTTGATTGTGAGCAGAGACCGTTTCAGAACACATAGAAGCAGAATGATGACACTAATTATGGCGTCATCGCCGCTCACCATCTTGGTGGAGTCCTCAAAGTTTTGGAGGATGGTACATATGTTTGACATTCATGTTCACTCCTGAGGTCTTATGTGTGGAGTCTGAACTGAATACCGACCGCCATGTTGATGCTGGTAGTCAACAACTGCCCTCTACTGCCTACAAGTCCTTCCCAACATCTGTAGTGCAGAGTCCCAATGCTTGGGGGCATCACACACTAGTCGGTGAGCCATAAGCTGCAAATACTGCTGAAGCACAGCAAGGGCGGTGGAAGCTGTAGCTGACTTTCTAAAATGGGCACACAGGCATCGTACTTTGACAAGCAGATGCGGCAGCTCTGTGTAGGTTTTGAGAAACCACTGAACCACAAGGTTAAGCACATGGAACATGCATTGGGTGAGCACACCCTTACTGTGTGGAAACCAGACTTTGTGCAGGAATCAAGGAGAGGAGGACAGGATTAGCGACTGTTCAAAAACTGTGCATGAAAGTAGATACCCATCTCTGTCCCCTCTGTGTACAGTAGATCACAGCTAGCAGACACTGAGTCTAGCCCCACTTCCTGTGATCTGCCTATACTAATCTGTTACTAAGGATGGATTTCACCTGAAAACTAGTCATCCACAGCAAGTTTGAGAGGAAGGACAACTGATTGTCACATGTTAGACAAATTTTCCTGCAAGTAAAGTGATTTACAAATTTTCTTTTTAGCATACGATCTACTAAAAGAAGATAGGTTCATTGAATTTATAGTTATCATTTAACGTTAGGTTTCTGTAGAAATCACTGTAGAAAATGAGATTGTTTTCATCATCTATGAATAATAAATTATTTTAACTTAAAAGGGTTGTCCCACAAACAATGTGCATTTTAATCAACAGATCTTGTAGCAATAAGTTCCACAAGTGGATGTGATAAAAAATGTTCCTCTACTGAGATAATCTTATAAATGTGCCCCTGCTGTGCACTGTGCAATGGCCGTGTCTGACCTTACAGGGACATGTGATCATACCACAGGTCCTGGATAGGGGTGGAGAGCAAATTATTATACAGAAGATATAACAAAAACTTGCAGGTACTGATTTCTGTGAGGTAAAACATTTTTCAACTTTTTTTTTTACATGAATGTGTTATTACAGTGTCTCCAGTCCACTGAGCACATCATAAGTCAAGTCAGTGAGACAGATTCTCCAGCTACATCGGAGGTCATATATCACTGTCTTGAATTACAATGAACTTAACTTGCTGTATACGCAGCAGAAACATTCATGTGATAAAACCGGCAGGGAAATGTTTTACCTCGCAGAAAGGCCATGTTCACTTGTTCAGTATTTGTTCAGTATTTTACATCAGTATTTGTAAGCTTAGACCAGAATTGGAACAATCAGAGGAAACGTATAATAGAAATGTCACCAATTCTGTATTTTTCACCAACTCCTCATTTTGGCTTACAAATACTGATTTAAAATACTGACCAAACACAGAATGTATAAACATGTCAAAAGAATCAGCTGTGTGTGTTTTGTCCCCTGACCAGGAGCTGTGGTATAGTGCCGTCCATGGAAAAATACATTATCCAACACATAGAAGGGGCACATTTATAATATTATCTCAGCGCAGGAAAAAAAAATTAGGGCATCAAATTGTGAAACTTATGATTATTCCAAGAACTATTTATAAATAACATAAAATAAAAACATTACAATTTAAAAATTCTTACTAATTTTTATCATATGTTGATTAAAACAAAATTCATAATTTCTTTCAGAAACAATATCCATGTCACATTTCATGGCTATGAACAGTTAATAGCTAGTGCTCCCGGCCGCGCGGCCGGAACTACTCGGACCGCTGACCCCCGTCACATGATCGGAGGTCATCGGTGCATTGCCAGAACAACCAGAGGTCTCCTTGAGACCTCTATGGTTGTTGATGGCCGATTGCTTTGAGCGCCACCCTGTGGTCGGCGTTCAAAGCAACCCTGCATTTCTGCTACATAGAGGTGATCTGTGCCTCACCTCTATGTACCAGAGGTGATCGAGTTGTGCATGCTTCTAGCCTCCTATGGAGGCTATTGAAGCATGCCAAAATAAAAAAGAAAGTGTTTAAAAATATAAAAAAATAAAAAATATATAAAAGTTCAAATCACCCCCCTTTCGCCCCAATCAAAATAAAACAATAAAAAAAAATCAAACCTACACTTATTTGGTATTGCCGCGTTCAGAATCACCTGATCTATCAATAAAAATAAAGTATTAACCTGATCACTTAATGGCGTAGCGAGAAAAAAAATCAAAACGCCAAAATTATGTTTTTTTGGTCGCCGCAACGTTGAATTAAAATGCAATAACGGGCGATCAAAAGAATGTATCTGCACCAACATGGTATTATTAGAAACACCAGCTCAGCACGCAAAAAATAAGCCCTCACCCGACCCCAGATCATGAAAAATGGAGACGCTACGGGTATCGGAAAATGGTGCATTTTGGGTTTTTTTTAGCAAACTTTGGAATTTTTTTTTACCATTTAGATAAAAGAGAACCTAGATGTTTGGTGTCTATAAACTCGTAACGACCTGGAAAAACATAAAGGCAGGTTAGTTTTAGCATTTGGTGAACCTAGCAAAAAAGCCAAACAAAAAACAAGTGTAAGATTGCACTTTTTTTGCAATTTCATCGCACTTGGAATTTTTTTTCCCTTTTTCTGTTACATGGCATGGTAAAACCAATGGTATTGTTCAAAAGTACATCTCGTCCCACAAAAAATAAGCCATCACATGGCCATATTGATGGAAAAATAAAAAGTTATGGCTCTGGAAAGGAGGGGAGCGAAAAACGAAAATGAAAAAACGGAAAAAGCTCTGGGGGTGAAGGGGTTAAGGAATGTCATTGATTAACATTGCTTAAGTAATCCATTGCATTTTTGGAGCATTTACATGTGGAAAAAATGCTTCGGAAATGCAACAAATCCGCATCGTTTGCCCATAGCCTTACAGTGACAGGAGTGTAATCACTCCTTCAGTGTAAAGCACTGAGCTCCTGATAGAAAGTTCACAATTGTTCAGAGCTTAACCCCGGTGAACTCACTTACTGCACTGCTGTGTGAGATGTTTCTCACTCAGCGAGGGGTGCCATAAGTTCACCGGGGTTCAGCTATGGGCAGCATCGCGGCTCAGTGGCTAGCACTACAGCGTTGTAGCACTAGGGTCCTAAGTTCAAATCCCACCAATGACAACATCTGCAATTTACATTATGACTATGGGATTAGTAATGCATAGGTGCCTTGTAGACGCCCATACATTAATAACCCCTGGACTTGATGTTAGCTGACAATACAAAGTTGTCACCAACCCCACATATTTTATACAACTTGCCTCCAACACAGGGCAAGTGGGAAGAGCAGAGCAAAGCATCAGAATTGCACATATAATAGATACACCTTTTCTGTGGCAGCTATGGGCTGCTATTTCTAGGCTGGGGGAGCAATATCTATGGCAACTTACCAGCCTGAGAATACCAGCCTCCAGCTGTCTGCTTTAGCTTGGCTAGTTGTCAAAAATGGGCGGGACCCTACTACATTTTTTCCATTTTTTTATTTAAGTAATTAAATGAAAATGAGGACGCCTCTATTCTTGATAACCAGCCATGACAAAGCTGATAGCTGAGGGTTGTATCTCGTATCTGTCAGTTTTGCCATGCTGGCTATGAAAAATAGAACAAACCACACATAAGTTTTAAAAAAAATGTATTTACTTCTTGTGCAGATGTCTGCTGATGAATACTCCCATCTGCAGCACCTGCTCTTGCTGTTATCATAGGAGGCTGGAAGTAGTCCTCACGTCAGCCAACGCCTCTGTGATCGGATCACCGCAGTGCTCTGACTTGTGGTAATAATCTTACCGCTAGCCAGAGCCACTGGTATTTATTGCACTGTCATGCAGATGACAGAGTGGGAAACACCCAATGTTCGGGGTGCCAAGCCTAAGCAGTAATACAGACTTCCTGGAGAAGTCTGCGTTCGGGGCCCTTGTCCGAACAGTAGGTATTCAGTATGGACCAAAGAAATGATGAGGACCCCGAACTTTACTGACCGGTTTCGCCCATCACAACAAACAACAAACAATTATTGTTATCATATAGTTTGATTTTTTTGATGTTTCATCAGTAAGATTTACAAATGTTCCAAGCTATATATTTAGCATAGAAGTTAGGAACAAAACAAAAAAAACACAATCTATATGTTTGCTGTTTTTGCTATATTTCAATGTGAAATATAAAAGTTTGGATTAATATGTCTTGCTTTTCAGAGAACTGCAACTGATTTGTATTAGGCCAAACACACATGAATTTATGTCTTATCCGTTCTGATGGATTTTTACATTTCAAAGAAAACAGTACATTAGTTTCTTTATTGAAAAATAGGAGTCAGATGAAAGACTCTAGACTTTGGCTGAAATTGGAAAACATTTTCTGAATACTAACATATAATACAAAACCTCTTCAATGTTTCTTCTCATACAGGCAACATGATTTGCAATTAATTTTAATAATAAATACGTTTGTAACTATGCATGACTGGAAAATAAAATTGTGACAAAGTAAAGACTACATTAAAAGAGGCTATCTTATCTCTTTTATATGCCATAATTAGTATTTATCAAGAAATTAATGATCAGAAGATTGACAGAAAAGCTTTGATTGTGTCCGAAATATGAAAATGTTCAAGTATTGAGTTTAAATGAGAATAAAAATTATGCAGTGGATCTCATATATAAAGCTTTGCATACAGAATTGTGTAGAGGTCATTGGCATACACTGCTATAAAATTAAAATTAATACATATAATAGTCTAATTACTGTTAAATTAAATATAAAAAGTAGACAAAAAGCATGTGCTATGAATTATACAATATATAGGCCACATTTATTGTTATAGATGAAAGCAAACATATTCAGAATGGGACCGCTCTGGTCAGAAGTGTTATTCCTATCTTTACCTTTCGTGACTGAGATGAGAGTGCTAGGTCCCAGCCACCAAAGGCAGGCTTGTGAAAACAGCCATTTGCACATGTTCTCCCATAGAAATTAAGGAAGCTACATTAACAGCGTAGCAGAGTGATGTCTTGGTGTAACTCCTGAGATGCAGCAACAGCATAGCTCACTGTGCTATAGGCATCCATTTCTATCAGAGATACAATGTGAATACTTTTATGCTCAATAATGACAAAATTATTCTCGGAGTAATACCTCTATTGGCTAACCAGAAAATAATATATGTTTGCAGCATTCAGAGCACAGAGGCTCCTTCTTAAGGCAGGTTTACAAATCTAAATTTTCAATCCTCTCTGAAGAAGGAGACTGCAAAAATATATTATTTTCTGGTTAGCCAATAAAGGTATCACGCCGAGAATACTTTTGTCATCATTGGTTGATTATTCTGGCTAACAGGGTACCGCAACATAATTTGTTACTGTACATTATGAGAGTTACACAAACTTCGTTAAGCTCATATGTTTCTGTAATCACACCTTAGGTGGCCGGGACCTAAAAGCAGTTATGACTGTTTAATTATGTTACGTCTTATTGCTTTTTAATTTAGGTCCTCAGATAGCACACTTAATTATGTTATTTTTTAATGCTTTCTAATTTCCAATTTAGGTCCCTTATAGTATACTAATTTTATAGTTGTGATTAGTTATTACTCTCCTTAAGTTTGACTGGGATGTAGAAAATAATTTGTTGATCATATCAAATAAAATATCTGTGGAACTAAATCATGATAACCCACCATCTTGAGTGAGTTTATTGAAACACTGTGGCTGATATCTAATATGTTAATTAAGAAATACCTCATGCATTTTCTCCCATTTTTCAATATATGATTGTTTAAACCAAACCTGTCATCATTGTAAACTACAGACACAGTTGAGTTGGTGCTGTTATCCTGATTAAAATATTACAATGGTTGACGAAATCAATCTTGTGGTTGTTGTTTAATCTTTATTTCCAGTTTTCAGTTAATGAGATTCTCGTGCTAAGGGGCGGCCTCTGGGCGGGGCTTTATTTGATGCTCTGCTTAAACATGCATCTTATGGGCTTATGGCAGGTCTCTGATCCTTCAGTGATCTGCCCACTACTTTACATAATCATATAATATTGTTGGCTTAGAATAAAAAAATAATTTCAGCAAAATGGCACCAACGGCGGCACATGTGCAGTACATCTATCGCTTGCCAATAGATGTTACTGCACAAGCGATGCCGGCAGCACAATTTCGTTGGAGGAAAAAAATAGGCAGCAGCAAAATGGCAGTGGTGCTTGTGCAGTAGCATCCATCTGCAAGTGATACATGCCACTGCGCATGCACCACGGCCGGTACAATTTTGCTGAAGTAAAAAAAAATTTCTAAGACAACATTATATGCAGTAAGTAACATAGGAGGCAGGTCACTGAAGAATCAGTCACCTGTTATAAGCTCATAAGGATGAATATGTGAACAGAGCACCACATAAACATACCCCCCAAGCTGCCTCGGAGCATGAGAATCTCATTAACTGAAAACTGCAAATACAGATTAAACAACAACCACAAGACAGATTTCATCAACCATGATACCATTTTAATCAGTATAACGGTGCCAACCTGACAGTGTCTGTAGTTTGCTTAGCAGAATCCTGTTGACAGGCTTTTTAATCCAAAAATCTAGCTTAAAATATTTTGAAAGTCAAAAACTTTCAGACTTTTGGTGTTGTTATACTAGTTTTGGCCAGCTCTACCAAAATGGGTGGCACTGAGATGGAATGTAGCAATGTGCGCTCTAATAATTCATGATGAGTTGTGAATACCTTATGCCATAAATATGGCTCCAATCAATCCATGACTGAATTAAGAATCGTGCCAAGGTACTCGGAAGTTCACACCAATTTTAAGATGAGCCTGATTCATTAGGATGCATGTCCCTTTTAATTAATCAGGTGCCTCTGACTCTACCATGCCAATCTTGAAGATTCGGGGCTATGACACATGCCAGTCTTGATGAATCTGGGCCATATGTCTAATGCTACTTTTTTATGCTTGCCAATAAAGATTACTTTTTAAACTGAATTGATTATTTTTAATACTGATTCTCTATAACTAAAGGTGCACACAGTACCAGGAACTAGTAAGAGTGTTTTCTCTATCACCAATATGTGGATTTTAATTGTTTGACAAATATTGAATACAATTTTAACATTTTATCTATTTTTTGGGGATGTGACAATCTGTTAGGGCTAGCGGAAAGCACCAAATGGATATAGAGACTTTATTATAATATATGTGTTCCCAGCCCGGGGTCCACCGTGCAGGAGAACCTGCTGCTAGCAAATGGCGGAACTAAATTGCGGTATGAGCTACCTCTGTTACTTCACAGAGCAGCTATGAACTCAAAGCACTGTGCCCTGTTAACCTTCACAGTGGCACAGGCTAACTACCCAAACGAGAGCAGTCAGTGGTCATGCATGCACACAAAACTCCTCGCTGGAGGTGCCAGCATGCTAGGGCCTATTTTAGCCAGGTCCCTGAATACTCAAACACACAAACTCCTCGCCGGAGGTGCCAGAATTCTAGGGGCTTATTTCAGCCGGATCCCTAAACACAATCATACGTGACCACACTGGCGCAAAGTACAACATAGAATAATACGAGCCTTAAATAGTTGCAGCACATACAGGACCGTCCTAGAAGGACCAATGAGAGGCTGCCACAGAGCGGGAGTACCTACAGGACCTTCCTGAAGGACCAATGCAGCTGCATTGTAGCTGCAGTGTCTGATCATGTGACCCTCGATCTCCACTGAAAGATCTTACTCTGGGCATGCTCAGAACGAGAAAAGCAGGACTTAGTCCCAGAAGCATCTGCTCGCCGCTGCCCAGCACTGACTCCAATGGCAGAAGCAGGAAAAGCAGCAGTAACTCTCTGTACAGAGTCAGAGTGAGCAAGACGCTGGGACCGACGTCTCCGCTGAGCAGGCTCCACTGCGGCAGGAAAAGAATGGGAGACCGCAGCGTATATGGCCCGAGATTCCCCCTGTGCAGAGGTGGGAGCTCGACCCCTAACATGACCCCCCCTCCTTGGGTCTCGCTACGTTCGAAGGCAGCAATGAGCTGTGGAGCCCGAATGTGCTCAGCAGGCTCCCAGGACCTATCCTCTGGGCCGCAACTCTTCCAGTCCACCAAATAAATTTTTTTGCCACGAACCACCTTGCACTCCAAAATAGCGTTCACCTCGTAATCGTCCGTAGATGAACCCGATGTCCCAGCAGATGACTCAGAAAACCGGGACATGTATACGGGCTTAAGGAGGGACACATGAAAGTTGTTGGTGATACCTAGGCGTGGAGGAAGGGCTAGACGGTAGACCACAGGGTTAACCTGTTCGAGGACCTTGAAGGGGCCTACTGTAAGTAGCGAGGTGCAAACTTAGTGGACTCAACATGCAGCCTGATGTTACGGGCAGAGAGCCACACTAAGTCGCCAGGAGCAAAGGTCGGGGCAGGGCGCCGATGTGCATCGGCAGAGGATCTCATTCTCTGCTTAGAGGCCTGGATAGCATCCTGAGTGCGGTCCCAAATGTCTCATGCCTCCACTGCCCAGTCTGCCACCCTGGAATCAGCAGAGGACACGGGCATAGGCACAGGAACCTGTGGATGTTGGCCGTAATTAAGGAGGAACGGAGTCTGACTGGTGGAGTCGGCTACAGCGTTGTTAAGGGCAAACTCAGCCCACGGTAACAAGGATGCCCAGTCATCCTGCCTGGCAGAAACAAAATGTCGCAAATAAGTGACCAGAGTCTGATTGGCCCTCTCAACCAACCCATTCATCTCGGGATGATAAGCCGAGGAGAGATTTAACTCAATACTGAGTAGACGAGAAAGCTCCCTCCAGAATCGAGATGCAAACTGGGTACCACAGTCACTGACAATCTTGTCTGGCATACCATGTGAACGAAATATATGCTTGATGAACAAGGCTGCCAGAGCGCGTGCAGACGGTAGCCGTAGAAGAGGCACCAAATGAACCATTTTGGAAAAATGATCAGTGATCACCCAGATAATGGTGCAGTTACGAGACTTGGGTAAGCCCACCACAAAGTCCATCCCGACCATCTCCCAGGGCCTGTCCGCCACCGGCAGAGGATAAAGCAACCCAGCTGGCCATTGCCGAGGGGACTTGTTCTTAGTGCAAGAGACACATGCCCAAACATAGTCTGCGACATCACGAGCCATATGCGGCCACCAGTATGTCCTCGCCAGTAACTCAGATGTCCTTTTGGAACCAAAATGTCCACCCACCCTGGACGAGTGTTCCCAAGAGAGAACCTCCGGTCGCAAACTGGATGGTACAAAAGTCTTGCCCAGAGGCACAGACTCTAGTGAAACCGGGGCCATGGTTCTCAGGCTCTCAGTGGGGACAATAAGCCGAGGCTCCTCCTCCACAGATGACACAATGGAGCGAGAGAGAGCATCGGCACGAATGTTCTTCTCCCCAGAAAGAAAATGAAGGGTGAAATGAAAGCGGGAGAAGAACAAGGATCATCTGGCCTGGCGAGAATTTAACCGCTGGGATGTCTGCAAGTTCACCAAACTTTTATGATCTGTGAAGACTTGGAATGGAAAATGAGCTCCCTCCAAGAGATGTCTCCACTCCGAGAAGGCCAACTTCATGGCTAGCAACTCCCTGTCCCCGATGGAATAATTCCTCTCTGCTGGTAAGAAGGTCTTTGAAAAGAAGAAGCAAGGATGCTTCCGACCTTGAGCATCCTTTTGGAAGAGGACTGCTCCAGCCCCAACAGATGAGGCATCCACCTCCATGATAAATGGCTTATCTACATCTGGGCGATGTAGGATGGGAGCGCTAGCGAAGTGTGACTTTATGGAGTTAAAGGCCTTGGAGACCTCCTCAGACCACAATTTGGGATTTGCCCCCTTCTTGGTGAGGGCAACCAAGGGAGCTTCCAAAGTTGAGAAGTGCGGAATGAACTGGCGATAATAATTAATGAACCCCATAAAGCGCTGCACCGCTTTAAGAGAATGGGGTTCCTGCCAGTCCATCACAGCCTGTAGTTTGGCAGGATCCAAAGCCAATCCCTGGGCGGAGATGATATAGCCTAGGAAAGGTAAGGACTCCTGCTCGAACATACACTTCTCCAACTTGGCATAGAGGGAGTTTGCCCGTAGGAGGTCGAAGGCTTTGCAAACATCTCTCCGGTGGGAGTCAATATCTGGAGAGTGGATGAGAATATCATCCAGATAGACTACGAC
The DNA here is from genome assembly GCF_051348905.1 of Ranitomeya variabilis. NCBI lineage: Eukaryota > Metazoa > Chordata > Amphibia > Anura > Dendrobatidae > Ranitomeya > Ranitomeya variabilis. The sequence goes on along the minus strand of NC_135234.1, from coordinate 142,258,522 downwards.
CGAGGTGGTGAGCATATCCTGGAAGATGTCGTTCACAAAGTCTTGGAAAATGGCTGGGGCATTACAGAGCCCGAGGGGCATCACCAGATATTCATAGTGCCCATCCCTGGTGTTAAAAGCCATCTTCCATTCATCCCCCTCACAGATGCGAATCAGGTTGTAAGCACCCCGCAGATCTAGTTTAGTAAACACCCTTGCTCCCCGAAGCCTATCGAAGAGCTCAGATATCAAGGGCAAAGGATACTTATTTTTAACGGTGATGGCATTAAGACACCTGTAGTCTATGCATGGACGCAGTTCCCCACTCTTCTGCACAAAGAAGAACCCAGCCCCAGCAGGTGACACTGACTTCCTGATGAACCCTCTTGCCAGATTCTCTTGAATGTACTGAGATATTGCCTCCGTCTCCGGGAGAGATAACAGATAAACTCGACCCCAGGGAGGCTCAGCACCAGGCAAGAGATCAATAGGACAGTCATAGGGGTGATGGGGCGGAAGGGTCTCTGCCGCCTTTTTGGAGAACACGTCTGCATAAGACCAATATTGCTTGGGGAGAGAGGATAGATCTGCGGGTACCTCTGTTGTAGCAACCTGAACGCACTCCCTCTGACACCTACCCCCACAAGATTCACCCCAACCCAAAATTCTGCCTGAGGACCACTCGATATGAGGAGAGTGGTACCATAGCCATGGTATCCCCAACAGGACCTCATCAAATCCCTCAGGAATGACGAGCAGAGATATAATCTCCTGATGGGATGGCTACATGGACAGAGTAAGAGGGATGGTCTGGTGTGTCATCTGTGAGGGCAGTGTCGACCCATTCACCACTCGTACCGTTACTGGTTGAGCTAGCATAACCAGGGGTATTGCGTGACATTGGGCAAAGGCTGAAGACATAAAATTGCCCTCCGCCCCAGAATCCACGCAGAGCTCTACCGAGTGGGAGGATGAGCCAATAATTATTGTCCCCTTAAAGGACAATTTGGAGGCAAACGTCGCCGTGTCTAGTGTACCTCCACCTACTACCACTAGACAAACATGACAGACCTTGTGTGCACAAGCGGTCCGGGACTTAGATCCCTCATGTGACACTTCCATGGCCTCATGTGACTCAGGAACCAGGACCGGAGATTCCAGAGGTTTGGCAAAGGTGGAAGCCAGCCGAAACCTCTGCCTACACTGAGCTCGCTCTAACCTCCGCTCGTTAAAATGGAGGTCAATACGAGTAGAGACAGATATTAACTCCTCCAGTGTGGCAGGAATCTCCCTAGTGGCCAGAGCGTCCTTAACGTGACCAGCCAGCCCCCTCCAAAATATTGGGATAAGGGCTTTATCCGACCACTCCAGCTCAGAAGCTAAAGTACGGAAGTGGACGGCAAATTGGCTGACCAAGGACTCACCCTGAGTTAATGCCAGCATTTGGAGCGCCATGTCATGGGTGACTCGAGGTCCTAAAAAGACCTGTTTCAGAGTGCTCAGGAACAGCGGAGCACTCTGCACCACATGATCGCCACGCTCCCACAGCGGTGTAGCCCATTCCAACGCCCTGTCCGACAAGAGGGACACAATAAATCCCACCTTAGCTCGCTCTGTGGGAAAACGTGCAGCCAGGAGCTCGAGGTGAATAGAGCACTGACTCACGAATCCCCTACAGGACTTTCTGTCTCCAGAAAATTTCTCTGGCAGCGGAAGGTGAGATAATGTCAGAACAGGGGTGGCAGTGGACTTGCTGCAGCCATGCTAGCAGTCTGTACAGCAACTGCGGTAACATCCACAGCTGAGGTTGAGCTCTCGAGAGCCGCCAACCTACCCTCCAGCTGCTGGATATACCGCAAAGATTGCTGAATGTCCGCCATTTACTAGCCAGACCCTGGTGCTAGTATTATGTTAGGGCTAGCGGAACGCACCAAATGGATATAGAGACTTTATTATAATATATGCGTTCGCAGCCCGGGGTCCACCGTGCAGGAGAACCTGCTGCTAGCAAATGGCGGAACTAAATTGCGGTATGAGCTACCTCTGTTACTTCACAGAGTAGCTGTGAACTCAAAGCACTGCGCCCTGTTAACCTTCACAGTGGCACAGGCTAACTACCCAAACGATAGCAGTCAGTGGTCATGCATGCACACAATACTCCTCGCCGGAGGTGCCAGCATTCTAGGGGCTTATTTCAGCCGGGTCCATAAACACAATCATACGTGACCACACTGGCGCAAAGTACAACATAGAACAATACTAGCGCATGACCGTGCGGCCATGCGAGCCTTAAGTAGTTGCAGCACGTACAGGACATTCCTAGAAGGACCAATGAGAGGCTGCCACAGAGCGTGAGCACCTACAGGACCTTCCTGAAGGACCAATGGCCTTAGCTGCAGTGTCTGATCATGTGACCCTCGATCTCCACTGAGAGGTCTTACTCTGGGCATGCTCAGAATGAGAAAAGTAGGACTTAGTCCCAGAAGCATCTGCTCGCTGCTGCCCAGCACTGACTCCAATGGCAGAAGCAGGAAAAGCAGCAGTAACTCTCTGTACAGAGTCAGAGTGAGCGAGACATTGGGACTGATGTCTCCGCTGAGCAGGCTCCACTGCGGCAGGAGAAGAATGGGAGACCGCAGCGGAGATAGCCCGAGATTCCCCCTGTGCAGAGGCGGGAACTCGACCCCTAACACAATCAACCTTATTTTTCTTGGACATATTTTCTCAATAAGAATATATAGTTATTTTTTGGCTCAATATTTTCCCATAATGTAGCTCAGTGTATATAATTTCCTATCAAAAAATCCAAGGTAAATACTGTATACTGTAGAATTGTACCACACGGCAACAGGCAGGTTTAGGGTCTTTGTCTCTGGGCTTGTATAAGAGACTTGTATTTATAGTATTATATAGAGCTATCACACTTCACAGCATTATACAGACATCATTATCACAGTCATGATTGGGGCTCACAATCTATATTCCCTATCAATATGTCTTTAGAGTGAGACAATGCTATAATTTGTATGTATACAAGGTAGATTTGGTAAAATTAATTTGCAAGACTCAGCCCAGTGGCCAGGTCAGTGTTATCTGGCCACTAGATGGGAGTCAGGAGAACTGCCTTTTAACTCCTGAATATTGTGGCTCTTCTTTTCATTAGCTGACTTGACGCTACATCACATGTGTGTCACGGTGCAGCAATGACACAACCAGGCTGACCAATCAAAAGAATTACAAAAGATGCTGGGAGTCAGATGCCAGCAATGTGATTCAATTGGCACCAATTCTAATATACAGTTCTAAGTCAAGTTCCTTTTTAAGAAAATCCTCCACTTTTTTATTGCATGTACTTACTTGTAAAATGAAAATAGTCCTTCACTTGACAAAAATAGAGGTTTATGATTAAAACAAGTCTTAGGCTTGCTTTATATAACATAGTGCCCAGTATTGAACCTAATTGGGCAGCATATTGTGATCCATATACTGTAGACCTCTTTGAGGAACCTATTTGTCAACATTGCTTCTATGGGATAATTGTGTTAATCAGTATCTGACAGGAATCTAAGACGTCATTTTCAAAACTGTTGCTATTGTGCATATAATAAAAAAAAACTGGATCCACTGAAAATTATACAATTTCGGCCATGCCAGTTAAGATGAAAAGATTAAAGATTTATACTCTAAGAACATACCAATTCATCATTTGTGACATATGTTAGGCATCAAATATTACTAAAAAGTATGTCAGTCTTGTATATATTTTCATCTAAAACCAGAGTGTAATCATTTATACATTTCATTAAAGCAAAAAAATTAAAACAAAAGTGTCTCAATTGATTATGTTGACGTAATTATGAGCATTGCCATCTAACAAGGTGACGGCATATCCCAAGGGTGGGTACTCACTTTATAATTGGTGTAAGTTTGATCTCTATGACTCCAACTAGTCCTGAAAGTGTAGAGACCACTGCTTTGGTGCAGATCAGCATCTCCTCCCTGACTCTAAGGGTGAAAGTCTACATTTATGTTCACTTTGCCCGGACCCCACACCCTTTCCACTCCCAAACCATCTGACTATAAGGAGAATTGCAAACCATCCCCATGTAAGCAAATGTGGCCAGCTATACTGCCTTGCACAAGCAGAGAGTTGAGGGTGCTGCTGTGCTCTCAAAGTGTACGAAGCCCAAAATCAGAACTATATCCTCTTCATTGTAATCATAGGAGCCAGACTCCACTGATTATAAAGTGATGGCATGTTGTAACATATGACCGTGTTTGGGAATACCCCAGTGAAGTTACATTTAATAGAATAAATTTTCCCTGGGAAAACCAGCTATCAAATAGGGAACATTTTTCACTCAAATATGGCAATTCGTGCGCCTTGTGGTAAAAGCTCATAGCCCAATTTTAGAATTGTGTAAAAAAAAAAAATTTGCAAACATTGAGACAAGGCAGAATCCTAAAATGTGATATTGATATAATGAGAACATAAAAACTAGCTGTACTTAAAAAAAAAGTGAAGATTTGTCATATGTGTCAAATTATGGAAGAAACTTTAGTGTTGAATTTATAAATTTGTAGATTGGTACATGCTGTAATTTAGCATCTCTCTCATTTTGTTTCTCATTGCATATTTCATGATCTGAAGGTGTCAAACATTTGAGCCTTTTTCTTCAAGTCTCCAACTAGTATTTCGACAAATCTGATAATGTTCACTTTTATTAAAGAGTAGCCAAGTGTTTAAAGTAGGCAGATACAGAATGACCTTTTAAAAATGCTATGCCGTGTGGGGAAAAGTTGTTTTAAATTGAAAGGTTATGACACTGTTATCTAGAAAAAAAGTCATGAGTGGGTGTGAAGGAAACTCTTATATTGTTGATCACTGAGCTGTTTACACAGTGAATAAAGCCATGAGTTCTAAACAAGGAGGGACGCATAAGTCATTCTGATACAGCTGAAAAATGAAAACAATATGTTCCTGACAAACTGTCATGAATTAAAAACTCTTATGGAAACTGTTTTCAAAGTTTCATTGTACTATATTGTTTTAAATGAACCGTCAATAAATACATGTAAAAATATAAATATTTTTGATCTTCGTGAATATAAAAGCCACAGACATTTGGACACACAGTTATAGTTGAACTGACTTCGCTTTTGCCGTAATATACAAGTAACTATACAGATCTGTCTTTCTTTACCTTTCCATTTGCCTCACCATAAACCAAAATGTTAGACCCCAGAAAACAGGCTTTTAAAAACTTGATTTGACAATATTTTGTCATAAGATGTCTAGGCCATGTTTCTATGTGTCGTCACTTTTTAGTTGGAGTTTTATTTGGTGATTGGTTTTGCTATTATGTCACTACATTGTATTAAGTTTTTGCACCTGAAATTGATGATTAATTTTTTCTATTGATTTCCCTTATATGTAGCCTGTATGCCTGTGGCCTAGGCCACGTTCATACGTTCAGTATTTGGTCAGTATTTTACATCAGTATTTGTAAGCCAAAACCAGGAGTGGGTGACAAATTCAGAAGTGGTTACGTGTTTCTATTCTACTTTTCCTCTCATTGTTCCATTCCTGGTTTTGGCTCACAAATACTGATGTAAAATACTGACCAAATACTGAATATGTGAATGTTATCTAAAAGTGACTTGAGGTCTACACAAAAATGCTGTTGTCAGCCGGCTGGTACTACTGCAGTTACATGATGCAGTAGATGTATGGTAACAGTGCCAGAGGCAGCAGAAAATAGCAACCAGTATTCTTTTGCCCTGAACAAACATTACTGGCTTCTAACATATGAGGAAATTAAAACAACATACTGAGGTGTTAACTTAAGCCATTCATGACCTTTAACATATAGGTACAATTAAAGTTGGGTCCCTGCCTTTGATGCAGGCTTGATCAACCATCATGTGCATTAAACAAGCTTGATTTTACAATATCTGTGATTCCCCTGCAGGTGTTAATCAGTTAAATGTTGCTGTCAAATATTGACAGCAGCATTTATCACTTGCCGGACAAAAGCGCGCCAGACATCTCGCACATCTGCGCCCATGTCATGTGATCGTTTTGCGCCAATGGGTTTTCATGACAGCTGGGAGTCTGCAGAAGACCCCTGTGTCTGTCAATGTGAATCTTCTATGTCATTATGAATTTTCTCCCCTTAGGAGACAAAGTAAGAGTTAATAGTTAAAATTTAGATTTTTAGGAGCAAAACAGAAACAATGCAGTGACATTACAAGAATCTGCATAACTAATCATTTGCTAAATAGTTACAAGTCAAAGTTATGCATGAGATAGCAAGATGATTATCTATAAAATGATAGTAGTCTCACATTTAAAGTAGTAGTGGATGGTGAGATATGGAGCCTGAGAGAGTCAAACATTCAAAACATTGTGTCCCTTTTGTCCTTAATTCAGAGGTTGGGTGAAGCCATCCATTTATTGTCAATCTATTGTGTTTTATAGCACCATCTAGTGGTGGCTGAATTTATAGCCTGTGTCTTTAACAGCAGATAGAGTGTTGCATTGTGGGATTGAAGCAAGGTATGCTGGGGAGAAGAAAACTCCATTTTCTTCTGTGTACTTCATAGGACATACATGTTCATTTGCCCTCCTGTAACTGCTCCAACTTGTGTTTGCTATCTGGTAAAGCATATCTGGTTAAATTGGTATCTCTTTTCTTGTAATGCAGTAATGTGATTAATTGTAGAGCAGCCAGTACATAGGAGATGTGATTAGTGATCTGTGTATTTCCATGTTCAAGTTTGCATCACACTGTATACTTCCCTGTTAATTGTGTCAGCTGTGTGATTATTTACCCAATACTTACCTATGTTGTTTGTATTCCTATAGTTTTACCGCATGTTCTATACCTGTTCAACAATAAACAAGTTAGACTACAGAGAACGGTCTTCTTATTTGGAAGACAGAAGTGGTTTTTGCTGTATGTTAGATTGCACACAAAATCAGCATGTATGGAGACATAACAGTAAAACAGATGCTAGACGCCAGCAATAGTGCAGCAGCCACCATACAGTCACAACAAGTACTGAGAGCGCAGCCCTCCAACAAGTGCAACACACCTCAGACCCCGCTGAAGTTTGTTTTTACCCACTCTGAGACTCCCTACAGTCTGCAAACAGACACACAATGTAGACAAGTCAGACATCTTCATACAGGATGACGTCCCATACTAGTCACTCTAGCAAGTCTTCATCAAATAATTCTGCTGCTCTCGACCATGTAGAAGCTGAGGCGGCAAAAGTAAGATTCTCCTTCGCTGCACAAGAGTTGCAGTTAAAGCTAAGACAAGCAGATCAAGATGCAGATCGAGCAAGCCTGCAAACATATCAAGAAGCAGAGCAATCATGCAAGCCTGCAAGCAGAGCGAGCATGCCTGCAAACAGATGAAGAAGAGGATCGAGCATGCCTAAAAGCAACTTTAGAAAGACTTACTGCAGAAATAGAGGCAGCAGCCATGATAGCCAAGGCTGAGTTCTTAGAAGCCATGGAGTATCCTAAATCTGAGAGAGGCATCAAAGTACTTGGACTAGACCTAGATTGACAGGATCGAGCACAAAACATCTCAGAATATGTCTACCAACTTCCCAGAATAGATGACAACATTGATCCATTACACCAACCAGCCTATGCAGATTACCAGAGGTCCTTCCTTAAACCACAGTACTGGAAGCAAGAAAGTATGCTACAAAATGACGTTGACCACAACTACCGCCCTACAGAACAGAAGGTACAACCTCCACCAAGACTGAAAGGGACATCCTTCGCATTAGAACGGTATTAAACAGACTATCCTATGTCAGAAGCTCCTACCAGGTAGGAGGATGCACCAGGCACACTGCATAACAACAGCACACCAGGTCATGTTGGCGCTGACCCAACGTCTCTGAACAATGCAAAGTTCTTTTCTTGCCATGAGCTGGTATCCAAGAGACATGTAAAATTCACCGATCGAGCTGAGGGCTATAGAGCATGGCAAGCCTCCTTCTGGAACACCATCAGAGACTTGGATCTTTCCAGTAGTGAAGAGTTAGAGCTAAACATGCCAAAATAATCAGAAAAATTAACATAAAGTACCCACCCACAGGTCTTTGTACGGTGATGGAGAGACTTGATGAGTGGGTCAGTAAAAGCTATAGAAAATGCTTTGTATAAAAGAATTGATGATTTTCCCAAAATAGTGAATAAGGGTTATCAAAAGCTCATGGAACTGAGTGACTTGTTAATGGAGATACAGGTCGCTCAGGCGCAAGGAGAACTGCCAGGGTTGGCATTCCTGTACACTGCCAGAGGTGTCAACCTAATTGTTCAAAAACTCCCTTACAACCTACAAGAGAAGTGGGTCAGTCACAGTTCCCGTTACAAACAGACTCATAAGGTATAATTTCCCCTTTCAGGGTGTTTGTAGACTTTGTCGCTCAACAGGCAAGAGTTAGGAATGACCCCAGTTTTAATTTCACTATGTTATGTATCACTGCCCCTGGTGTCAAACCCTGTAAAGAACCAGTGACAGTCCACAAAACTAATGTTGCCTCCACAGGGTTTCCTTACAGGGCAAGTAAGTCCTTTACAGAGGAAGACAAACCTCAGGATCTCAACAAACACTGCCCTCTTCACAATGCACCACATCCTCTGCTAAAATGTAGAGCCTTCAGAGAGAAGTTTCTAGTAGACCACAAAAGTTTCCTCAAAGAAAACAAGATATGTTTCAGATGCTGTGCAACAACCTCATACTTCACCAAGAACTGTGAAATCAGTGTGAAATGCAAAGAATGAGGTAGCTTGGCACACAACACAGCCTTACACCCTGGACCACCCTAAGGGGTATCGTCACAAATAGAAGAGTGTGGCAAAAGGCCGATGGGCACCGACGTAGACACCCCAGTAGTCACTTCTCAGTGTACAGAGATCTGTAAAGAACTTGTAGCAGGGAGATCCTGTTAGAAGATGTGCCTTGTCAGAGTCTACCCAGCGAGCCACAGGGATAAGGCAATCAAGGTATATGCAATCTTGGATAATCAGAGCAACAGGTCTCTAGCCAAGTCCTTTCTCTTCGACAATTTCAATATTACTGGCCCCAATTCTCCTTACTCCTTGAAGACATGTGCAGGTACTGTCGAGATGGTGGGGAGAAAAGCAACCAGATTAAAATTAGTCTATAGACAGTCTAACCTGCTTAGCCTTGCCGTCAATACTGGAGTGCAACCAGATTCCTGACGATAGGTCCGAGATACCTACGTCGAAGTAGCAGCTCACCATTCCCATTTGAAGCATATAGCCTACCTGATACCAGAACTGGACCAAGAAGCTCTGATTGTCTTACTCTTCAGAAGAGACCTGTTTAGGTACATCAGGGGCTCTGTATACTTCATGGGATTCACGTGTTCATTTGCCCTCTTGTAACTGCTCCAACTTGAGTTTGATATCTGTTAAAGCATATCTGGTAAGATTAGCACCTCTTTTCTTGCAATGCAGTATTGTACAGAAATGTGATTAACTGTATAGCAACCAGTACATAGGAGATGTGATTAGAGATCTGTGTATTTCCATTTTCAAGTTTGCATCACACTGTATACTTTTCTGTTAATTGTGTCAGCTGTGTGATTTGCCCAATACTCACCTATGTTGTTTGTATTCTTATAGTTTTACCACATGATCTATACCTGTTCACCAATAAACAAGTAAGACTACAGTGAACTGTCTGCTTAATTGGAAGACAGAAGTGGTTTATGCTGTATGCTAGATTGCACACCAAATCAACGAGTATTAAGACAGAACAATCATAATGGCAACCCAAAACATACAAATGACAAAACAATTTTCCTGGCAGTTGTGGACGAAATTCATGTTGGTCTACTTGACTGTGGTTTTGTTTTTACAGAGCCCCTGATTTTCCATTTGTTAATGGCATTATCAATTCCTTGGATATCTTTTTGTGTCCCTTTTATACAGTTCAACTACATTTTCCCGTTGATACATTGACAATTCTTTTGCTTTCCCCAAGACTCACAATCCAGAAATGTCAGAGCCTGGATTAAAGATGCAAGAGTCTATCTGGATCCTAGAAACTCACTCAGATTTTGTGCACACACTGATTACAAACAAACAGGTCACAGGTGAGGACGTTACCTTTAATAGGCATTCAAACCCATTTGTGTCACCTTCTGTGCATGTTATCAGGGCAAAATCACTATGGTATGTGAACTTTTGATCAGGGTCATTTGGATGTTTTGGGTTGTCATTGTGATTTAAAAAGAGAATCACAGTAGTTTGACAATAAATGGCTTCACCCAACCAGGATTTTTGCCTGGGGGGCCTGGCACCCTTCAGTGAGGATTGTGCTGTTCCAATTTTTCTGTATCTATCTATCTATCTATCTATCTATCTATCTATCTATCTATCTATCTATCTATCTATCTATCTATCGAGAGAGATTTATAGCAGTCTCAGTGTATCCCATGTGTTATACATAGCAGCTTCAGTGTATCCTATGTGATTTAAACAGCTGTCTCAGTGTATGCAACATGACCTATACAGCATGGGTGGACATACCGCCGGTTCAACCGGTGCAATGGCACCGGGGCCCAGAGCGGGAGGGGGCCCACGATGAACATACAAGGCATTGTTGTGAATGACAGCCGGTGGCAGTATTACTGCTAACAGGAGAAGCAGGGGGGCCCGCTCTGCTTCACGCATGTGATATGACATTCAAAAGGGCCCCCCTTCCTCACCTGTTAGCCTTCATTATGCTGCTGTCCAGCCGGCTGTCACTCATCTGCGGTGAGGTGACGGGTGGCAGACGCTGAAACAGGAAGAGAGGACGGAGTGAGGGAGGGGGAGGGCCTCTCAGTGAGTCACTGAAGCAGGCTCTGCTTGTGACTCACTGCTTTGCTGTGTGTGTGTGCACTCTTCCCAGAGACTCAGTGATCCGCGGGACTGGGTCCTTACATTACACATGAAAATAGGGGGGGGAGAGGTATGAATGAAATGAATCACTGGACTAGGTAGAGGAAGGGCCAGACTGCCTGGAATAAATGTATTAAACTGATTGAGCATGCACTATATAGAGGGATGCCGCCCTGGGCTATAAATCTACAGAGCGCCCCCTGGTACATACAGTGGGGCAAAAAAGTATTTAGTCAGTCAGCAATAGTGCAAGTTCCACCACTTAAAAAGATGAGAGGCGTCTGTAATTTACATCATAGTTAGACCTCAACTATGGGAGACAAACTGAGAAAAAAAAATCCAGAAAATCACATTGTCTGTTTTTTTATCATTTTATTTGCATATTATGGTGGAAAATAAGTATTTGGTCAGAAACAAACAATCAAGATTTCTGGCTCTCACAGACCTGTAACTTCTTCTTTAAGAGTCTCCTCTTTCCTCCACTCATTACCTGTAGTAATGGCACCTGTTTAAACTTGTTATCAGTATAAAAAGACACCTGTGCACACCCTCAAACAGTCTGACTCCAAACTCCACTATGGTGAAGACCAAAGAGCTGTCAAAGGACACCAGAAACAAAATTGTAGCCCTGCACCAGGCTGGGAAGACTGAATCTGCAATAGCCAACCAGCTTGGAGTGAAGAAATCAACAGTGGGAGCAATAATTAGAAAATGGAAGACATTCCAGACCACTGATAATCTCCCTCGATCTGGGGCTCCACGCAAAATCCCACCCCGTGGGGTCAGAATGATCACAAGAACGGTGAGCAAAAATCCCAGAACCACGTGGGGGGACCTAGTGAATGAACTGCAGAGAGCTGGGACCAATGTAACAAGGCCTACCATAAGTAACACACTACGCCACCATGGACTCAGATCCTGCAGTGCCAGACGTGTCCCACTGCTTAAGCCAGTACATGTCCGGGCCCATCTGAAGTTTGCTAGAGAGCATTTGGATGATCCAGAGGACTTTTGGGAGAATGTCCTATGGTCTGATGAAACCAAACTGGAACTGTTTGGTAGAAACACAACTTGTCGTGTTTGGAGGAAAAAGAATACTGAGTTGCATCCATCAAACACCATACCTACTGTAAAGCATGGTGGTGGAAACATCATGCTTTGGGGCTGTTTCTCTGCAAAGGGGCCGGGACGACTGATCCGGATACATGAAAGAATGAATGGGGCCATGTATCGTGAGATTTTGAGTGCAAACCTCCTTCCATCAGCAAGGGCATTGAAGATGAAATGTGGCTGGGTCTTTCAACATGACAATGATCCAAAGCACACCGCCAGGGCAACGAAGGAGTGGCTTCGTAAGAAGCATTTCAAGGTCCTGGAGTGGCCTAGCCAGTCTCCAGATTTCAACCCTATAGAAAACCTTTGGAGGGAGTTGAAAGTCCGTGTTGCCAAGCGAAAAGCCAAAAACATCACTGCTCTAGAGGAGATCTGCATGGAGGAATGGGCCAACATACCAACAACAGTGTGTGGCAACCTTGTGAAGACTTACAGAAAACGTTTGACCTCTGTCATTGCCAACAAAGGATATATTACAAAGTATTGAGATGAAATTTTGTTTCTGACCAAATACTTATTTTCCACCATAATATGCAAATAAAATGATAAAAAAACAGACAATGTGATTTTCTGGATTTTTTTTTCTCAGTTTGTCTCCCATAGTTGAGGTCTACCTATGATGTAAATTACAGACGCCTCTCATCTTTTTAAGTGGTGGAACTTGCACTATTGCTGAATGACTAAATACTTTTTTGCCCCACTGTATATAGCATTCACAGTGCTTCTTATGTGATATATAGAGCAGTCTAAAATTATTCAAGATGTTGTAGTCCAAGTATTCCAGAAAAGTGGCACTCACCATCCATATTTTTTTTTTTTAAATCACCTTTAAAAGCACATTACTACTTAGCTAGCGGGATGCGTATAGACAACTGACATTTTACCTATGTGATGGCAGGGTCTCAATTTATCTTGTTTGATGCATATAGCATTATCAGCTTATCCTATGTAGTCTGGACAACAGTCTCAGTGCATCCTATGTGATGTTTACAGCAGTCTCAGTGTTTCCTGTGTGATATATGCAACAGTCTAATTGTGATGTATACAGCAGTCTCAGTGTTTCTTACATGATGTATGCAACAGTCTCAGTGTATACTACGTGATGTATACACCAGAGTCTCATTGTACTGTTTGATGTATACTGTATTATCAGTGTATCCTATGTGATTCATGTGGTGTCATTTTAACCTATATGATGTACACAGAGTTTCTCTATATTCTATGTGATGTATACAGCAGAGTTTCAGTTTATTCAATACGAAGTATAAAACAGAATTTTAGTGTTTCCTGGGTAATGTATACAGCACAATCTCATTGTATCTAATGTGATATTGCATTATTATTAGAAATGAGCAAGCAATAAAATGCTCGTTGCTCGAAGTGAGCAATTCCTAATTCTCATATGCTCTTTTTCAGTAATAAGCATATTGGGAGTCAATGGGAAAGCTGAGCTTTTTTCCGGCAGACCCTACAAAGAGGTCTGGGGCAGTGAAAATATTCAAATGGATAGGAAAAGTGCTGAATAGAAGAACAGCATGGGGAAAACCCCTGAAAACATATCTGACTCCCAGTTTACTGCTGAGAACAATGATGTCACACTACTCCACTTCATATGTGAAAATAAAGCATTCAAAACTGACGAGAAATTGTATTTTACAGGATAAAAAAATGTTAAGAAACATTGTTTCCTGTGTAATGACTTGTGTATAAGGCAATATTTAATAAGGATTTTAAACAATATATAATTAAAGTAAACCAAAATAGATTTTGTTAATAAAAAATAGGAAATTTCAGTTGAATTTATGAAGGAAGCAAGGACTGCCAAAAATTAGGGACTCATAGGGATTCAGACACACCTATACTAGACATAAAGGAAGGCTTCATATATCTTCTGCTCAAATTGTCATGTATTGGTACTCCTAGACTCATAAAGACTATGGACTTTAGATGGTTATACACCAAGGAAATAGTCTATAGGTGAGCAATATAATACTGATACATTTTTTAACAAGTTTTTAGAGAGTTATATACCAACGAAATGTACAGAATAGTCTGAGTGACCAATATAAACCCGATAAGGGCATGTGCACATATTTAGTAAAATTTCTGCACAATTTCTGTATCTCTTGGCAGGAAAAGCGCATCTGCAAAATGTGCTTTTTTGCTGTTTTTGCCTGCATTTTTGATTAATTGGAGTGAAGTCAAGGGTGAAAAACGCAGGGCACAAACCCACAAAGAATTGAGAAACAGGAGATTATTTTCTGCACCAAATCTGCAAGTCAAAATATTCAACTTTTTGAGGGTTATATACCAGCAAAATGTATTCCAGTACACAGAATAGTTTATGGATGCTAAATATACCGGTAATAACGATAACATTTTGAACAAGGTTTTTGAGGCTTTTATAACACAATGTACTCTAGACCACGGGATAGGTCAGGCTCCTGCTGATCTTTGCATGGCACAGGTTGCAAATGGCAATTTTGTTTGTTTCAAAACTGTCTTTAAAATAGTCCCAGAATGGGGAACACCTAAGTCTCTGAAGGAGAAATTCAGGACTGTCAGTGCTTGGTGAAACAGTTTCCCTCCTTCTCCCTCTTGTCACACCACTGCCTCTTCCTGTCTGTTTCAGTGCTGCTGATCTCTCCCCCTCAGGAGTGCTAGCCTCACTCTGCATGCCAGCTTCCCAAGTTGGGTTGTAACTTCAGCATCCAGCACTTTGTTTTTCACTACCGCACCCTGGTCTTCCTAACTTCATGACTTAACAACAACAAGAGGTAGAGGGGACTGTGTGTCATCATCATCATCTTCCTCCTCCTTATCCCAAATTTGTGATTACCCACTGTCATGTTCTTGAGGCTGTTGCTGCTTTAAGTTTTGTGCATCACTAAACAGCATCTATTTGGAGCATGCAGGTTGAGAGGCCACAATCAAGAAATGTTGTGGTAAATAGCTCCTCAGAGTATCCTAGTGTGGGATTACTAGTCTCCTGGGACTTATGATGGGAAGAAGGAGGATTGGGGTGAGGATTAAGTGATCCAGACTTTGGGCTGGTGAGACTTTGCAGTGTGGAAGACTGTATGGTGCAGCCAAGAAAGATGGAAGCATTATCTGCTATGCAACCAACCACCTATTCGCATTGCTCTGGCTTCAGAACAGGTGTAATATGCCTCCCTGCAAAGTGGGACCGAAACCTATGTGTCATGGATGGGCAAATTTCTTGTTCTCCAGCAACAGGCGTAGTTGTACCTGCACCATCATCAGCACTTCTACTTCCTCACTCATTATTGCACGTCTTACGCATTTTGTAATTGCTAGGTCTCTTGAAACCAAGTTTATTTTTAATAAAAGAAAAAAATGGTCTCCTGCTGCAATCAAAGCAGTTTTTGTGCGTTTACTACACCATAATGTAACACAAAGATTGCAAAAGTGTATGGATGACAATCAAATTCAATCCCAAAAAATGTTTTAATGCTTTTTCTCAGTTTTAGAGATCACAGAAATGTTCTCAGACCAAGTAACGCTGTATGTTTGAGAAATGGAGGCCGACAAACTTTGTAAAAGCTTTTGTTCACTTTTAGAGATTACAGAAATATTCACAAAGTAACACTGTATATCTGAGAAATTGAGGCCTACAAAATTTTTTAAAAGCGTTTTTGCAGTTTTACAGATCACATAAATCTTTTTAGACCAAATAACACTGTATGCCTGAGAAATTGAGGCCTACAACATTTTTCAGAGCTTTTGTTCACTGAGATCATAGAAATATTCACGAAGTACCACTGTATGTCTGAGAAATGGATGCCTTCAACATTTTTAAAAGCTCGTGTTCACTGAGATCCCAAATATTCACAGACAAATTAACACTGTATGTTTGAGAAATGGGGGCCTATAAAAAGTTTAAAAGCCTTTCTGCAGTTTTACAGATCACAAAAATGTTCACAGACCACATAACACTGTATGTGTAAGAAAAAGAGGTCCAGAAAATTATGAAAAGCGTTTGTTCACTGAGATCACAGAAATATTCACATACAAAGTACCACTGTATGTCTGAGAAATGGAGGCCTGAAACAATTTTAAAAGCTGTTTTGCAGTTTTACAGATAACAGAAATGTTTGCAAACTACATGAAACTGTATGTCTAAGAAATGGAGGCCTACTACATTTTTCAAAGCTTTTTTGCAGTTTTACATATCACAGAAATTCTAAATTTTTAAAAGCTTTTGTTCAATGAGATCATATAAATTCACTCCACACTATGGAATAGTGTATGGCTGAGAAATGTAGCCCAGGAAAATGTTTCAATAATATTTGAGCCTGTTATATAACACAAAAAAGGACCTCTAAGCACATAATACTTGGTGGTTCAAAGCATATTCAATTTTTCCATCTCCCACAAAAAACTGCAGCTATATAGTTGCCAATGGAATGCACAGGCCTAATCCCTGTGTACAGAATGTATTCTGCCACTTTTCCTACTCCTACGACTCTCTCTCCCTCACTAGGCTAAATGCAGATTGTATGTGCTGCAAACGATTAGCCGCTAGAAAGGCTGTTTGCATGATAGCACAGCTTCAGCACTAGTATCAACACTACAGGCCTTTCATCCTCTATGCTGTACATACAGGCCTAGACAAGCACTCTATCCCTCCAATACGAAGTGTCACAGAGCTGTGCAATGGCATCAGTGTGCAGAGCTAAACAACGCTTGTCCTTTTATATCCTATGATGGTGTGACATGGCCGGCCAATCACAGTAATGCCACAACAAAGATGGCTGCAACATTGCAGTGACACACAGGCAATCCCTGCATGCTTATTGGGTGTGTAAAAGATGCCAAGGCTGCGAGGTAGGGTTTTGAGTTTTACATCGAGCACCACCCATTATTCACCAAGTAATGAGCACATCTGGGCACCATGATAATTGAGTAATAACCAAGTATCGCTGAGCACATTCGCTCATCCCTAATTGTTATCTCTAATTTAAGACAAAATAAAACAGTATGTGAGTACAAAATCTCAATAAGTACAAATAATTTTTTTATGCAAATGTACAAAAAGGACAATGATAAAAACACTTTAAAAAGCTTTAAAACACTTAACACTTAAAAACACTTAACTTGCTAGTTACATACTTAGCTTGCATCTGTTCACATATGTGTTTTTGTTTGGAAGTGATAGTCAGTCTCTAGACATTTGTAGCACACGTCTTCTGACTGAGTACTCCACTCATCAGCCTATAACAGTTTTAAACAGAGCTTGATCCTACCTGCCCATATGATTGTAGGCTTTCAGCCCGGGAGATGGGTCATGCTAGGTTACCAGTACTAGCAGTAGAGGTCACCTTGTCATTGGCTTTTGGGCACACATAATTGGCCAATTTATGTGCTAAGTACCTTAATTTTTTTACCTATTTTCTATAGCACTCATGCAATTCCAATTTTATATATTCAATGTTTGCATACTACAGCGTTTCATAGTGCAGCTTTAATTTGTTAGTTACATATAGAATGGCTCTCTTAGCTTGCACCTGTTCACATTTGCCTTTCTGTTTGTAAGTGATGATTAGTCTTTTGATATTTATAACTGACTGAGCACTCCACCCATCAGCCTGTTGCAGTTTTAAACACAGCTTGATCCTACCTGCCACATGATTGTAGACACTCAGCCCAAAAGAGGCACAGTGCCTTTCAAAAGTATTCACCCCCTTTGCTTTTTAAATATTTTGTTACATTACAACTTGTGTTTAAATATTTTTGCAATCCCAATTGTGTGTGATGCTTCAGCACTAAATGGTCTAAGTTGGTGAAGTTAAGTGAGAAAAATCTAGGCATAAATTAAATGTATTTGTTCAAATAGATAATAATTGGCATGTGCTTATGCATTTACAACTTTTGTGATGAAGTCCCTAAAAATTTCTGGTGCAAGTAATTACCTTCATAAATCACATGCTTAGTGAAAGGAAGTCCACCTGTGTGCAATCTAAGTGTCACATGGTCTGCCAGTATACACACACCTTTTCTGAAAGGCCACAGAGGCTGCAACACCATGAAGCAAGAGGCACCACTAGCCTTACAGCACCATGAAGACCAAGCAGATCTCTAAACAGGGACAAAGTTATTGAGAAGTATAAGTCAGGGATGTGTTGAAGATAAATATCCAAATTTCTGATGACCCCTGGTGCATCATCATTTCCATTATCATCAAATGGAAAGAACATGGTACCACAACAAACCTGCAAGGAGAGGGTCACCCATCAAACATCTCAGACTGAGCAAGAAGGGCATTAGTCAGAGATGCAGCACAATGACCAAAGGTAAGCCTCCAGTAGCAACAGATCTCCCAAGCAAAGACTGGAGTATCTGTCCATACTACCACAATAAGCTGTGCATGCCATAGAGGTGGCTTTTGTTAAAGAGTGAACAAAATAAAGCATTTACTTACACAAAAAAAATGTAAGGCTCATTTGGAGTTTGCCAACGACATGTTGGATACTCGAAAAATTTATGGAGGAAGGTGCTGTGGCCAGATAAGACCAAAATGTATCTTTTTGACCACCAAGGTAAACAGTATGTCTGGCGCCAAATAGCTCATCTCCTCAAGAACACCATCCTCACAGTGAAACAGCATCATGTTGTGGGAATGTTTTTCTAAACCAGGGACAGGGTAAATGGTCCAAGTCGAGGGGATGATGGATGATGCAAAATAGAGGATATTCTGGAGCAAAACTTGTTTCACTCTGTGAGTGATTTGAGACTGGGATGAAGGTTTACCTTCCAACAAGACAATAACCCAAAGCATACTGCTAAAGAACACTTAAGAGGTTTAAGTTGAAACGTAAATGTTTTGGTGTGGCCTAGTCAAAGCTCAGACCTTATTCCATCTGAGAATCTGTGGTCAGACCTGAAGATTGCTGTTCACCAAAGAAAATTATTTAACTTGAAGGAGGTGTAGCAGTTTTGCCATGAGAAATGAGCATGAATCCCAGTGGCAAGATATGGAAAGCTTATAGATACTAATCCAAAGCGACTTGCAGCTGTCATTGCCACAAAAGGAGGCTCTTCAAAGTACTGACTTTAAGGGGGTGAAGAGTTATGCACACTGGAGTTTACAGTTATTTTATCTTATTTGTTGTTTGCCTAAAGAAAAAAGAAAACCAAATGTTCAGTTGTAGGCATGTTCTTTACTTGAATTGATGCAAAACCTATAAAAACAGTGAAATTCCATGTTGTGAGGTAGCAAAACACAAAAAAAGACCAAAGAGGGTGAATGCTTTTGCAAGCCACTGTATCAAGTTGGGTTAGGGTCCAAGCAGAGGAGGTTGCCTTGTTGTTGGCCATTTGGCACACGTGAATTGGTTAATTATTTTGCTAAGTGCTTTCATTTTTTAACATATTTTCTTTTGCAGAAATGCAGTTTTCAATTTCATATATTCAATGTTTGCATACTATAGCATTTCAGAGTGGAGCACAGCTTTAATTTGTTAGTCACTTAAGAAGCCAATTTTCTGCAATCAGTACAATGTACCTTTAATAAAGTACAAACCTTCCCCTCCATCTGCCAAAAAAAATTCATATAACAGAGTACCCTTAAAATAATATAAAATGTAAACTCAAAGGTCTTGTAAATGCCAGTTACGAACAAAGTACAAACGATCAAGCAATAAGCAAAAATCTAGTCTTGCAAGAACACCTTAATATAACAAATAATATATTTGGTATAAAAAAGAATATTATACATAATAACAAGAACATGGAACACAAATTTGATAATGAAGCATATAATGGGGAAATAAGTGTGAAAGATATGTAATAAAAAAAGGACAGTTGACCATAAGATAATGGGTACAGAAAGAACCTGTAAGCAGTGAGATATCACCATGCACATCACTACTAGACGTGTGGCTTTATCAGGGGTGACATTCAACCTATGCGCTAGGTTGATCTCCTTATTAGTGGTGCCCTCTTAGTTTGCATTTATCTATACATTATTCTCTCTCATCTATTATATTACTGCTGTTTTAAATGAAATGGAAATAATAGGCCAGCGTTATGAGGATGTTTAGAAGGATAACTTCTGCCCATAACAACCAACCCCAGTGCAGTTTCATTTTTCTAGAGCAGAATGCAAAATGAAATCTGCTCTATTACTTATTGTTATGGGCAGCAACACATTTTTTTTTATTTGTCAGTTTCATAAATCGTCACCTGTATTTTTTGCTACTTGGAGTGACATTAGGGGGGCAAGGATAGTCAAGCTGGGTGGCAAGGGGATGAGTCTGAGAGCTGTCAGGAAGGATTTAAGTTTTAGATGACGCCAGTCTGTAATTCTCAGGAAGTCAGAGATTGACTTCCTGTCTACACATTAGTGACTGTAATAGACACAACCTGGAGATGACATAACTTTCTACAATTAATTCACTTTGCAGGAAACTGTTCATGTAGGAATGCTCGGACCTGACACCCATAATGTGGTGGTGCACCATCTTGAGTGTCAGGTCCGAGCATTCCTACATGGAAAGTGGATTGATCGTCGTGGGCCAATTGAATAACCACCAAAGTCTCCCGATCTGACCCCCTTAGACTTTTATCTTTGGGGTCATCTGAAGGAAATTGTCTATGCTGTAAAGATATGAAATGTGCAGCATCTGAAACAACGGATACTGGAAGCCTGTGCTAGCATTTCTTTTGCAGTGTTGCTATCAGTGTGTCAAGAGTTGGAGAAGAGGATTGCAATGACAACCAACAAAATGGGCAGCACTTTGAACATATTTTATAAGTATTCATAACTTGTAAATAACTAATGAAAGTTCTGTTAAAACCAATCACACCATTGTTTTTCTTGTGAAATTCTCAATAAGTTTGATGTGTCATATGACCCTCTTCCCATTGAAAAAATAAAATTGGATCCAAAATGGCCGACTTCAAAATGGCTGCCATGGTCTCCACCCATGTTGAAAAATTTTCTCCCTCCCATATACTAATGTGCCACAAACAGGAAAGTGATATCACCAACCATTGCCAGTATATTTAGGTGTATCCATATAAATGGCCCACCCTGTACAAATCAATGCTAAGAAAATAGAAAATGTATTTATTTTATAAAGAAATTTAAATTTCCACTTTGACAGGTTTACACTTAATGTGGAAAAGCTTTCAGAGGTGAAAGCCTCTGAAATGTAAGAGGGTGTAACAAGATATTCAGGACAGGAATGAAACAAAAAGATGTTGGATTGTTACAGTACAGTAGATGCTGCTAGCAGTTGCTGCTGACAAACAGAGTTTAATGAATATCTTTTGTTTGTCTGAGACCTGCACAGTAAGTTGATGGATTTTGCTGCAGGAAATCCATAAGTAATGACCCAAAAGGTTCTATCCATCAGTGACTGGATACAGATATACCGTAGATTATGACAGCCGTCAGAACTGTAAGGAAAGAAAGTGTATGTTCTCTTCTGAGTCATAAGGCAAAACAAGTTCAAGGTCTTTAGCAGACCAGTATAGTCACTAACAATATGTTCTAGTTATACATGCAACATTACTTAAACCCACAAGTGAAAATTAGTATATCTTTGACACTACTTTACAAATAATACAATGTAGTTTTGCAGAAGACTTCAGGCAAGCCTGATGAACATTTACATTACAAAACATACAGAAGAGTTAAATTATAAATTATGCCTTTATTCAAAATTATATAGTTTCATGTTACCAGTGTACTTTTATACTGAACTCAGCACATAGATCCGAAAAGAAATTGGAGGTGACCTTGACATTCTAAGTCATGCATATTGTATATGAAATGCAATCCATGGACACAGTGGAATAGAGAAGCTGAGCAGAATGATATACACATTTGCTGAAACAGATTCAGTATAATTTGTATTTTATTCATTGATATCCCAGGTGTTTGTATAGATATGAGTCCAGTGGGTGACTCTACTCTGTGATAGGCAGGTATCTCTGAATGCACAAGAATGCAGAAAAAACTGTCAAGCACTTAATGGTACCACCCATTGGACTCCTATACATGTAAACACCTGGGTTTGAACCCCTTCAGCCTGAAACCTGTTTTCACCTTCCTGACCAGGCCAATTTTTTCAATCCTGACCAGTGCCATTTAATATGGTAATACCTCTGGAATGCTTCAACGAATCATAGTGATTTTGAGATGGTTTTTTCATGTTATATTTTACTTCATGAGAGTTGTAAAATTTGTTTGATATGACTTGTGTTTATTTGTGAAAATATTGGAAATTTCATGCACATTTTGAAAATGTTGAATTTTTCAAACTCTTAATTTTTATGCCCTTAAACCAGAGAGTGGCACAAAATAGTTAATAAATAACATTTACACATGTCTATTTTACATTAGCACAATTTTTGAAACCTTTTTTTTCAATAGGAAATTATTAGGGTTAAAAGTTGGCCAGCGATTTCTCATTTTTACAACAAAATATACTGAAGCTTTCTTAAGGATTAGAACACATTTGAAGTGACTGGGGCCTATATGACAGTAAATACCCCCAATTAACATAATTCTAAAATTGTGCCATTCAAGGTGCTCAAAACTACATTCAAGAAGTTTGTTAACCCTTCAGGTGATTCAATGGAATTAATGGAATGTGGAAGGAAAAAATTAACATTTCACTTTTTTTCACAAAAAGTGTACTTTAGATCCAAATTTTTATGTTTTCAAAAGGGTAATTGGAGAAAATGGACCCGAAAATTTGTTTTCAATTTCTCCTGAGCATGCTGACACCACATATGTGGTGGGTAACTACAGTACGGTTGCACGGAAGGGCTTGGAAGGGAAGGAATGCCATTTCATTTTCTTAAAGCAAAATTTGCAGGAATCATTAGTGGACTCCATGTCGCATTTAGAGAGTCACTGATGTGCCTAAAGACTGGAAACCCCCACAAGTGACACCATTTTCAAAATGATAACCCTCACGTATATCATCTCGATGTGTGGTGAGTACCTTGAACCACCAGGTACTTCATTGAAGTTTATAATGTTAAGATGTGAAAACAAAACATCACTTTTTTCCCATAAATATGATTTTAGCCCCATTTTTTCATTTTAACAAGAGTAACAAGAGAAAATGCACCATAAAATGTGTTGAGCAATTTCTCCTGAGTATGCTGATACCCAATATGTGGAGGAAATCTACTGTTTGGGCGCATGGCAGGTCTGGCAAGGGAAGGAGTGCCATTTGACTTTTTGAATGAAAAATTTGCTGGAATAATTAGTGGATGTCATGTCCTATTTGGAGAGCACCTGATGAATGAAAACTCCCCACAAGTGACCTTATTTTGGAAACTAGACCCCCACAAAAAAACTTAAATAGATGTGTTATGAGTACCTTGAACCACCAGGTGAGTTGAGCCGTAAAAATACAAAAAACACATTTTTCCCACAAAAATGTTTTGTTAGCCCCTATTTTTATATTTTCACAAGGATAACAGGAGAAAATGCAAAAAAAAATTATTTGTGCAATTTCTCCTGAGCACGCTGATATCAAATGTGTTGAAGCAAACTACTACTTGGGTGCACTGCAGGGCATGGAAAGGTTGGAGTGACGTTTTGCAATGCAGATTTTGATGGAATGCTCTGTGGCAGTCGCATTTGGAGAGCTGATGATGTGCCTAAACCATGGAAACCCCCACAAGTTTCCCCATTTGCAAACTAGACCCCTCAAGGAATTGATATAGATGTGTGGTGAGCACCCTGCTTCACAGAAGTTTACAATGTTGATTTGTGGGAATTAAGAAGAAAAAATATTTTTCCCACAAAAAAACTGTTTTATTTCCCTTTTTTCATTTTCACAAGGATAGGAGGAGAAAATTGACCCCAAAACTTGTTGGCAATTTCTCCTGAGTTTAGTGATACTCCATATGTGGTCCAAAATTACTCTTGAGGCACTGTGCAAAACTCAGAAGGAAAGAAGTGCCATATTGGAGTTTAGATTTTGCTGGAATGATTTCAGGGTTGCCATGTCACATTGGTAGAGCCCTTGAGGTGCTAGAACTGCAACTCCCCAATTAGTGACCCCATTTTTGAACTATACCTCTGAATTAATTCATCTGGGGTACAGTGATCATATTGACATGACAGGTGGGTTACAAAATGTTATAACTTTGGGCAGTGAAGAAAAGATCATTTCTATTGTACCACTAAAATCGGTAAAAATGGCACCAAAATTTGTTCCATAATCTCTGCTAAATGTAGAAATACCCCATATATGGCTGTACAGTACTGCTTAGCCACACGGCGAGAGCCGCTAAGTGCTAGAAGAGCAGAATCTCCTCTCAAGTGACTCATTTTGGAAAATATACCCCATTGGGAATTTATCTACAGGTGTAGTGAAGATTTTGATTCCATGGGTATTTTCCAGATAGAAGTAGCAGTGGATGCTGCTGAGTGAAAATTGCAAACTGCCTTTGTAGTGGCTAATACGTTGTAGTGACCAGTACATTGTAATGCAAAGTACATTGTGGTGCCCATCTCATGCTTCTGGAGACACGCACCCGTAAATTAGGCTGCTCTCATCGCTGCAGAAATGCCAATCATGCGGCAGTAAATGTGGTTTAGGCACACTGTGGGGATTAGAAAGGAGGGGGATTTGGATTTGGGAGATTAATTTGTTTTGGCGAGTGAGGAACTATAGCACTTTTCCAGTGCCTGTGTACTACCAGTAACATTGAAGCCCTCTATATTTCCATTAACAGATGACAGATCTGAGTGGGGATTTTCTCTTTTTTGTGGATTGATTTGAAGCATTTGTTATGAACATTTTACATAACATTTTGGATCACATTTATCCTGCGCTCTATGCGGAGCACTGGGATTTCCATTTTGATCTCTGTGACGTGATTCAGATGAAACCCACAAGGGAGCCACTCACTATAATGAGGTAGCAGAGTTACTTTGGACTCGGTCTGACCTCTGACCTTTTCAGAGGTGCACAAAATTGCGATGGACTGAACTCATATTCATGGACTAAAGTTTATGGCAGATTTTTATTTTGGTGCTGTCAAATACTAATGTGCAGCATTTTAAAGAATTAAAGTAAAACATTGCAAAAGACGGTAAAAAAACAAAATTAAGGAGCATTCTTTATATTATACAAAATTCATAAACCGCCAATGACATTTTAAAGAACTTGACTCAAAAACATCAATGAATACCACAGGAATAAAAAAAGTAACTTGAAAAACATTTATAAATTAACCCCTTTCTGACCTCGGATGGGATAGTACATCCGAGGTCAGATCCCCTGCCTTGATGTGGGCTCCGGCGGTGAGCCCACATCAAAGCCGCGACATGTCAGCTGTTTTGAACAATAGCGATGAGTGGAATCGCAATCCACCTGCTGCTATTAACTAGTTAAATGCTGCTGTCAAACGCTGACAGCGGCATTTAACTACCGTTTATGGCCGCACGGCCACAAATGCGTGCACGCCGACCCTCGTCATATGATCGGGGGTCAGTGATGCGTCAGGATAGTAACCATAAAGGTCCTTGAGACCTCTATGGCTACTAATCCCGGCTTGCTGTGAGCGCCACCCTGTGGGCGGCGCTCATAGCAAGCCTGTAATTAAGCTACATAGGAGTCATCTGATGATCGCTGCTATGTAGCAGAGCCGATCAGGCTATGCCAGCTTCTAGCCTCCCATCAATAAAAAAAGGATTAACCTGATCGCTAAACAGTGTAGCAAGAAAAAAATTAGAAACGCCAAAATTACTTTTTTTGGTCGCCGCGACATTGCATTAAAATGCAATAACGGGCGATCAAAAGAACGTATCTGAACTAAAATGGTATCACTAAAAACATCAGCTCGGCACGCAAAAAATAAGCCCTCAACTACCCCAGATCATGAAAAATGGAGACGCTACGGGTATCGGAAAATTGCGCAATTTTTTTTTCTTTTTTTTACCAAAGTTGGACATTTTTTTTCACCACTTAGATAAAAAATAACCTAGTCATGTTTGGTGTCTATGAACTCATAATGACTTGGAGAATCAGGTCAGTTTTAGCATTTAGTAAAGCTAGCAAAAAAGCCAAATGAAAAACCCACATGGGATTGAACTTTTTTGCAATTTCACCACACTTGGAATTTTTTTCCTGTTTTCTAGTACACAACATGATAAAACCAATGATGTCGTTCAAAAGTACAACTCATCCCATAAAAAATAAGCCCTTACATGGCCATATTGACGGAAAAATAAAAAAGTTATGGCTCTGGGAAGGAGGGGAGGGAAAAATGATCACGGAAAAATGGAAAATCCCAAGACAATGAAGGGATTAAAATAATTAGGGGAAATATAAATACAAAATTAAATACATTTTGTTTCTTTTTTTTGTACTTATGATTGAGCAGAATTGCTAGAAAGATTTCAAAATGTATGAAAGAAGGAGAAACCGGTCTACAGCCCTGGATATCAGTATGTGTCCTGCATGAAAGTAGTCACTGGTAAATAGATGGGCATATAAACTAATGTATACAAGAAAATAATGCCACGCTACAGCCCTGGGTATAGGAAGATTGTCCTGTATGCAAATGATCACCATTAAATAGGTAGATAGAGAGCAATCGTGAACTACTTACTGAGCTAGCGGTGCGCATGGTGCACATGTTAATAGTCCAGTAGTGGTGCGAGCTCCATTTGGAGGGTAAAAAGAATGGGGAGCATCCTCCTATAGCAGCAGGTGCCTGCAGGGTGTCGGAGTTAGAGAGCCGGTAGTGCGCTCCGGCCCGATGTGCCACTATGTCGTAGCGAGGTTGGTAGGGGCATGGTCTGGGTGAAATAACCAGTGCTCAGCGACGGGTGCATGAGAGGACCAAAAAAAGATGCATTTCAAAGGAGTTTCAAAGACGTGTCCTTTGAAACGTGTCTTTTTTTGTCCTCTAGTGCACCCGTCGCTTACTCAGTAAGTAGTTTATGATTACTCCCTATCTACCTACTGAATGGTTACCATTTGCACACAGTCCATCTATTTACCAGTGACCACTTTCATACAGGACATACACCTCATATCCAGGGCTGTAGCGCGGAATCTCCTTCTTTCATAAACTATGCTTTTGTGCTCTCTCTGACAGAACACGCACAGAATCTGTCCAGTTACCAGCTGTTTCAGCCCATCACCTATTTGTGAGTGCCAGTGTGTTCCATTTTTTTCAGATTTCAAAATGTGTTCCGCTTTCTATTAGAGGATATATTTAATGCATTTGTTTACAATTGGGGTGGGGGTTTGAAACAACAATTCTAACTGGTTATTTTTTGTTTTATATTTTTTATCATGCTTTTTTATTAATTCAGTATCTGAAAATTACGTCACGGCTTCTGATTGGTCGCGTGCCGCCCATGTGACCGCGACGCGACCAATCACACAAGCCGTGACGTAATTTTCAGGTCCTGAATGCCTAATTCTAGGCATTCAGGACCTGAAAATTACGTCACGGCTTGTGTGATTGGTCGCGTCGCGGTCACATGGGCGGCACGCGACCAATCAGAAGCCGTGACGTCACGGAAGGCAGTAAACGCGCGCATTTTAAGCAAAGAAGGCTGCCGGTTCCCTCGGTAAGGTGCAGGCTGCGTCCGAGGGTGAGTATATCAATATTTTTTATTTTAATTCTTTATTTTACACATTAATATGGATCCCAGGGCCTGAAGGAGAGTTTCCTCTCCTTCAGACCCTGGGAACCATCAGGGATACCGTCCGATACTTGAGTCCCATTGACTTGTATTGGTATCGGGTATCGGTATCGGATTAGATCCGATACTTTGCCAGTATCGGCTGATACTTTCCGATACCGATACTTTCAAGTACGGTATCGCTCAACACTAATGGTAAGTGCTTCCTAATCTCTTCCTAATATGAATACACAGCACTTGCTCAGTGTTAAGTACTCAGTAATCAAGAGGGTTGACATGATAATAAATTACACCTCCTGAGGAAGCGAGTGAAATGAGCATTGTGAAGCATAGCCTGTGCCAACTCTGCATTGTGCCTCTCATTATGAGTAAGGGCATGCTTGTCATAAGAATATGCATAGGTTCATGTACCATTCTTGTATATTTGTAACTGATGGAATGTTCACTGTTTGAAAATTTATAGTATTGATGTGCCTTTTAAATATCCTACAAAGTTATTAGCTCTGTTGCTAGTGTTCAGTTTTTTGTCCATTTTTATTTTGTTTGGTTAATTAATCTACAGCTCTGGCAAAAATTAAGAGACCACCACATCTAAGCCCTGTCATGGGCAGCCCAATCTCCAGACCTGAACCCCATTGAAAACCTCTGGAATGTAATCAAGAGGATGATGGATAGTCACAAGCCATCAAACAAAGAAGAATTGCTTACATTTTTGCACCAGGAGCAGTGTGAATGACTGGTGGAAAGCATGCCAAGATGCATGAAAGCTGTGATTAAAAATCATGGTTATTCCACAAAATATTGATTTCTGAAATCTTCCTGAGTATTGTTGTTTCCAAATGATTTTGAACTTGTTTTCTTAGCATTATTTTTGGTCTGAAAGCACTGGTTTTTTTTTTTAGTTTTAACCATTTCTCCTTTTCAGAACAAAATACAAAATGTATTGCTTGGAAATTCGGAGACATGTTGTCAGAAGTTTATAGAACAAAAGAACAATTGAAATTGTACTCAAAAATATACCTATAAAGAGAAAAATCAGACAAACTGAACATTTTGAGGTGGTCTCTTAATTTTTGCCAGAGTTATATTTACAAATGTAAATGATCAAATAATATATTTTATAGAAAAACTCAATTTTTAGCTTGGTTTTGTATATAATTATTGTGGAGTTGCTAATGGTTGCTACATTAAAACATACCGTATATACTCGAGTATAAGCCGAGATTTTCAGCCCAAATTTTGCATTTCCATACGTTAAAATGATAACACAAGAAAACTTCTGTCAAGATATAAACTTTTATTTTAGATGGAACTAGGGGTACTGTGTAATGTGTTCAATAAAATAATGGCTGCATTTTCTGTTATATGCGGTCTCACCAAGAGGCTTTGTAAGTTTTCATCCAAGCCTTCAAACAAAACATGATACAATTTTGATAGCAATAAAATAATGAAGTGTAAAGTTGTAGATAAAAGTAAAACATAAAGCAGGCACAAACTCAAAAAGTAGCTACAGTAATTTCATGACAGATGACATATTCAGGTGTCTATATTTGTAAAGTGACCTTTTTCACAAAAACACCTATGGCAAAATAAGTGAAGTCTAAAATGTTGCTGTACACAACATTTGACGTAGGGCAACAGTTCATTAAACTCAAAGGGAGAAATGAAATAAAGAAGTAGTTTTTCTATAATATAAAATAGTTGACAAATATAGAAATGTAACTCACAGACAGTGTGACCAGATAATGAAGTGATCACCACTATGGTACTTGATATAAAATAATAGTTTTATTGTAAATCAATGATAAAACATATAAAAATACATTTTACTACATGTCACTAAGGGTACAAAAATTCCACAAAAGAGGGACTATACTGCCTAGGGTACACTGCACGCCAAGACTTAGCATTAGTATATACAGTTAGGTCCATATATATTTGGACAGAGACAACATTTTTCTAATTTTGGTTATAGACATTACCACAATGAATTTTAAACAAAAGAATTCAGATGCAGTTGAAATTCAGACTTTCAGCTTTCATTTGAGGGTATCCACATTAAAATTGGATGAAGGGTTTAGGAGTTTCAGCTCCTTAACATGTGCCACCCTGTTTTTAAAGGGACCAAAAGTAATTGGACAGATTCAATAATTTTAAATAAAATGTTCATTTTTAGTACTTGGTTGAAAACCCTTTGTTGGCAACGACTGCCTGAAGTCTTGAACTCATGGACATCACCAGACGCTGTGTTTCCTCCTTTTTGATGCTCTGCCAGGCCTTCACTGCGGTGGTTTTCAGTTGCGGTTTGTTTGTGGGCCTTTCTGTCTGAAGTTTAGTCTTTAACAAGTGAAATGCATGCTCAATTGGGTTGAGATCAGGTGATTGACTTGGCCATTCAAGAATATTCCACTTCTTTGCTTTAATAAACTCCTGGGTTGCTTTGGCTTTATGTTTTGGGTCATTGTCCATCTGTAGTATGAAACGACAACCAATCAGTTTGCTGCATTTGGCTGGATCTGAGCACACAGTATGTCTCTGAATACCTCAGAATTAATTCGGCTGCTTCTGTCCTGTGTCACATCATCAATAAACACTAGTGACCCAGTGCCACTGGCAGCCATGCATGCCCAAGCCATCACACTGCCTCCGCCGTGTTTTACAGATGATGTGGTATGCTTTGGATCATGAGCTGTACCACGCCTTCGCCATACTTTTCTCTTTCCATCATTCTGGTAGAGGTTGATCTTGGTTTAATCTGTCCAAAGAATGTCCTTCCAGAACTGTGCTGACTTTTTTAGATGTTTTTTAGCAAAGTCCACTCTAGCCTTTTTATTCTTGATGCTTAATGAGTGGCTTGCACCATGCAGTGAACCCTCTGTATTTACTTTCATGTAGTCTTCTCTTTATTGTAGATTTGGATATTGATGCGCCTACCTCCTGGAGAGTGTTGTTCACTTGGTTGGCTGTTGTGAAGGGGTTTCTCTTCACCATGGAGATTATTCTGCGATCATCCACCACTGTTGTCTTCCGTGGGTGCCCAGGTCTTTTTGCATTAATGAGTTCACCAGTGCATTCTTTCTATCTTTCTCAGGATGTACGAAACTGTAGATTTTGCCATTCCCAATATTGTAGCAATTTCTCGGATGGGTTTTTTCTGTTTTCGCAGCTTACGGATGGCTTGTTTCACCTGCATGGAGAGCTCCTTTGACCGCATGTTTACTTCACAGCAAAACCTTCCAAATGCAAGCACCACACCTCAAATCAACTCCAGGCCTTTTATCTGCATAATTGAGAATGACATAACGAAGGGATTGTCCACACTTGTCCATGAAATAGCCATGGAGTCAATTGTCCAATTACTTTTGGTCCCTTTAAAAACAGGGTGGCACATGTTAAGGATCTGAAACTCCTAAACCCTTCATCCAATTTTAATGTGGATACCCTCAAATGAAAGCTGAAAGTCTGAACTTCAACTGCATCTGAATTGTTTTGTTTAAAATTCATTGTGGTAATGTCTATAACCAAAATTAGAAAAATGTTGTCTCTGTCCAAATATATATGGACCTAACTGTATGCATAAATTGCCATCTACCAAGACATATGAATCCCAAATACGTCTCCACTAGGGTTGAGCGACATTTATTTTTATAGGATCGGGTCGGGTTTCACGAAACCCGACTTTCTCAAAAGTCGGGTCGAGTGAAATCGGCCGATCCTATAAAAAAGTCGGGGTCGGCCGAAACACGAAACCCAATGCAGTGCAATGGGATACTATGGTTCCCAGGGTCTGAAGGAGAGGAAACTCTCCTTCAGGCCCTGGGATCCATATTAATGTGTAAAATAAAGAATTAAAATAAAAAATATTGATATACTCACCTCTCCGACGCAGCCTGGACCTTACCGCTGGTAACCGGCAGCCTTCTTTGCTTAAAATGAGCGCGTTCAGGGCCTTAGATGACGTCACGGCTTGTGATTGGTCGCGGCCGCCCATGTGACCGTCACGCGACCTAATTCTAGGAATTTAGGACCTGAGAATTATGTCACGGCTTGTGATTGGTCGCATGGCGGTCACATGGGCGGCCGCGACCAATCACAAGCCGTGACGTCATCTAAGACCCTGAACGCGCTCATTCTTAGGAAGGAAGGCTGCTGGAAAGAAGCCGAGGGTGAGTATATTCCTATTAGGTACTGGGTGGCGCTCATAGCAATCTGGCATTAACAACCATAGAGGTCTGCTGGAGACCTCTAGTTGTTATGCCAATGCACCAATGACCCCCAATCACGTGATGGGGTCACCGGTGCACACATTTCCGGCCTTCACAAGGGAAAATGTGAATATTACCAGTGACTCCCCAAAGGAGATTAAGAGTCTATAAACACCCAGGTCCAGGTGTGTCAATTGGAGCTAGAGGGAGGTTGCCACTTGGTCCACCAGTCAGAAGGATTAAGAAGGAGTCTGCAATACCAAACGCAGAGACCTTCTGCAGCCAGATGTAGAATGACTGTCTGCCTGTTGACAGCCCCCCGAAGAAGCCCGCAACGTGAAACGCGCGTCGGGGCAGTGTATATACACGGTGACTGTGTCATCACCTCCCCAAATGGGTAAGATACCTCTCTAACCTAGCTGCTATTTTTTGCACTATTGCACTTTTTTGCATTGGCACTTTCCTCTTGTGGCAATAGATTGACTTTGTGCAATTAGCAGTAGTCAGGTGTCTGCAGAAATCCAGGTCGTATGCCCGGTCTGTGACATTGTTTGACATCTGGCGCTTGGTGAGACTTAACAGGATTTGGGCTAACACACTGTAGTGGTAAGATTTGTTCCTGACCTGTTTCTTAGGGTGATATTTTTCACATTTACCGTGTATATTACCTTTTTGCTTTCTCTCCCCAATCTGTACACTTGTTCAATAATATTTCTTGTATGTACTTTGGGTCTTTGTTTAGATCTATATATTCACTGTTTTTGTATGTGTTAGATTGAATAAAAATTATATTCTTCCTATTCTATTCTATAAATTATTTATTTGACCTTAGTTGGTTATTGGGTCTTGTACTCCTCTTTCTCATATAGGAAATATGTCTCTCTTGGGAGTGACTCCTTTTGCTTAATGCAAATTTGAATGTTCTATGGATATCCACTATGTCAGGTTTTGTTAATAGTAGAATGACTGTCTGTAGCATCTGACACACCCCACAACATCATGTTATAGATCTGGGGGAGCTTAATATATAGTTTTATACACACCATCAAAACATTTATACAAGGCAGCTGTTAGTCACTCTTAGGACCATCCACTAAACAAAGAATCCCAGAAATAGCAGAGTTTTAAATTATTTTTAAATTATAAAAACATAGATTATACTGAATCTTGCCTCACAAGACTATATATCAATCTACTCATCTCCCCCTTTTCTATAACATGGTGCCTGAAGATTGATCTGTAATTTTGTGGTGACAAGTTCTTTTTAATATGCTGGATGGCACACTTTTAAAGCACCTGGGCCCAGTGGTATAGCAAAGTTGAGTTAGTCAGAAGCTTAACTACTTGAATACTCAAGCATGACCTGAGCCAGCCTAGAAAGGTTTAAGAACAGGTCAGCAATTGGTTACTGTACTAATACAGAGTGCAGAGGAGATGAAGTAGCTAGCCATTTGGGAAGTAGCATTCAGAGCCTGGCGCAAGAACCAGGACAAGTGAAGAGAATGTATTTGTGTGACAATATACATGTAATGGGAGATATACTGTACATTAGTGTCTCAGCACATAGAAGATACAGTGTTAGATGATGCAAGTAGCATCTATAAGTGAAAAAAACACCAACTTGATTAAAATTATTTTATGTGACAGTTTGACTATAAAATGTAAACAATGTTATAAAAGAAAGTGCACAAATTACTGATCATTCCATCCAAATGACTTTATTCACATTTAATTGCATTGCTCTATATTTGCTAAAAAGCTCTGCTCATGTTATTTATTGGGCTCAATCTCTGTAAAACCGATATCATAACTCACATTAGAATTATACTCTGAGCTAAGCTAATGGTTATAGAAATACTGTTAAAATTAACATATTTGCATGGATTAAAATGATTTGTCCATTTAGAAAGCAGACTACATATTTAAAACCTCTACTTAAATCTTTGCCTAAATGTATAAATGCTCAACATTATTACCATGTTATATAACCCAATAATAGAAACTATGCCATAAACACACAAGCTTATGCTGTAAATCTATGTGAATTCTAAGTATTGGAGATTTATATAAAATATGAAAATTCAGGTGCTGTAAAGATACATTAAGATATTAATCAGCACAGAATTTTGGACCTAAAATGATAAGTTAATGGAATTCTCTAGCCAATAAAATACATAAATGAGATGACAAACAAAGTAATTTAACTTTTCAATATAGATCCATTATGTCAGGTTCCCTGATCATCATGTATCTATGAATTGATTGCAACTAAGACGTCTGATTTAGCTATTAAAATGAGCAGTCAGCGATCTGCCCAACACCAACAGCAGTGGTTACCTGCTGAAACAGAAAAAGCTGTCTTGTGTAAAGCATGGAATAGGAAATGGAGCTGCTGAGCCCCAGACCATACACAGATGTTGTATTATCTTGATACACAACTGGATACCGAGTAGAGCAAAAGTCTTTGAGCATCTCAAACTAGGCTCTGAGGTACAGTTTTGCACATCAAAATATTTTGCATCAATGTATATTTGTACATACATGGATATTTTACTTATGTGTACATCACATTTTGTATTTTTTTTTTCTTGGCTGGACATCTTTAAAAGTTTCTATCACAAGGTAAAAAGTGGCCAGTTTTTGCTTTTATTCTACTCCCTCTCACTATACCATTTTGCCATTTTGTGTATTTTTAAAATCTGCCATACGGTTCCAGAGGTTTTGACCTTTTAATTGTGTGCTAATTTTTATTGTCTTTAACAAGGAAGTTTGTCTCACAAGATCTTCTGGTGGCATGTTTTAGGCTGCTCTGCATAATTATTCTGTGAGCAATGATCCCCTGGTAAAAACAAAAAAACAAAAAAAACAAATTACCACTTAATAAAAAGCCCCATATGTATAAAACCATATGGTAGATTTAAAATAAACCCTAAGTCCTGCCCACTTTTGACCTGGCAACAGGTCCTCTTTAAAAAAAAATAACATTTACTTTAAAGGGGTACTATGGGGAGATAAAAAAAAAAGTGTACTGTCCCTGCCCTCATAAGCTATAAAGATGAGCTGCCCCATTGAACTTTAATTTTCTTTATACTAGCAATTCAGTAGCTGCTCCTCACTGCTACCCCTACCCTCGGGGACATTATATCACACACCAGTGTTCAGCTCTCTACTGTGAGTAACAGCCAGGCCACGCCCCCAGTTCTCTAGGAAGAAACAGCTATTACCAGGAGACTGGCTGACAGCAAGCAGCAGGCCACGCTCCTAGCACACCAGTTCACCTTGGACCGAGAGACATGGAGACATCATCAGGGGCTGATCACCCTGCCCTCAACGGGGCAGACAAAGTATGCCTGCGACGGAGCAACGGTGTGAAGACCACAAGAGGATGTCATGGAATGAAGATAGGAGGTGCCGGAGCGGACCTGAGACGCCCATCGGACCGGACCGCAGCGGGACCGCCACTGGAATGCTGTAGATAAGCCCCTGATGATGGTGAGCTTACCTCATCATCGATTTTGAGGGTGACAGGTTCCCTTTAAAGCACCTCTCCAGCATTTTGTTTTGTTTTCAGCCCTGGAATGATGGTGTCAACTTGTGGCCATAACTTCTGGTTGTCCGGAAGACAGAAGTAACCGTTTCAAGCACTTAATGTAAGTATGTGAGAGCCAGAACAAGGCTCAGATAGAGTAATATTCAGCAGTGATCCTCAGCTCACTCCATCAAGAACTGAAGCAATTAGGCAGGTGACCGACGGGAGACGTGGTGATAAAAGGTGAAAGTGCCGGCAGGTGAGTATAGTTTAGGAACCTTAGATTAGAAGTACCACTCCAGCAGTAAAATAAAAAACACTGGAGTGGTGCTTTAAGCAGAAACAGGTACAGTATTTAACTGTAAAATAGATTTAAACAATATTATCTGACCTTTCTGAATGATTTTGGACATAGTTATATAATTTGTACAATAACGCAGACATTATGGTTCCTCATTTTTGAAAAGACAATTTTAGATAAAAAAAAAAGCCTCATTTTGAGTATAACATAATTCAGTAGGTTTAATACTTGGCATAATTATATTATGAATTTTTTACCGTCTTTTGCAAAAACAAAGTATCTTATTCAGCAAAAAAAGATCTTATTGGGCTAATTTTTATCATTTGCTTTTATTTTCTTATTTTCTGAGAAACAATATTACAGCCACCTGTGGAAGCATATTGTCATTACGGTGTTTCAACATTTTTTTCTGTGCTGGAAGCCAGTATTACTCTGCAGTGTGATAATGTGTAAACTGTACATCAGCCTTGTACTTTGAGCTCCAGGTAAGTCCATTAAACAAGTGAAAGAACACAATGTTGTCAGTAAATAGTTGAAGGCTTTATGTCAAAAATATTAAAAGAACATAATGTTATCAGAAAATGTTCTTATGAACATAAGCTGCAATAATAAAAATTGTATGGTTACTTTATCCGTATTAGGTGACAGTCCAGGGCCTGTAAGATAAATAGTGAAAAATGGCCTGGCATTGGAAAACATTTCAAAGTGTATTACGTATAATTTCAGACTTATTAAAACACTAGATGGAGGGCCGATGCTATTGCATCAGGAAGGCTGTAATGTCACGCTGGGAACAGGCTTTGCAGCATTAAGAATCTCTCCCCCTATGTGCTCACCCACCTATCCACTCTCTCTCTTTCTCCATGTGCTGACTTCTCCCATCTGTGCTCTCTTCTTTGACCTGTCTACCCCATGTGCTATATGCATTGTTTTTGTCCCAGCGATGCTGTTGCTCTTCAAGAGTATCATTTGCCCATTGTCTTTGACGTTGTACCTTTGCTGCTTTCCTTTCATTGTCATTGGCGTACTTTTTAGGAGGAGCCATGTTGGCATTGATATTTACTTTTTAAAGGTGTTTTCCCACGAACGAAAGTTCATTTTAAAAATTGTATGTGTCTGAACATACCACAGCTCCTGGGCAGGGGAGGAAGCAAAAGACAATACTGACATAACAGCAGGAGATTGTAGAGGATGCATTTTGTGAGGTAAAATATTGTTTAAAAACAGTCAGTGAAATATTTTACCTCACAAAATGAATCCTCTGTGATCCCCTGCTGTAATGTATTGTATTTTGCTTTTTTAAAATGAACTTTCGTTGGTGGGAAAACCCCTTTAATGTGACCGGCTTCTGCCTGTAGACACGTCGCGCATCTGCCGCCGGGATCAGTCAAATGATTCACTGTGCCTGCGTGGAATTTGCGCAGGCACTGTAAGTCAAACTGCCGCCATCTT
Source organism: Ranitomeya variabilis (assembly GCF_051348905.1). Classification (NCBI taxonomy): domain Eukaryota; kingdom Metazoa; phylum Chordata; class Amphibia; order Anura; family Dendrobatidae; genus Ranitomeya; species Ranitomeya variabilis. The sequence continues at coordinate 142,221,343 of NC_135234.1, read as the reverse complement.
TGTACAAACAGATAGCGGTGGACACATTAAAACTATGCATGTGCTCCTCCTGTACAAAGATGGCGGCAGTCAATGAATAATTTAGCTGATCCCGGTGGCGGTGTGTTCACGACGGTGTTTTGCTGGTGGTACCACGCAAGAGGCTGCATACGGTGTATACAGTGTGTGTGTGTATGTATGTGTGTGGTGCATATGGCATATACAGTGCGTGTGTGTGTATCGTGAGTGTGGCATATACAGTGTGTGTTTGTGTGTGTGGTGCGTACAGCGTATACAGTGTGTGTGTGTGTGGTGCGATGGTGTCCCGCTGGAGGTTCTGCGCAAGAGGCTGGTACCACCAGCAGTTTCCATATTGAGACACCCATAACTTGGGTGTCCCAATGTGGCGGTCGGTGAACTTCTGCTGCTTGGAATTCTGGGATCTGGACACATCTGGATGGAACAGGATGTGAAGACATTACAAGGTAAGTATATATTAAGATGCTTATTAAAAGTAAGAAGTCAAGTATGTTTTTCAGGTTGGCTAGGTACACATGTCCTCTGCTTCAGTCTTAATACAGAAGCTATGTTACATGTCATGTCAATTTCATCAGGAGAAATAGCAGACATGGATTTTGTTGTAGTGAAAGGAGTTTACTAGGGGTGATGTGTCCATCATGAGACAGATTTTGTTCTTAGAAGAAAAAAGGGATTAACAAAGCAGATGTTAACCTTGTTACTTTATCTGTGAAATTGCCTTATGGTATTAAGTGTGAAATACCCTAATTAAATTATGCCTCAAAACCAGAGATTGACAGTTTTTCCAAGAATCCTTGTTAAAAGTCAGGAGTTTCTGGCACAAAAACCTGCCATAAATGGCAGTTGACTCTTCAGCTCAGCGAGATGCCTGACAACACATTCAATAATTCCCAATTCTTTTAAAGCCTTCTCTGTTTTTGATCATGCTTGCATAAGCACAATGCCCATGTGTAAAAATTATGCCAATGGTAGAACAATTTAATAAGAACTTTGAGAAGAGTACAACATTAGGGATGAGTGGACCTGTTGAAGTTCAGGTTCTGATACCCTACCCAAAGTTTATTTCAAAGTTTGGTTCCAGTGCCAAAACTGTACCCAAACTTTTATCAAAACTCAAATCCCTTTGAAAGCAATTGGGACCTGAACTTTCAGCTGGAAAAGACTTCACCTGGCACTCCGAACATTGCAACAGACTTCCAGGAGAAGTCCGTGTTCAGCGATTAGCACCAGACACTTATTGCCCGGTACGAACCAAGAACTTTTAAGTTTAGATAGTATTAGGGGTATTCCTGTCAGGGGCCTAGAAAAACTAGTTAAAGAGGGGCCCCTTAGCAAAATGAATGAATGAATGAATAAATCACATCCTCACAAATAGTATTGCTCCGTGTCTTTCATATTATAATCAGTGCCTCCCAATACACATTAGATGAAAGTTGGCAACAGTTTAATATACAGGGTCTTCTTGACTGACTGTCCCCTGAAAAATGATGGAGAGACATGGAGCTGACTTGTTGGATTTCCAATATCCAATCCTTTTATGCTTGGAGACATGAGCCTCTGGAATAAAAGTCTGGCAGTGGCTCTTTCATGGAGAACACAGTAATATATCTAATTTGTGCATGGGGCTAACTCATTTGAGGTGGCAACAGTAGGACAGCAGATGTGAAAGATTATCCTGATTTTCATACTGTATCTCTGTTAAATTAAGGGTTGTCTGAAAACTTTGTCACATATTTTCAAAAATGTACATTGATAAATTTGTGAGTATTGCTGGCGTTTTTTGTTTCTGATCATTGTGGAATGTCTGCAATATGAATTCAGCATAGTCTTTGATAATCATAGATTTAAATATTGGCGATTTTTTTGCCGACTTTTTTTTATGCATGTTAATTGGATTTGTTATAGTGGGCTCATGCTACAGAAAAACTGCATGTAGATGGATGGGATAATTTTTCAGTCTAAAGAAAGTCTGAAACTAATTTGCCCCATGCAATCTTATCTTAATAGCGTTCCTTTATATTATCACCTACTTTCTCTAAATGTTAATCCACCCTTACTTGATGCTGAAGTAGTGGCAGAAAATTATCCTTCTCCCGAGTGGCAAGAAAGACTAGAAAACAAGATAGATGAGCAGATAATGTGAGTAGATCCATTTCACCATGAGGCAAACTGCCTAAGGATTGTTGCTCTGTATACCAGAAAAAACATAGTGATCTGATTCAGTGACATTTAATATCTGTTCATTTGTCAGTATTTGTTGTCTGAATTGCAGCTGCTGTCAGGTTGTGTTATTCAGGTGTCAGCGTAACAGGGAGTAAATACATAACACATCTGCATAAACGGAGCAGCCTAAACCTAGTTCTGTAAGAAGTGAGAATGTCAGCTTAGGTAAGGATGATGATATTATTGTTGCAGAGATTGCATTTGAAGGGCATGCAGCATCTGAGTGTGACTGAGCCGACTATCTATTTTAGCTTTAATACTGTAAGCTGATCTACTGTGACTCTAAAATTTTATTGCTGTATTACCTTAAGATCACCATTTTTATACCTTTGTTTTTTTTCATGCTTCAGGATATAAAATGAACATGCAATAGCTTCCAAATTTTCCAAAAAAAACAAGGAATTTTGAATTTTTATACAGATGTGTCCACCCTTATCCTTCCAGGAACTGAACTAAGTTTCACAATTTACCATGGTGCCAATTGGATACAATTAGAGATTTGCTAATTTGCTTGAGATTAATCAAATTTGCCTTAAGCTTGACAAAAGAATTCAATCAAACCTGATTTATTTTGTGGTTTGCTCCAAGTGAATCCAGTAAAATGGTTCACAACTCAAAAGAGGTTATAAAATGTAAAAAATTATTCCCACCTGCTCCTCACCTATGCCACCATGCAACCTTGCTCCAATACATAGTAACATAGTTAGTAGTAACATAGTAACATAGTTAGTAAGGCCGAAAAAAGACATTTGTCCATCCAGTTCAGCCTATATTCCTATATTCCATCATAATAAATCCCCAGATCTACATCCTTCTACAGAACCTAATAATTGTATGATACAATATTGTTCTGCTCCAGGAAGACATCCAGGCCTCTCTTGAACCCCTCGACTGAGTTCGCCATCACCACCTCCTCAGGCAAGCAATTCCAGATTCTCACTGCCCTAACAGTAAAGAATCCTCTTCTATGTTGGTGGAAAAATCTTCTCTCCTCCAGACGCAAAGAATGCCCCCTTGTGCCCGTCACCTTCCTTGGTATAAACAGATCCTCAGCTAGATATTTGTATTGTCCCCTTATATACTTATACATGGTTATTAGATCGCCCCTCAGTCGTCTTTTTTCTAGACTAAATAATCCTAATTTCGCTAATCTATCTGGGTATTGTAGTTCTCCCATCCCCTTTATTAACTTTGTTGCCCTCCTTTGTACTCTCTCTAGTTCCATTATATCCTTCCTGAGCACCGGTGCCCAAAACTGGACACAGTACTCCATGTGCGGTCTAACTAGGGATTTGTACAGAGGCAGTATAATGCTCTCGTCATGTGTATCCAGACCTCTTTTAATGCACCCCATGATCCTGTTTGCCTTGGCAGCTGCTGCCTGGCACTGGCTGCTCCAGGTAAGTTTATCATTAACTAGGATCCCCAAGTCCTTCTCCCTGTCAGATTTACCCAGTGGTTTCCCATTCAGTGTGTAATGGTGATATTGATTCCTTCTTCCCATGTGTATAACCTTACATTTATCATTGTTAAACCTCATCTGCCACCTTTCAGCCCAAGTTGCCAACTTATCCAGATCCATCTGTAGCAGAATACTATCTTCTCTTGTATTAACTGCTTTACATAGTTTTGTATCATCTGCAAATATCAATATTTTACTGTGTAAACCTTCTACCAGATCATTAATGAATATGTTGAAGAGAACAGGTCCCAATACCGACCCCTGCGGTACCCCACTGGTCACAGCGACCCAGTTAGAAGATGCCCAATGCGGGCATCTTCTTTCACACAGTGTGAGCTCCTCTATCCTGTGCAGTCTCTTTTTAAAGAGCCAGGCATTCTGGCATTGAGCATTGAGGTTAGATGAGACCCTGTGCCATTGTGACTAGGCCTCATATGATATCATATATAATGACACTAGCTATTGAACTCATTTTACTGCCAGGTGGCAAACATTTTTTTTCTCTCTGTGTCTTTGTCTCTGTGTGTGTCTATGTCTCTCTCTCTGTGTCTTTGTGTGTGTGTGTGTGTGTGTGTGTGTGTCTTTTTCTATATGTGTGTCTGTCTATGTGTGTGTGTGTCTCTCTCTGTGTCTGTTTATGTGTGTCTGTGTGTGACTGTGCCTCTGTGTGTGTCTCTCTCTGTGTGTCTCTTTGTGTCTCTGTGTTTCTCTATGTGTGTGTCTCCCTCTTTCTGTGTGTCTATCTGTGTGTATCTCTATCTCTCTATCTCTGTGAGTGTCTCTCTGTATGTGCATGTCTCTCCTTCTGTGAATGTGTCTCTCTGTGTCTCTCTGTGCGTGTCTGTGTCTTTCTATTTGTGTGTGTCTCTATGTGTGTCTGTGTGTGAGTCTCTCTCATTTCTGTTTGTGTGTCTCTGTGTGTGTCCCTGTGTGTGTCTCTCTGTTTCTCTGTGTGTCTCTCTTTTCCTGTGTGTGCCTCTGTGTGTGTCTCTCTGTGTATCTTTCTGTGCATCTATCTGTCTCCGTGTGTCTCTTTCTCTCTATTTCTGAGTGTGTGTCTCTCTGTTTCTGTCTCTGTGTGTGTCTCTTTCTGTGTGTGTCTCTCTCTGTTTGTGTGTCTCTGTCTGTCTCTGTCTGTGTCTCTCTGTGCATGTTTCAGTCTCTCTGTGTGTGTCTGTGTGTATGTGTGTGTCTCTCTGTGTGTGTCTTTCTCTCTCTGTGTCTCTGTGTGTGTGTGTCTCACTCTGTGTGTGTTTCTCTTTCTGTGTCTCTCTCTGTGTGTGTCTCATAGCCATTACAACAGAGCTGTGATGATAAACAGCTGCAATAGAGCCGTTATGCGCATGCGTTATATTATAGGTCATTGGCATAGTCCACACTGGAGATGGCAAATGAAGAGACTACACAATGTCAAAGAGATACCACTGGACTAAATAAGATGGTTGGATCAGGACGGTAAGGTGAGGCAGGTGAGGATGAATTTTTTATCGTGTCAGCTATGCTTACTATGACCTGATATGATAAAAACCTCATTTCATAATATTGCACATTCAATTGTCTTCCTATAAATTTGATGCAAAATTTATTTTACAGTTTATTTTAAGTGACTCTAATGAATGCTAATAAAAATAGTAAAAAAATGTTTTTACACATATACTGTTTTTTTTAAATATGGGAGCCTAACTGATAGCATATGTATATTGTACATGTAAGAGGCATCATTCATGGTTATACAGTAAAAAAAAAAAAGTATGCAATCAGTAGGCTAGTGGTGTACTGTAAAACATTTCATCTTATTGCATCTTCATTAAAAGATGCACCATAAGGATAAAAGAGCGTGAGCCAATAGTCTGACGTAATCGACCTAGTGGCTCTCGCTGCTTTGTCTTTATGATTAGTGTTGAGCGATACCGTCCGATACTTGAAAGTATCGGTATCGGAAAGTATCGGCCCATACCGGCAAAGTATCGGATCTAATCCGATACCGATACCCGATACCAATACAAGTCAATGTGACACCAAGTATCGGACGGTATCCTGTATGGTTCCCAGGGTCTGAAGGAGAGGAAACTCTCCTTCAGGCCCTGGGATCCATATCAATGTGTAAAAGAAAGAATTAAAATAAAAAATAGGGATATACTCACCTCTCCGACACAGCCTGGACTTTACCGCCGTAACCGGGAGCCGTTGTACCTAAGAATGCGCGCTTGAAGGGCCTTAGATGATGTCACGGCGCTCTGATTGGTCCGTAGCAGTCGTGTGACCGCTACGCGACCAATCACAAAGCAGTGACATCACCTAAGGTCTTTCAATCGCTTGAAATACCTTAGAAGACGTCCGCAGCTTCTGATTGGTCGCGTACCGGTCGCGTGACCGCTACGCGACCAATCACAAAGCAGTGACGTCACCTAAGGTCTTTCAAGCGCTTGAAAGACCTTAGGTGACGTCACTGCTTTGTGATTGGTCGTGTAGCGGTCACGCGACCGCTACGGACCAATCAGAGTGCCGTGACGTCATCTAAGGCCCTTCAAGCGCGCATTTTTAGGTACAACGGCTCCCGGTTATGGCGGTAAAGTCCAGGCTGCGTCGGAGAGGTGAGTATATCCCTATTTTTTATTTTAATTCTTTCTTTTACACATTGATATTAATCCCGATACCGATTCCCGATACCACAAAAGTATCGGATCTCGGTATCGGAATTCCGATACCCGCAAGTATCGGCCGATACCCGATACTTGCGGTATCGGAATGCTCAACACTATTTATGATGCATCTTTTAATAAAGATGTAATAAAAAGTTGGAATGTTTTAAGGTAGACCATGAGCCTACTGATTGTATATTGTACTCAAAATCGCGGGAGCTGGCAATTTGGATGTGGATGTCCATGACAGGGCAATGTTTGTCAAAATCTACAAAGTGAAGGTGAGCATTGCTTTTTTTGAGAACTTTTTGAGAATTTTGAAGGAGAGCGAGCTTCTCAGAATTGTGTTGGATTTTTTGCTACTACTTATCATAGTTGATGTGACATCACAAAGGAACCTACGACTTCATTTTTGAAAGGACTATATTGGTGGAGAATATGACCAGCTGGGGCACTATCCAAATACATTGCGTTGACAAGTATGGTGGAATACTAACTTTGGATACGTTCACTAACCACAGTATATTTGGTCTCATTCTGGTTGTGAACAGTTTGGCTAATCCTTTGCTTCATGTGTTAATTCTATTTGCATAACATTATATCAGCCGCTATTGTTTGCTTTCCTGAATAGTTTTTTACAATATATTTTTATGCTATTGGCTGGTGGAATGAGAATACTCTTTAGTTATAGATGATATAATTAGGTTTATATTATTATTAGTGCCAGTGGACAAAATATATATATTATTTTATTTTTATGTTATTATTTTTTTTTTATATAATCTCTTAGTAAAAAAAGAGCCTGTGGCAGAACTGTGTGTGTTTCTATATGTGCATGTAGTGTGCATGTAGCAAGAGATGTGTGTTTTTATGCATGTAGCAGAGGTGTGTATGTCTATATGTGTATGTAGCAGAGCTGTGCGAGTATAATACACATTGCAGAGAGACACAGAAAATAGATTTATTACCTGTTTTGTTTAGAGAGAAGTTAACCAAGACACATAAATTAAAATATTTAAAAATCCATGAACAGGTTTGCAAATTCATTTCTAAACAGATTAATAAATCCTGAACTACAATGACTCGGCCCCCCCACTTCTGCCTCTGAAATTAGAACATTCTTTACAGGAGTAAAATATCAAGTGAATATTTTTTTTCTTGTGTCATCCATATTGTCTCTGTGTGGCATCCGTATTGCATCCATTTTTTCTCATCTGTTTTTCCGCTGATGGAATGTCTTTGCTATCAATCAAATAAAAAGATCCCAGAATTATCACATGCTTTTATTCAGCTTTAGCGCTAAATCAACAGATCCGTGAAATACAAATGCAGAATGGAAGCAAATTGGAAGTTTTCCAGCTTGCATCTATGTTTGACGGATTTTAATAAACTTAAGAGGCCAGTTGAGAGTCGCAAAAAGTGATTAGAATGGGGCCTGCTCTAATTTTCACAGGCTTATACGTGGATCCATGTTTTTCATGTGTGTATAGATCCATGAACTTCTATGGGTCCCCGTGGAGTCCGATAAAAAATTGGACAGCTTCTGGACGGTAACACGGACATATTAATGTAGCCTAAATCTGTATTCACTGAGCTACTCCAAATATAGGCTACAGATAGCCTATATCCCTTCCCCTTGAGGAAGCAGCGTGCATACGCTGCGAAACGCGCGTCGGGGCGCATCCACCGGCGGGACCCCCTTCTCCCCTCTTCTCCCACGCAAGGGTAAGCCTTTCTCTGTTAATTACTGCAGTGCCATACATGGGGTCACTTGTTACAGTCAAACGGCATGTACTCTTTTCAGACTGCCTGATATATGTATGGAGCAACGATCGAGTTTTTAGCTTCCCATGCGGTTACTAGCCCCTGCAATATGGGGGCTGTGGTGCCTACACACTAAGGACATTTCCTTCTGTTATAATTGCCAAAGGGCATGTACTGATCCCAACAAGTTACATCTGCACCGCTATAATCTCTGGGGGTTCTGGGGTTTTGGGGTTTTTTCACCCTTTTTTTCTCCCTATCCGTGTGGTGTAGTGCAACACCTGTCATTATTACGCATGTTCTGCTTTTAATACTTTTGTAATAATAAAGATTTATATATGGTTATTTACTTCCGGCTCCTGGTTCTCTTGTTTCTAATACAGATAGCAGTAGTAGCACGAACGAAGGGGAAATAGTTCATTAGTCCATTTTCAGAGAAGCAACATTTCTCGGAAGAAACCTGTCTACCTTAGGCTAATTTGAATTCTAAAGTGTTGCGGAATATGTAAGACCTGTATAAATAATTTTCAGAAAAAAAATTAAGAATTTATAGTGCTCTGTGTACTATATCTGACCTTAGTTATGCAGTTATCTACCTTGCAAAAAGAAAAGTTATGTTTGAATGGGATATGGACTAAAAATGCCAGCCTTCACTGCAAGCCTGCAGATGTTCCAGTTCATAAATGCCAATTAATGTGTAAAGTGCTTTTAAAGGTGACCTACCAGAAATAATATATAAAAGGCCCTTTGGTTTACATTTATAATGTGACAACCATTTTTATTATTTTGCTTCTAAGCAGTTATTCTGATTTCTTTTAACTTCAAGTGCAGAAAGAAAAACAGTTGAATCCATTTATCATATAAAATACTGAAAGGTGACATACGGTGTATAAAGATGGCAAAAATTGCATATTTATGATACATTAGGGTTACCTTAAAAGGTACTTAACATTTATTTTATTCTTATTTGTTCTGTCACCATTACACATCTTGCAGATCAGCAGGAATCTGGGGTCCTGAAACACCAATCAATAGCTCAAAAACATGTGCTGAAGCACGCTTCTCAACAGGCAGAAGCCCTCAACTCAGAGCAGTGCAAGGATTCATAGACTTTCTATTCTTTCCTTTCATTACTTTTATAAACTTTCTATTAAGTCAGTTAACTGCTTTGTGAGTGCTCATTCAGAGAACTTCTGCCTCCAGATCTGAGCGCTTCTGCCTCCAGAGCTCAGTGCCTCTGCCTCCAGAGCTCAGCGTGTTGTGAATTTGGATTCTGGGCTCCCCCGGTGGCTACTGGTGGAATTGAACTGGTGTCTTCATCTTCTCTGTTCACCTGTTCCCATCAAGATGTGGGAGTCGCTATATAACCTTGCTGCTCTGTTAGTTGCTTGCCGGTCAACAATGTTATCAGAAGCCTCTCTGTGCTTGTTCCTGCTCCTAGACAACTACTAGATAAGTTGGACTCTTGTCCATGTTTGTTTTTGCATTTTTGTTCCAGTTCACAGCTGTAGTTTCGTTACTGTGTCTGGAAAGCTCTTGTGAACAGGAATTGCCACTCTGGTGTTATGAGTTTATGCCAGAGTTTTAAAGTAATTTCTGGATGGTGTTTTTGATAGGGTTTTCAGCTGACCATGAAAGTGTCCTTTCTGTCTTCTGCTATGTAGTAAGTGGACCTCAAATTTGCTAAACCTATTTTCATACTACGTTTGTTATTTCATCTCAACTCACCGCCAATACATGTGGGGGGCCTCTGTCTCCTTTCGGGGTATTTCTCTAGAGGTGAGCTAGGACTAATATTTTCCTCTGCTAGTTTTATTTAGTCCTCCGGCTGGTGCTGGGCATCTAGAATCAACGTAGGCATGCTACCCGGCCACTGCTAGTTGTGCGTTAGGTTTAGTTCATGGTCAGCTCAGTTCCCATCTTCCAAGAGCTAGTTCCTATATATGCTTATGCTATGTTCTCTTGCCATTGAGATCATGACAGTTTGACCGGCCATCAAAGTGTTAATTGTTTGGGCTGAAGCAGGAGAAAAAGAAGTGTTGAAGGGAATTTTTTTTTTTTTCCCCTCAGAGTTTTGCTGCCTAGCCCTTAATTGCTGTCTAGCTGCTTCTTACCTCCTCTTAACCCTTGAATGGCTCTGTGTCCACCTGTTTGTAATGGATCTTCAGAGTGTAACTGCAGGTTTGCATAATCTCGCCACGAAGGTACAAAATTTGCAAGATTTTGTTTGTCATGCACCTGTATCTGAGCCGAGAATTCCTTTGCCGGAATTTTTCTCGGGGAATAGATCCGGGTTTCAGAATTTTCGAAATAATTGCAAATTATTTTTGTCCCTGAAATCTCGCTCTGCCGGAGACCCTGCACAGCAGGTCAGGATTGTGATTTCCTTGCTCCGGGGCGACCCTCAAGACTGGGCTTTTTCATTGACACCAGGGGATCCTGCGTTGCTCAATGTGGATGCGTTTTTTCTGGCCTTGGGGTTGCTTTATGACGAACCTCATTTGGAGCTTCAGGCAGAAAAAACTTTGATGTCCCTATCTCAGGGGCAAGATGAAGCGGAAATTTACTGCCAAAGATTCCGTAAATGGTCTGTGCTTACTCAGTGGAATGAGTGCGCCCTGGCGGCGACTTTCAGAGAGGGTCTCTCTGATGCCATTAAGGATGTTATGGTGGGGTTCCCTGTGCCTGCGGGTCTGAATGAGTCCATGACAATGGCTATTCAGATCGATAGGCATTTGCGGGAGCGCAAACCAGTGCACCATCTGGCGGTGTCCACTGAGAAGTCGCCAGAGAGTATGCAGTGTGATAGAATTCTGTCCCGAAGCGAGCGGCAGAATTTTAGACGGAAAAATGGGTTGTGTTTCTATTGTGGTGATTCTACTCATGTTATATCAGCATGCTCTAAGCGCACTAAAAAGCTTGGTAAATCTGTTTCCATTTACACCTTACCGTCTAAATTTATTCTATCTGTGACCCTGATTTACTCTTTGTCATCTATTACCACGGACGCCTATGTCGACTCTGGCGCCGCTTTGAGTCTTATGGATTGGTCCTTTGCCAAACGCTGTGGGTATGATTTAGAGCCTTTGGAGACTTCTATTCCTCTGAAGGGGATTGACTCCACCCCATTGGCTAATAATAAACCACAATACTGGACACAAGTAACTATGCGTATTAATCCGGATCACCAGGAGATTATTCGCTTTCTGGTGCTGTATAATCTACATGATGATTTGGTGCTAGGATTGCCTTGGCTGCAATCTCACAACCCAGTCCTCGACTGGAGAGCTATGTCTGTGTTGAGCTGGGGATGTAAGGGGGCTCATGGGGATGTACCTGTGGTTTCCATTTCATCATCCATTCCCTCTGAAATTCCTGAGTTCCTGTCTGACTATCGTGACGTCTTTGAAGAATCCAAGCTTGGTTCGTTACCTCCGCACCGAGAGTGCGATTGTGCCATAGATTTAATCCCGGGTAGTAAATACCCAAAGGGTCGTTTATTTAATCTGTCTGTGCCTGAACATGCTGCTATGCGAGAATATATAAAGGAGTCCTTGGAAAAGGGACATATTCGTCCATCGTCATCTCCCTTAGGAGCCGGTTTTTTCTTTGTGTCAAAAAAAGACGGCTCTTTGAGACCATGTATTGATTATCGGCTTTTGAATAAAATCACTGTTAAATATCAATACCCATTGCCGTTGCTGACTGATTTGTTTGCTCGCATAAAGGGGGCCAAGTGGTTCTCTAAGATTGACCTTCGTGGGGCGTATAATTTGGTGCGAATCAGGCAGGGGGATGAGTGGAAAACCGCATTTAATACGCCCGAGGGCCACTTTGAGTATTTAGTGATGCCTTTTGGTCTTTCTAATGCTCCGTCAGTTTTCCAGTCCTTTATGCATGATACTTTTCGCGATTATTTGGATAAATTTATGATTGTGTATCTGGATGATATTCTGATTTTTTCGGATGACTGGGACTCTCATGTCCAGCAAGTCAGGAGGGTTTTTCAGGTTTTGCGGTCTAATTCTTTGTGTGTGAAGGGTTCTAAGTGTGTTTTTGGGGTACAGAGGATTTCCTTTTTGGGATATATTTTTTCCCCCTCTTCCATTGAAATGGATCCTGTCAAGGTTCAAGCTATTTGTGATTGGACGCAGCCCTCTTCTCTTAAGAGTCTTCAGAAATTTTTGGGCTTTGCTAACTTTTATCGTCGATTTATTGCTGGTTTTTCGGATATTGCTAAACCATTGACCGATTTGACTAAGAAGGGTGCTGATGTTGCTGATTGGTCCCCTGATGCTGTGGAGGCCTTTCGGGAGCTTAAGCGCCGTTTTTCCTCTGCCCCTGTGTTGCGTCAGCCTGATGTTGCTCTACCTTTTCAGGTTGAGGTCGACGCTTCTGAGATCGGAGCCGGGGCAGTGTTGTCGCAGAAAAGTTCTGATTGCTCCGTGATGAGGCCTTGTGCCTTCTTTTCCCGTAAATTTTCGCCCGCTGAGCGGAATTATGATGTTGGGAATCGGGAGCTTTTGGCCATGAAGTGGGCTTTTGAGGAGTGGCGCCATTGGCTTGAGGGGGCCAGACATCAGGTGGTGGTATTGACTGACCACAAAAATTTGATTTATCTTGAGACCGCCAGGCGCCTGAATCCTAGACAGGCGCGCTGGTCATTATTTTTCTCTCGGTTTAATTTTGTGGTGTCATACCTACCGGGTTCTAAGAATGTTAAGGCGGATGCCCTTTCTAGGAGTTTTGAGCCTGACTCGCCTGGTAACTCTGAGCCCACAGGTATCCTTAAGGATGGAGTGGTATTGTCAGCCGTTTCTCCAGACCTGCGGCGGGCCTTGCAGGAGTTTCAGGCGGATAGACCTGATCGTTGCCCACCTGATAAACTGTTTGTTCCTGATGATTGGACCAGTAGAGTCATCTCTGAGGTTCATTCTTCTGCGTTGGCAGGTCATCCTGGCATTTTTGGTACCAGGGATTTGGTGGCAAGGTCCTTCTGGTGGCCTTCTCTGTCACGAGATGTGCGAGGCTTTGTGCAGTCTTGTGACGTTTGTGCTCGGGCCAAGCCTTGTTGTTCTCGGGCTAGTGGATTATTGTTGCCCTTGCCTATTCCTAAGAGGCCTTGGACGCACATCTCGATGGATTTTATTTCAGATCTGCCTGTTTCTCAGAAGATGTCTGTCATCTGGGTGGTGTGTGACCGTTTTTCTAAGATGGTCCATTTGGTTCCTCTGCCCAAGTTACCTTCTTCTTCCGAGTTGGTTCCTCTGTTTTTTCAAAATGTTGTTCGTTTGCATGGTATTCCTGAGAATATCGTTTCTGACAGAGGGACCCAATTCGTGTCTAGATTTTGGCGGGCATTCTGTGCTAGGATGGGCATAGATTTATCTTTTTCGTCCGCTTTCCATCCTCAGACGAATGGCCAGACCGAGCGGATTAATCAGACCCTGGAGACATATCTGAGGTGTTTTGTGTCTGCTGACCAGGATGATTGGGTTGCTTTTTTGCCATTGGCGGAGTTCGCTCTCAATAATCGGGCCAGCTCTGCCACTTTGGTGTCCCCGTTTTTCTGTAATTCGGGGTTTCATCCTCGATTTTCCTCTGGTCAGGTGGAATCTTCGGATTGTCCTGGAGTGGATGCTGTGGTGGAGAGATTGCATCAGATCTGGGGGCAGGTGGTGGACAATTTGAGGTTGTCCCAGGAGAAGACTCAGCTTTTTGCCAACCGCCACCGTCGTGTTGGTCCTCGGCTTTCTGTTGGGGATTTGGTGTGGTTGTCTTCTCGTTTTGTCCCTATGAGGGTCTCTTCTCCTAAGTTTAAGCCTCGGTTTATCGGCCCGTATAAGATATTGGAGATTCTTAACCCTGTTTCCTTCCGTTTGGACCTCCCTGCATCCTTTTCTATTCATAACGTTTTTCATCGGTCATTATTGCGCAGGTATGAGGTACCGGTTGTGCCTTCCGTTGAGCCTCCTGCTCCGGTGTTGGTTGAGGGTGAGTTGGAGTACGTTGTGGAGAAAATCTTAGACTCTCGTGTTTCCAGACGGAGACTCCAGTATCTGGTCAAGTGGAAGGGATACGGCCAGGAGGATAATTCTTGGGTGAATGCATCTGATGTTCATGCCTCCGATCTGGTTCGTGCCTTTCATAGGGCCCATCCTGATCGCCCTGGTGGTTCTGGTGAGGGTTCGGTGCCCCCTCCTTGAGGGGGGGGTACTGTTGTGAATTTGGATTCTGGGCTCCCCCGGTGGCTACTGGTGGAATTGAACTGGTGTCTTCATCTTCTCTGTTCACCTGTTCCCATCAAGATGTGGGAGTCGCTATATAACCTTGCTGCTCTGTTAGTTGCTTGCCGGTCAACAATGTTATCAGAAGCCTCTCTGTGCTTGTTCCTGCTCCTAGACAACTACTAGATAAGTTGGACTCTTGTCCATGTTTGTTTTTGCATTTTTGTTCCAGTTCACAGCTGTAGTTTCGTTACTGTGTCTGGAAAGCTCTTGTGAACAGGAATTGCCACTCTGGTGTTATGAGTTTATGCCAGAGTTTTAAAGTAATTTCTGGATGGTGTTTTTGATAGGGTTTTCAGCTGACCATGAAAGTGTCCTTTCTGTCTTCTGCTATGTAGTAAGTGGACCTCAAATTTGCTAAACCTATTTTCATACTACGTTTGTTATTTCATCTCAACTCACCGCCAATACATGTGGGGGGCCTCTGTCTCCTTTCGGGGTATTTCTCTAGAGGTGAGCTAGGACTAATATTTTCCTCTGCTAGTTTTATTTAGTCCTCCGGCTGGTGCTGGGCATCTAGAATCAACGTAGGCATGCTACCCGGCCACTGCTAGTTGTGCGTTAGGTTTAGTTCATGGTCAGCTCAGTTCCCATCTTCCAAGAGCTAGTTCCTATATATGCTTATGCTATGTTCTCTTGCCATTGAGATCATGACATCAGCGCTTCTGTCTGCTAAGCAGCATGCTTCAGAGCAGAATTTTGAGCTATAGGTGAGTGTCTCAGTACCTGGACTTTCACATAGCATATTTTAAAAAATAAAAATAAACACTACTTAAAACATGATTAGTTGCGCATATTTAACCAAAACTTGTCCTACAATAAAAATATCCCTCCTGATCTATACTTCCATTAGAATCCTACAATACTACTGATAACCCTATATGTCAGTTTTCTCAATCAAGATACCTAACCCCTTCTCATATTTATGCACACTTTTAACCATTACTTTTCAGTGACAATTTCAAACATTAATAGAATTTTACCATGTACCATACCTGCTCAGTTTTAACTAATGAGAGTTTCTTTGTACACTGTTGAAAAAATAAAGGGAACACTTAAACAACAGAATATATCTCCAAGTAAATCAAACTTCTGTGATATCAAACTGTCCACATAGGAAGCTACACTGATTGACAATCAATTTCACATGCTTTTGTGCAAATGGAATAGACAACAGATGGAAACTATTGACAATTATCAAGACGCACTCAATAAAGGAGTAGTTCTGCAGGTGGGGACCACAGACCACATCTCAATACCAATGCTTTCTGGCTGATGTTTTGGCCAATTTTGAATGTTGGTTGTGCTTTCACACTAGTGGTAGTATGAGACGGACTCCGCAACCAACACAAGTGGCTCAGGTAGTGCAGGTCATCCAGGATGGCACATCAATGCGAGCTGTGGCAAGTAGGTTTGCTGTCTGTCAGCGTAGTGTCCTGAAGCTGGAGGCGCTACCAGGAGACAGGCCAGTACACCATGAGACGTGGGGGGGCATAGGAGGGCAACAACCCAGCAGCAGGACCGCAACCTCCACCTTTGTGCAAGGAGGAACAGGAGGAGCACTGCCAGAGCCCTGCAAAATGACCTCCAGCAGGCCACAAATGTGCATGTGTTTGCACAAACGGTTAGAAATCGACTCCATGAGGATGGTCTGAGTGCCCGACGTCCACAGATGGGGGTTGTTGTTGTGGATTCTGTTTGTGGGCTCCCTCTGGTGGTTACTGCTGGTACTGGGTGACTTTGGTGGGTTGCGGCCTTTGGTTTCCACCTGTCCATCAGAGGCTGGGTGTTTCCTATTTTACCTGGCCTTTCTGTCATTCCCTTGCCGGCTATCAATGTATTCAGATGTGCTCTGTTTGGTTCCTGCCTACCTGCTCCCAGATCTTTCAGGATAAGCTAAGTGCTGATTTTCAGTTGTTTGGTTTTTTGTCCAGCTTGCTTATTATGTCTCTATGCTAGCTGGTAGCTCTAGTGGACTGAGGTTCTCCCCATGTGCCATGAGTTGGCACATGGGTTCTTGTAATCTCAGGATGGTTTTTTGATTAGGGTTTTTTGCTGACCGCTCAGTCCCCTTTTGTATCGTTCTGCTTTCTAGTTTACAGCGGGCCTCAATTTGCTAAATCTATATATATCATCTCTATGTGTGTGCCTTCCTCTCATTTCACCGTCAATACATGTGAGGGGGCAACTATATCTTTTGGGGTTCATTCCTCTGGAGGCAAGTGAGGTCTTTATTTTCTCTGCAGTACTAGTTAGCTCTTAGGCTGGTGCGTGGCGTCTAGAACCAACGTAGGCACGCTCCCTGGCTATCTCTAGTTGCGTTTGTCAGGCGTAGGGCAGCGGTCAGCCCAGGTTCCATCACCCTAGAGCTCGTCCGTTATTTATTTGTACTTTGCTTGTCCTGTGCTATCCCTAGCCATTGGGGATTCATGACAGGTTGTGCTCACAGCCCAACACCATGGAGGATGCTTGGCATTTGCCACAGAACACCAGGATTGGCAAATTCTCCACTGGCGCCCTGTGCTCTTCACAGATGAAGGCAGGTTCACACTGAGCACATGTGACAGACGTGACAGAGTCTGGAGACGCTGTGGAGAGCGATCTGTTGCCCGCAACATCCTTCAGCATGACCTTTTTAGCAGTGGGTCAGTATTGGTGTGGGGTGGCATTTCTTTGGAGGGCCACACAGCCCTCCATGTGAAGGCCAGAAGTAGCCTGACTGCCATTAGGTGCCGAGATGAGATCCTCAGACCCCTTATGAGACTATATGCTGGTGCAGTTGGCCCTGTGTTCCTCCTAATGCAGGACAATGCCAGACCTCGTGGCTGGAGAGTGTCAGCAGTTCCAGCAAGATGAAGGTAGTGAAGGTATGGACTGGCCTGCCCATTCCCCAGACCTGAATCCAATTGAGCACATCTGGGGCATCATGTCTCGGTCCATCCACCAACGTCACATTGCACCACATACTGTCCAGGAGTTGGTGGATGCTTTAGTCCAGGTCTGGGAGGAGATACCTCAGGGGACCATCCACCGCCTCATCAGGAGCATGCCCAGGCATTGTACAGTAGGGTGGTCATACAGGCACATGAAGGCCACACACAATACTAAGCATCTTTTCCTTGTCATGAGTCATTTCAACTGAAGTTGGATCAGCCTGTAATTTGATTTTCCCCTTTGATTTTGAGTATCATTCCAAATCCAGACCTCCATGGGATATTCATTTTGATTTACATTGATAATTGTTATGTTTTATTGTTCTGAACACATTCCACTATGCAATGAATAAAAATTTGCAACTGGAATAGTACATTCAGAGATATCTTGGATGTGGTATTTTACTGTTCCTTTATTTTTTTGAGCAGTGCATTTAACACTGACATCTGACATACTAATCTGTCCATGTGCCCTGGGCCTATTTCACTAGGGATGGATTATTGCATAATTTCAATTGCACACGCACACGGGTGGTGTGCAGGCGATCACTGCTGGGTGTCAGCTGATTCTCACAGCTGACACCCAGCACTAAGTGCCAGGAGCCATCACGCACTGCTCCCAGCACTTTAACCCCCAAAATGCTCGCAGCATTCTGGTAGCCGGCAGAGGGCTGACAGCCCCTCTGCCTTTGGATCGCACAGTGACGTGGGGTCCTGATCATTGCCATGGTGACCAAATATCTTCATGACTACATTCGGGTCACCAGATCTAGGGAACTTGCTGATCAAACGCAGTGCATATACTCACTGTTCACCTCTCTGGACCCTTTTCTTCTTACAATCGCTGTCCGAATGCTGAATCTCCTCTATGCTGGAGCTTCTGATTCTAATATGCATTGGAAGGTTTTGCTCAAGTGTATGTAAGGTTGTCATCACAACATGCACTATGACCTTGCACATGAATGTGCTGAAATGTTCCAGACCTCATCAGTACTAGAATTTCCAGCCTAGCGTGGGAGGGATTTCAGCACTAGCAGCAGTGATAAGAAGATGCGATGGCGACCTTACGGGGAACAGCAAGGAGCAGAGGGGGTTGGAAAGTTGAGCGGTAAGGTGGGTATAAGCATTTTTATTTATTTTGTAACTTTTGTATACTCTTTACAGTGCAGAATGTCATTTTACTGGATGCATGCAAAAGCCAATTTGAAAAAAAAACTGTATTTTGGTGAATGCAAATTTGTAATATTTGAGTAGAATCGAATTTCCCTCATATATATTTGTTTTTCTCTGGTTTATGAGTGGTATAATTTAGTTCCTCATCAATAATTTCTCTAAATTGTTTCTGAAATGTATATTTCCCCAATATTAATGCATTCAGGGTATAAATAGCATTTATTTATTGTGCTCCAAAGCCACGTTCCTTATACTAGTCAAGATACAACCTCATATGCCATTTTGCCATTGTTTGCTCAGGCTTACCATTCAGTAATCAGGTATCTTACACAAAATCTACAACATTTTATGACAACCTACTTAAATCCCTTTATAGTGTATTATTATTAATAAAATGGTATTGAATGCGACCTGACTTGACTGTAATATATGTTATTAGATGACCACATCTTTGTGTGGCTTTCATATAATTCCCTTTAAAAAGAACATTTTCTGGGCATCACAAAATCCAAACATAAAAGCCAGACTAGTAACAAACATTTGGAAAATATAGACAGTCTCATTGGGATGTGCTGGTAGTGAATATTGTGAAGACCTTTTGTACTGATTTTCCTGTGTTTTTCAAGGATAAAAGTCAGTTTTGTTAAGTCTTGTGGAGACAACATAGTATATTAGTTTGTTTGATATCAGTGTCCGAAAATGTAAGTCCCAGAAGATAAATGAAAAAGTCACTTAACTGCCTTTTATTCCTAAGTGGCTAACAGCTAGTATCTGTTCAATCAAGGTTTATCTTTTTTTTGAATTATCACTTGAAAACTGCAGTTGAAAAGATTGTCTTACAGAGGTACTAAATAATAGAGTGTTCTCTTGCATTAAAAGGTCTAGAACTCCCTGTGGTTTTAATGACATTTGTACAGGAAGTTAGAGGGCTCTAATAAAAGAGCTGAAATCAAGGCAATAAATATTGCAACGTTCTGAGTGACTTTTAACCCTGCAGCTTCATATATGAGCCCTTTGTCTTCCCATTTGATAGTATATCAATGGATCGAAATATAATAATAACACAAAAATATGTAAAGTCTTGTTTGACTCATAACCAAGACAGTTGCAAGAAATATGTCAGATAAAGGATACGATTGATAAATTGTATCTGTAATTGCTGAAGCTTTGCTCCTACTGTCAAGGGAAATTTTAACATGCTGTACAGGATAGTGCCTGAAGTGTCTATATATTAAAAAAGTCTAGAATATTCTTCTAACTTTTTAATGGTGGGAAGATTTGTTTATGTCTTCAGACAGACAAGATTTCACATTTTAGTTCTGGGTCATTAAGACAATTCTTTCATTTTCTTGTTAAACTCATATACATTTTGTTATTTATTCAAAGCCCTAAAAAGTAATCTAAAATTGTTCATAATAGTTTCTTTTTTCTTATATTTTTCTCTTAAAACCACTATACAATACATGTACTGAGCTCTCATCATCACCAGTAGAAGCAAGATGCAATATAAGGCCAAACCAAAGGATTGTGACTGTAGCCAATGTTACATCTAGTGATGAGCTGTTCTGCCAAAGTTCTCCAGACTACAAGGCCTAATGAACATAAGTTGTAAAACACTTACACTCACCTCATTGTTTACCTGACCTTCCTTTCTGCTGCTCGTCATCTGTCCATCTGATCCTCAGAACCACATCTTCTCCTAGGCTGTTCACACTAGGCTGGAATTTCTGGCCACTATCTGGCCTCTGAAGTCATGGCAAATAGTCCTGAGGAGGAGACTATGGGCAGCAAACAGCACTGCCTTCTGTCTGGTCCTCCTTCTGCTTTTGCAGCTTTGTTCTCAGTGCCACCTCTTCCCCAGCCTGTTCACTCTAGGCTGGGAGTTACGGTTGCAACCAAATCTCAGAAGTCACTGAGCTCTGCACATATCAGGGAATTTTGATGTCTGGCTTGTTTGAACAGACTGGGATATGTGGGTCTTGGAATCAAAAAGAAAAGTTGGCTATGAGAACCATGCAGCAAGCAGTGGAGGCCTCGACTGGTAAGCAATGGGGTAAGTATAAAGTTTTTCCTGTGTTTAAAATTTTACTGACCATCAATGGTTCACCAATACAGCAGCTAGTTGAATCCACCTAAATCAAATTCAATACCACTTTATTAAATGTGCTGTACTCTTGTTCTCTTGTTATAACATTAACAGGCAAAGAGGTCTGTTATGGTGTCAGTCAGCGGTACCTTGACAAGCATGAAACTCAGAAACACTGTATAGTATACATAATTGGTTTTGTCATGTCTTCAGTGACCCAAACTATGAAGCAAATGCATTTGCTACCCTGCAATGTGAACAACATTTATAAAAATCAATTGAAAAGTCAAGCCAGAACTTCAGTTTCAGCCATGTCCCCTAAAAAAAATTGTATTAAAAAAGTGATAAAAAAAATGACATGTATCCCAAAATGGTACCAATAAAAGATACAGCTTGTCTCTAAACTAGAGCAATACAGGGTGGGAAATCTATGGCAAGAAAAAGTATGCATATAATGAATAATTTTGAGAACCCTGCTATTAGAAGTGGAAATAAAGAACAAAGACAACAAGCTGTGAACGAAAATAGAGGAGCAAGAGTAACCGACTACAAACTAAAATGTGTCTGTACAAATGCACAGGGCATGGGAAGCAGAAAAGGAGAATTGGAGCTTCTAACACAGTAAGAGAGATATGATGTCATAGGCATCATTAATACTTGGTGGGATGATTTACATGATTGGGATACAAGCTTTAAAGGCTACAACTTATATAAAAGAAACAAGCTTAACAAGAGGTGAGGAGGTATTGCATTGTATGTTAGGAAAGCGTATATCTCCACAGATATCCAAGCTTCAGATAATGGTAGCGCTGTAGAAACCATTTGTGTAAGAATACAAAGACAGGAGAACGGAAAGGACACTATTGTAGGTGTTTGGTGTAGGCCACCTCGACAGACTAAAGATATGGATTAACTCTTTTTACATCAGATTGTTTTGTTCTAAAAAAAAAGTGCAATGCAGTGATTATAGGAGATTTTAACTATCCAGATATTTGTTGGGAATCGTTCTCACACAAAAGTAATGACTCAAGAATATTCTCATCTTCTATCGCTGACAACCTTTTCTTTCAGAAGGCGGAAGAGAGAACAAGAGGATTTGATGCCTTCAGCCTAATTCTTACCAAAAGGGAGGAAATACTTGAGAAAGTAAATGTGGCTTAGAATTTAGGAGTCAGATACCATGCTATCCTCAATTTTGGTTTAGAAGAGGAGTAAGAACTGTGAGGACACAGACTTTAAGGTTGGACTTCAGAAAGGCAGATTTTAATTGACACAGAAAGAGGGTAGGGAAGGTCAAATGGCTGGATGTTCTAAAAAGAGGAATGCCAAAAAAGGATTGGAGATTTTGTTAAATGAAATTCTCACTTTATAATCAGTTACAATCCCAAAGAAAGGAAGAATTGGAAGCATCTAAAGAGACCAGGATTGATGAACAAAGAAGTTATACACTTGCTGAAAAGGAAAAAAAGAAATGTATATCAACTAGAAAGAGGGGAGCATATATTACAAAATAATATAATGTATGCAGGGAATGTAGGGCAAGCACTAGAAGAGTTAAAGCCATTAATGCAGTGAAGCTTGCAAGGGAGACCAATAAAAAATGATTTGGGGTACCGTATATACTCGAGTATAAGCCAAGATTTTCAGCCCATTTTTTTAAGGCTGAAAGTGCCCCTCTCAGCTTATAGTCGAGTTATTGTCCCAGGAGGTAGTGAATATGGACGTGACTCCACTCCCATAGGGGTGGAGCCGCATATTCATTACTTTTATGAGCAGTACCAGTGACCGCTAAACACGGGAACAAGCTGCCGGCCGGGGACGTTGGAGAAGCGGGGACCGCGCCAGGAGGGTGAGCATAACGGGGAGGGTGAGCATTGCGATTTTCATCTGTCCCCGTTCCACCACTGGGCTCCATCCTCCGTGTCTTCTGGCTGTGACGTTCAGGTTAGTGGGCGCTATGACGTAGTTAGTGTGTGCTACCCCCTCTGTCTCTGAACAGTCAGAGAGCCTGAATACGGAGCGGAGCACGGCGGTGGAATGGGGAAGGTGAATATCACAAGTGACGGGGGCCTGAGCGATGAGAGGTATGTCAATTTTTTTTTTTTTTATCGCAGCAGCAACAGCATATGGGGCATATTCTATGGAGCATCTTATGGGGCCATCAACCTTTATGCAGGATTGTTTGGGGCATAATCTATGGAGCATCTTATGGGGTCATCAACCCTTCTGCAGGATTGTATGGGGCATAATCTGTGGAGCATCTTATGGGGTCATCAACCTTTGTGCAGCATTAAAAGGGGTATAATCTGTGGAGCATCTTATGGGGCAATCAACCTTTGTGCAGCAGCATATGGGGCATAATCTATGGAGCATCTTATAGAGCCATCAACCTGTGTGCAGCATTATATGGGACATAATCTATGGAGCATCTTATGGGACCATCAACCTTTAGAAAAAAGCAAGATTCTATGTATCGACTGTGTATCGCATAGAAAAGACCACTATCTATATGATATCTAACAAAGCAAAAAAAGTGGAAATATAAAACGTAACTTTTATTATGACTAAAGCCACTAAAACAATACACCCAAGTGAATAAAAAGGGGGAAAGGTCTCAAACTAATGGTATGATGACCATAGAGACCAAATAACCCCTGACAGGATCATATGATTCCACCTGGTTGTAGGTGAAGTCAAAAAACTAGGTTATAACCAGTGTAAGAGCTGAAATGAAAAAAACACACATGCAGCACAGTATACCTAGTTACATGTAGGAACAACAATTGACCAGCAGTGGAAGCATGTATTATAATCAATACCACTGGTGGCTATATACATAAAAAAAGGAACAGTCTCACCAGTTCCAATGTATGGGCACAAGGAGCATCGGATGTCCTCTGGTCAGGGGATGATCCGGAAAAGAGGGACGACAAACCCTATGTCAGTCCCTATGGGGCTATCAATCAGCTATCCCCAAAAAACTCCTGCCCTTACAAGGGCAGTCCACAGCTACCCCTGTATACACATGCCCTGCACTCTCCCTGTATTGTTCGTATTGTTCGAACAATACAGGGAGAGTGCAGGGCATGTGTATACAGGGGTAGCTGTGGACTGCCCTTGTAAGGGCAGGAGTTTTTTGGGGATAGCTGATTGATAGCCCCATAGGGACTGACATAGGGTTTGTCGTCCCTCTTTTCCGGATCATCCCCTGACCAGAGGACATCCGATGCTCCTTGTGCCCATACATTGGAACTGGTGAGACTGTTCCTTTTTTTATGTATATAGCCACCAGTGGTATTGATTATAATATATGCTTCCACTGCTGGTTAATTGTTGTTCCTACATGTAACTAGGTATACTGTGCTGCATGTGTGTTTTTTTCATTTCAGCTCTTACACTGGTTATAACCCAGTTTTTTGACTTCACCTACAACCAGGTGGAATCATATGATCCTGTCAGGGGTTATTTGGTCTCTATGGTCATCATACCATTAGTTTGAGACCTTTCCCCCTTTTTATTCACTTGGGTGTATTGTTTTAGTGGCTTTAGTCATAATAAAAGTTACGTTTTATGTTTCCACTTTTTTTGCTTTGTTAGAGACCATCAACCTTTGTAGCATTATGTGGGGCATGATATTCTATAGAGCATCTTAAGGGACCATCATTAACCTTTTGTACAGCATTATATGGGGCATATTTTAACATGGAGCATCTTATAGGGCCCATCATGAACTTTATGGAGCATTATATGGGGCGTATTTTGTATGGAGCATCTTATGGGGCGCATCATGAACTGTATGGAGCATTATATGGGACTCCTGATTAAATATGGATATTCGAAAAAACACTTAACCTACTGATGTCTCAATCAATTTTACTTTTATTGGTATCTATTTTTATTTTTGAAATTTACAGTAGCTGCTGCATTTCCCACCCTAGGCTCATACTCGAGTCAATAAGTTTTCCCAGTTTTTTGTGGCCAAATTAGGGGTCTCGGCTTATACCCGGGTCGGCTTATACTCGAGTATACAGTATACGGTATGTTAGAAAAAGAAAAAGTCAAAGATGCTATGGGATTTTTACGGGATGAAAAGGGTGAAGTTGTCAACTATTATGTTAAAAAAGACAAACTTTGAAATTTCTATTTTAGTTCTGTGTACTCTTTG
This sequence comes from Ranitomeya variabilis, assembly GCF_051348905.1. NCBI lineage: Eukaryota > Metazoa > Chordata > Amphibia > Anura > Dendrobatidae > Ranitomeya > Ranitomeya variabilis. The sequence continues at coordinate 142,196,590 of NC_135234.1, read as the reverse complement.
AAAGCAATTGTAACATCAACTAGCAATAAAAAATCCACACTATAAACAGAGAGATGGTGAAGGAACTATTGATGAGCGAATATGTTCGGAAAACGATCGCCAAACATAAATTCGGCACAAATATGACACATTCGGATTTGTGATCGGAAACACGAGGAAAATGTTATAAAATCGGGAAAAAATGGTAACAATAGGTAAAGAGTGCAGGAAAATATTTCCGTTGCCACAAATGTATTTTCAGCACTTAAGCAACGATAATGATGGTGTATCATGAGCATTTGGCATGCGTTTGATGAGGGGAGGGTGTCTGCAGAGCTCAGAGGCGCGGCGTACTTGTAAGCATCCATCTTTTTTTCCTAACTTTATGTGTGCACATTGCGGCTAGCCAATAAGGGTGCAGGAAACACCCACAATGTCCTGATACAACAGCGTGTGTCATTGGCTGCTCAAAACACATGGGCTTCTCCATATAAATAGCAGACATCTTGTTTTAGCACCATTTTGACACTGTAACAGCGCAGAAAGTCTGTTCCTGATGCTGGCACTGTTAACAACAATATTTTAGCTAGTTAGTTAGTTGGTTGTATATCAGTCAGATAGTGTAGCTGGCTAGTGTCCACTGTGGCTGTTAAATTTACCTTCCAGCATTGCTAAATGTGAAAAAACCTGCTGTAGCCCACCTTGTCATTTAGTGCTGTGGTGATATCAAACTGTCCACAGACCTAAGGCACATTAAAAAAAGATATATTTTTTTCTGTTACTGAATGTGATACAGCCTGCCGTATCCCACACTGTCATGTTGTGGCGATAATATGAACCTGTCTGCAGACCTAACGCGCATTAAAGAAATTCACATTTTTCTGTTGCTAAATGTGAAACAGCAGCTGTATCCTGCATTGTCATTTTGTGGTGGTGATATAAACCTGTCTGCAGACCTAAGGCACATTAAAATATATATATAATTTTTTCTGTTGCTAAATGTGAAACCGCCTGCTGTATCCCATGTTGTCATTTTGTGGTGGTAATATGAATCTGTGTGCAGACCTAACATGCATTAAAAAAAATCACATTTTTTCAGTTGCGGAATGTGATACATCCTGCTGTATCCCATATTGTCATGATGTGGCGGCGATATGAACCTGTCCGTAGAGCTAACGCACATTTAAAAAATTACAATTTTTTCTGTTGCTAAATGTGAAACAGCTTGCTGTATCCCACAGTGTCATTTTGTGGTGATGATATGAACCTGTGTGCAGATCTAACACGCATTTAAAAAGCTGTCGTCAGACCTCAAGAACATTAAAATATTTTTTCTCTGTTGAAAAACAGGCTACAGCCCACTATATCCAACCTTTTAATTTAGTTGTATTGAAATTGATCTGTGTGCAGATCTGTTGCACATTAAAATTAATTAATTTTATTTTTTTTACAAAAGTGATACAGCAGCCGATATGAGTCTGAAATAGTTTTGAGCCTGTCTTCTAGATTAAGTGCATCTTTGGCATACAATTTCTCATGGCCATCTTTTATATCTAGCTTAAGATGCACACCTGTTACATCTATCTTCTGACAAGCATCAAGCACTCTCTGGTAATTGTTGTTGTGTAGATGAGTACTCGTTGTAGGCTGGACCCTGGATCTCGTACTTCCCATAACCGCCCTGTTATTGATCCTGTTGTACGTTCCCATTCTTGCCGTCATCATGGCCCTTTTCCTGTTCAGTTCATGTAATGACACGCCCGCCATATTTCTGCAGCAAACCTGTACCTTACCAGCAGCAACTGAAGGAAAGAGGGTGTTCCAACACCTCAGACACCTCACTTCTCGATTATGCAGGTCTCATACACACTAAAAAAATGTATTTTATGTTACTAACCGAAAACAGAAGGGGAGATCTCAGTTTTAAATTGTTTTAATCATCTATTCAGTTTTATACAGGCCTTATTTACAGGCATAAAAAAATCTTCTGATACTAACATCATACAGTAGGGGACATGTCACTTTGAAATTTTTTGGAGCATCTACTCAATGTTATACAGATCTTATCGACAGGATCAAAAAGATCTTCTGTTACTAACATCAAACAATAGGAGACATGTCACTTTGAGATTGTTTGGAGCATCTAGTCAATATTGTACAGGCCTTATTGACAGGCCCAAAAGAATTATTCGGTTACTAACGTCATACAGTAGAGGACATCTCACTTTGAAATTTTTTGGAGCATCTACTCAATGTTACACAGGCCTTATCGACAGGATCAAAAAATTATTCTGTTACTAACATCAAACAGTAGGAGACATGTCACTTTGAAATTGTTTGGAGCATCTAGTTAATATTATACAGGCCTTATCGACAAGGCCCCAAAAATTCTTCTGTTACTAATGTCAGAAGGTAGGGGACATGTCACTATGAAATTGTTTGGAGCATCTAGTCAATGTTATACAGGCCTTATTGATAGGCCCCCCAAAACTGTTCTGTTACTAAAGTCATACAGTAGGGACATCTCACTTTGAAATTGTTTGGAGCATCTACTCAATGTTCTACAGGCCTTATCCACAGGCCCCCAAAATTTCTTCTGCTACTAACTTCATACAGTAGGGGACATCTCACTTTGAAATTGTTTGGAGCCTATCTTCTAGATTATGTGCATCTTTGGCATCCAATTTTTCACTGGCATCTTTTATACCTAGCTTGAGACACGCATCTGTTACACCTATCTTCTGACGAGCATCAAGCGCTCTCTGGTAATTGGTGTTTTGTAAATGAATAATCATTGTAGGCTGGATCTCCTACTTCCTACAGCCACCCTGTTATTGATCCTGTTGTACGTTCCCATTCCCATCGTCGTCATGGCCGTTTTCCTGATCATTTCATGTAATGAAACGTCGGCCATATTTCTCCAGAAAACCTGCACCTTACCAGCAGCAACTGGAGGAAAGAGGGTGTTCCAACACTACGGACAATCTTCCAGATTATACAGCCTCATCCACACTAAAATAATTTTATTTTATGCTACTGACCAAATACAGAATTGGAGATCTCAATTTGAAGTTGTTTTAAGCAAATAGTCAATGTTATACAGGCCTTATCGACAGGCCCAAAAAAATATTCTGTTACTAACATCATACAGTAGGGGACATGCCATTTTTAAATTGTTTGGAGCATCTACTCAATGTTTTAAAGACCTTATCCACAGGTTCAAATAACACCAAGGACAACATCTGCAAGGAGTTTGTATGTTCTTCCCATGTTTGCGTGGGTTTCATCCAGGTACTCCGGTTTCCTCCCACATTCCAAAGACATACTGATAGGGAATTTAGATTGTGAGCCCCATCTGAGACAGCAATGATAATGTGTGCAAAAAAACTGTAAAGCACTGCAGAATATGTTGGCACTATATAAACAAAGATATTATTATTATTATTCTCCGGTTTCCTCCCATAGTCCAAAGACATAATGATAATGAATTTAGATTTTGAGCCCCACATGGAACAGCGATGTTAATAAATAAAATAAATAACAAACTTGTTTGTGGAAATTAAATTCTGAGAAGCTAAATAATTGAGACTGTCAATGGAAAATTGGCCATGAGTACAGCCCCTCAGCTCTCTCCATGGAAACTTGAGTTCTGCTTAATGTCACAGAGGAAATAAGGAATTTCTCCAGGAACCTTTTTTTTTACAAATCTGCTATTCAGTCCTATTATTAAAATTTAGTTTGTAAGTTGCACATCCCTGGCAAAACCGATGTATTCGGTTTTGTTTAGAGAAAGACTCAATAGGACCACCAAAAGACAATTCATGCACTGTGACCTGAGAAACTAAGCAATACATACACTGTGTTCCAAATTATTATGCACAAAGAGTTTAGGAGTGATAAGGTTACATTTTTTTTGTTTGTCATTTAAACTTATTGATGGTGATGTGTGTCAGGGCTCTTTATATCACTGAAAGCAATTGCAGATACCTGTGCAAATTAGTTTGGCAGGTGTGTCCAAATAAAGGCAAGACTACTTAAGAAGGCTGTTCCATATTATTAAGCAGCCTACATTTTTTGCCAAAATGGGAAAGAAAAAGGATGTGTCGGCTGCTGAAAAGCAACAAATTGTGGATTATTTAGGTCAAGGCATGACTACAATCAACATTGCCAAGATACTTCATCGTGATCATAGCACAATCAAGAAGTATGTAGCTGATTCCCAGCACACACGTGTGCATGCTGATAAGGAAAAATTGAGGACTCTTTCCAACAGGCAATTGCGTAAGGTTAAAAGAGCAGCTGCAAAAATGCCTTGTCATAGCAGCAGACAAGTTTTTGAAGCTGCTGGTGCCTCCAACGTCCCCAGAAAAACAAGACGCAGGGTCCTTCAGAGGTTTGCAGCTGTGCCTAAGCCATCCTGTCAACCACCTCTATCCACTGCATACAAGCAGAAACGGCTCCAGTGGGCCAAATGATACATGAAGACTGACTTCCAAACTGTTTTGTTCACCGATGAGTGCCATGCAACGCTCGATGGTCCAGATGGATGGAGTGGAGGATGGCTGGTTGATGGACACCCCATGAAAACACGGCTAAGGCGCCAACAAGGAGGAGGTGGAGTAATGTTTTGGGCTGGAATCATGGGGAGAGAGATTGTCGGCCCCTTTATGATCCCTGAAGGGGTAAAGATGAACTTCATAATCTATGTGGAGTTTCTAAAACAACACTTCCTGCCATGGTTCAAGAGGAAGAACCATGCTTTCCGCAGTTGTTGAAAGTTTGTTAAGCCTTTTCCTTCCCAGGTCATTGGTCAAACAAATATACATGCATGTAGTGTCTTCGAATAGAAAGGTAGTGTGAAAATACATCCAGCCAAGGTTGAAGAGATACATATCTTACTGTCATGAGTCTTAAGATTGTCTCTCTGAATGTTAGAGGTTTAAATTCCCCCTTTAAGAGGTCATTACAGTGGAAGGAGGTGTCTTCCTCAATATGTGACACAATATGTCTACAAGAGACCCACTTAACTCCAAAAGATGCCCACAGGCTAGCCATTTGGGACTATCCATTAGTGTTCCAAGCAAATGCACCAAGCAAATCTGCAGGGGTGGCCATCCTAGTTAGACACAATATGGTATTCACGGTGGGCTCAAAATTTGTAGACCCAAAAGGTAGATTTTTAATTCTCTATTGCTTTTGGTTCAGTCTCCCCCCAAAAAAGTGAGATTCAAATTCTCACAAAGTGGATATACTTCAGTCCTGTTAGTTTGTCGTATATCAGCCAGCCACTTTCTGCCACTTACATTGTGTTGTTTTATACACTGGGCCTGAGTTTTAGTTCAGTCTCCCAAAAATAAAGTGAGATTCAAATTCTCACAAAGTGTACATACTTCAGTCCCTTCAGTCCTGTTAGCTTGTCGTATATCAGCCAGCCACTTTCTGCCACTTACATTGTGTTGTTTTATACACTGGGCCTGAGTTTTTGTTCAGTCTCCCAAAAAAAAGTGAGATTCAAATTCTCACAAAGTGGATATACTTCAGTCCTGTTAGTTTGTCGTATATCAGCCAGCCACTTTCTGCCACTTACATTGTGTTGTTTTATACACTGGGCCTGAGTTTTGGTTCAGCCTCCCAAAAATAAAGTGAGATTCAAATTCTCACAATGTGGATATACTTCAGTCCCTTCAGTCCTGTTAGTTTGTCGTATATCAGCCAGCCACTTTCTGCCACTTACATTGTGTTGTTTTATACACTGGGCCTGAGTTTTAGTTCAGTCTCCCAAAAAAAAGTGAGATTCAAATTCTCACAAAGTGGATATACTTCAGTCCTGTTAGTTTGTCGTATATCAGCCAGCCACTTTCTGCCACTTACATTGTGTTGTTTTATACACTGGGCCTGAGTTTTAGTTCAGTCTTCAAAAAAAAAGTGAGATTCAAATTCTCACAAAGTGGATATACTTCAGTCCTGTTAGTTTGTCGTATATCAGCCAGCCACTTTCTGCCACTTACATTGTGTTGTTTTATACACTGGGCCTGAGTTTTGGTTCAGCCTCCCAAAAATAAAGTGAGATTCAAATTCTCACAAAGTGGATATACTTCAGTCCCTTCAGTCCTGTTAGTTTGTCGTATATCAGCCAGCCACTTTCTGCCACTTACATTGTGTTGTTTTATACACTGGGCCTGAGTTTTAGTTCAGTCTTCAAAAAAAAAATGAGATTCAAATTCTCACAAAGTGGATATACTTCAGTCCTGTTAGTTTGTCGTATATCAGCCAGCCACTTTCTGCCACTTACATTGTGTTGTTTTATACACTGGGCCTGAGTTTTGGTTAAGTCTCCCAAAAAAAAGTGAGATTCAAATTCTCACAAAGTGGACATACTTCAGTCCTGTTAGTTTGTCGTATATCAGCAAGCCACTTTCTGCCACTTACATTGTGTTGTTTTATACACTGGGCCTGAGTTTTGGTTCAGTCTCCCAAAAAAAAAGTGAGATTCAAATTCTCACAAAGTGGATATACTTCAGTCCTGTTAGTTTGTCGTATGTCAGCCAGCCACTTTCTGCTACTTACATTGTGTTGTTTTATTCACTGGGCCTGAGTTTTGGTTCAGTCTCCCCAAAAAACAAGTGAGATTCAGATTCTCACAAAGTGGATATACTTCAGTCCTGTTAGTTTATCGTATATCAGCCAGCCACTTTCTGGCACTTACATTGTGTTGTTTTATGCACAGGGCCTGAGTTTTGGTTCAGTCTCCCACAAAAAAAGGGAGATTTAAATTCTTAACAAGTTTATATACACCTTCTACCTTGTTTTACAGTACCATATTTTGGTTATTTTGGTTAGATTTTCCAAAAAATGAGGAAGTCTGGTGGAAGAACCCGTGGGCGGTGGTTGCCAGCTGGTACTGATGGTGGTGGTGCATCTGGCGGTAGTGGCAAAAGCACAATAGCACCTAAGGCTGGAGGTGTTGAGGAGGAGGTTGAGCCAGTGTCATCGTCTGGCTACACAAGGCCTCGAAGGCTCCCTTATCTAGGAGTAAGAAAACAGCTTTTAAAGCCGGAGCAGCAGGAAAAAGTTTTGGCTTTCCTTGCTGACTCAGCCTCTAGCTCTTTCGCCTACTCTTCAGCAAGTTCCAAATATAAAAGCAGCGAGTCGTCAGTGGATGCTCCCAGTCAGGAACAAGACATTTCCTTGTGTCCTTCACCCAAACCAAAAGTGAAGGATGCGTCAGGCGACACTACAGGTTACTCCATGGAGCTCTTTTTACACATACTGTGCCTGGGTTAGAAAGGGAAATTGTTAACTGCCCATTACAAGATGAATTGGACATGGAGTGCACTGATGCACAGCGACAGCTAGATTATTATGCTGTTCCATTGACTCAGATCACTAAATTGCCCTCGCAGTGTACTGAGCCAGAATCTGATCCTGATGAGACTATGGTGCCCCGTCCTGAACGCTATAGCACCTTACACGGTGACACAGAGGAAGGTGCACATGACATTGAAGAGGAGGTGATAGACGACCCAGTTGTTGACCCAGATTGGCAGCCATTGGGGGAAGAGGGTGCCGCTGCCAGTAGCTCAGAAGCGGAGGAGGATGATCCGCAGCAGCCATCTACATCGCAACAGCCATCATCTAGCAGGCCCGTATCAGGCCAAAAACGTTTGTCAAAAACAAAAACAGTTTTAGGACAGCGTGGCCATCCGGTGAAAGTAGCACAGCGTGCAATGCCTGAAAAGGTATTCCATAGTAGGAAGAGTGTAGTGTGGCAATTTTTTAACCAAGATCCGAATGATCAGTGCAAAATTATCTGTAAGAAATGCTCCAAGACCTTTAGCAGAGGGAAGAATCTTCAAAATTTAAATACAATGTGCATGCTTAGATATTTAACCAGCATGAACTTGCAAGCCTGGACTAACTACCAAATGTCACGTACCGTTGGTGCACCTGCTCAGAATGAAGGTAGTCAGCAACGCTATATTGCATCCCTCACTGTAAGCCCACCTTTTAGGACACCACCTGCAGCAAATGTGGAGGTATCGTCGCAAGGCCAAAGCAGTCAGGGAATCACAAGGTTATTGGTAGGAAATACTGTATGTAGGCCAACATCAAGAATACCATCACCAACCCTCTCTCAATCCGCCATGTCCACCACCAACACCACTAGTTCCACCATATGCAGCTCTCCAGTCCAGCTCACCCTACAAGAGACTCTCGTTAGGAAAAGAAAGTACTCATCCTCTCATCCGCGTACACAGGGTTTGATCGCCCACATTGCTATACTAATCTCGTTAGAGATGATGCCCTACCGGTTGGTTGAAAGCGAAGCTTTCAAAGACCTGATGGCCTACACAGTACCATGCTATGACCTACCCTGTCAGCACTTATTTGTGAGAAAAGCCATCCCAGCCCTCCACCAGCATGTCAAAGACCGCATTGTCCATACACTGAGGCAATCAGTCAGTGGAAAGGTGCACCTCACAACAGACGCATGGACCAGTAGGCATGGCCAAGAACGTCACGCCACACTGAGTTAATGTGGTGGATGCAGGGTCCACAGGGGACAGCCATAGTGGGACACTTCTACCTAGCCCACGGTCTAGGAAACAGTTGGCTGTAGGCATTCGCCACCCCTCCTCCTCCTCCAGAAGCGAAAGCTCGTCCACACAGTGCAGTCGCATGACCACTCCATCCGCAGCTGCCAGTGTTGCACACAAGGTGTCCCATTATGGATCAGCTAGTGGTAAGCATCAGCAGGCTGTGTTACAAATGAAGTGTTTGGGAGACAACAGACACACCGCGGAAGTACTGGCTGAGTACTTGCAGCAACAAACTCAGTCATGGCTGGGCAGTGTACATCTTGAGGCAGGCAAGGTAGTCAGTGATAACTGTAGGAATTATATGGCTGCCATAGCCCTTTCAGAACTGGAACACATACCTTGCCTGGCTCACACCTTGAACTTGGTGTTGCAGTGCTTCCTCAAAAATCATCCGGAGTTACCTGCCCTGCTCCTGAAGGTGTGAAGACTTTGCTCGCACATCCGCCGGTCGCCCGTACACTCCAGCCGTATGCTGAACCATCAGCGATCGCTATATCTTCCCCAGCACTGACTAATAATCGACATTGCAACAAGGTGGAACTCCACACTGCACATGGTTCAGAGGCTGTGCGAACAGAGGCATGCTGTAATTTATTTGTGGGGGATACACATACACGGGCAGGCACTTGGATGGCAGACATGGAGTTGTCTGGTGTGCAGTGGTCGAAGCTACAAGACCTCTGTCAAGTCCTTCAGTGTTTGGAGGAATGCACACGGCTGGTAAGTGCAGACGACGCCATCATAAGCATGAGCATCCCACTAATGCGTCTGCTGATGCAAAGTTTGACGCACATTAAGGAGCATCTGCAGCCGAGGAGGAGGGATGCCTTGATGACAGTCAGCCATTGTCTGCTCAGGGAACTCTCCTGGATGAGGTGGCGGACGAAGAGGAGGAGGAGGAGGATGATGATGGGGATGAATATTTATGGGAGGAGGATGCTTCTCAGGGGGCAATAGAAACTGGTGGCGTTGCAAGGTCAGGTACAGGGTTTTTGTGGGACACAAGTGATGTTGATTTGCAAGAAAGTGCTCCTCAACCCAGCACAAGCTGTCAATTGACACGTGGAACATTGGCCCACATGGCTGAGTATGCCTTGCGTATCCTAAAAAGGGACCCCCGCATTATCAAAATGATGACCGATGACGATTACTGGTTGCCTGCCTCCTGGATCCACGATATAAAGGAACATTACAAAATATCATGCCACATGAGAACCTTGAGCAAATATTGGCTACCAAACAAGCAACTCTTGTAGACCGTTTGGTTCAGGCATTCCCAGCACACAGCGACGGTGATGGTTCTCACACGAGCCATAAGGGGCAACATGGCAGAGGTGTTAGAGGTGCACAAATCCGAAGTGGTGTTGGTCAGAGGGGTTTTATGACCAGGTTGTGGAGTGATTTCGCAATGACCGCTGACATGACAGGTACTGCTGCATCGATTCAAAGTGACACGAGACAGCATTTGTCCAGTATGGTTATGAAATACTTTTCCTTCCTTATCGATGTTCTCCATCACAGGTCATTCCCCTTTGATTACTGGGCATCTAAAATAGAAACCTGGCCTGAATTGGCAGAATATGCATTACAGGAGCTCGCTTGCCCTGCTGCTAGTGTGCTATCAGAAAGAGTCTTCAGTGCTGCTGGTTCAATACTGACCGAAAAAGGACACATCTGGCTACCAAAAATGTTGATGATCTAACCTTCATTAAAATGAACCAATCATGGATTTCAAATTATTTTGCCCCACCTTCCCCTGCTGACACGTAGCTTGCTTGAAAAATGTCTTGCTTTTGGCCTCTTCTTACTGACTTCTCCAATTCCTCCATTTGCAGCTTCTGAATGTCCACCATAGGCCATTTTTATACCTCCCTAAATGAGCTGATTCCCCCCATAGGGCCGTGCTCACCACCTGGAGCAAGCACCCGTGCGAGTGCCGTTTGCCTGGACAGGTGGGTGGGCCCATTCTTGGGCGATGGCACTGGCACTGGCACAGGGTCCCTCATAGTACAATGAAGTGTCTCTGACGGTGGTGGTGCACAACCAACGTCAGACACACCGTCGTATTATGAGGGGCCCTGTGCCAGTACCGCTGCCCACGAGAGAGTGTTTCCCTTCAGCTCGAATAGTGCTCTACCACTTGCAATACTTACCTCTCCCTGCTCCACCACTGTGTAGTCTTTGCTGTAAAATCCTTCAATGGCACTGCCAATACAAATTTGTTGAAATGATAGATGATAGTTAAAATATACAAGGGCCCTGGCCTCTATTTAGACCAGTTAATACTTTGTGCCTAATACCACTGTCTGCTACTCAGCAGAGGAGCCCACCCCTGTACCTAGCTATGCCACCTGTTTATTTATGAACAATTTTTTGGCAGACAGTTAGCCCACTTTATTATTTGGGCCTTCTAACTGTGTCTACCACTCATTGCAGTTTTCCTCCAATGAACAAAGCAATGCCGCCTGTTTAGTTCTGTTACCACATTTGAACTGCATTTAGCCTACTTTATTTTTTGGGCCTACTAACCGTGTCTGCCACTCATTACAGTTTTCCTCCACTGAACAAAGCAATGCCGCCTGTTTAGTCCTGTTACCACATTTGAACTGCATTTAGCCTACTTTAATTTTCAGGCCTACTAACTGTGTCTGCCACTCATTACAGTTTTCCTCCACTGAACAAAGCAATGCCGCCTGTTTAGTCCTGTTACCACATTTGAACTGGCAGCATCTGTCTATCCAAGCCTCCTGATGATCCAGATCGGTGAAACGTGTTGAGGCATGAGGAGTCTGTCCTCAAAACATCACAAACGATGAGTACACCATTTGGCTTAACTGGCATCTTTCTATCTTATACTATAGCATGATTGAGCAGTGTTCATCTAGACTGCGTTCATCTCTGATATAGCAGATGAAATCTACCTGGCATCTGTAACTGTGGTTGTAAACTGGCTACACGCCCACTAAGCTACATACAGTCTATCTACAGGGCCACTGTCAGGGTGAGCCGTCAAGGAGTGGGGGTGCCGTTTCCGCTGTACAGTAGGGCGCCAATCCCCACAGTTAGGTAGGTTGCCAGCGCAGGGAACAGTTATAGAGAGGTACTCTATGCATGTTATGCACTTTTTTGCACTTTAATTAAGTTTGTTATTCACTCTACCTCACACTGTCTAATGATTGCCATGGATGATCAACTTTCAAAGGCGATCACTGTCCCTTTCATTTTTTCCTGTCGTGCTATGATTGGAGTTTAGCTGTATCACTTTATTACTAGGGGCTGAACAGGAGTAAGAGGGTCAGCCACCGTCGAGCGGGGGTGCCTATCTCGAATAATCTTAGGGTGCCAACCTCCGCTGCACAGGCAGGGAAAATTCAGAATATTTACAGTGTGAGGGGTATATTTTAGTCAAGCACGGTTGTCTGTGTGGTGAGTGTGTTCAGCATTTTAAGTGAACAATAATAAAATAGTAGTTTTATCTGGTATCCGCTAAGTACAAGGTTTTTTGTTTTTTCTCACTTTATTATTTGGGCCTACTAACTGTGTCTGTCACTCATTACAGTTTTCCTCCACTGAACAAAGCAATGCCGCCTGTTTAGTCCTGTTACCACATTTGAACTGCATTTAGCCTACTTTATTATTTGGGCCTACTAACTGTGTTTCCTCCTCATCCTGCCCATTGCCCAGCCACTGCTAGATGAGTCTGCTGGTACATTGACCCATACCACTACATTCCCCTTACACTCTACACAGCCAGAATCTGACCTGTTATGACTTGGTGGTTAAGAGGCCACACTGATATGACCTGGTGACTAAAACGCAACATGGGACGAGCTCTGAGGAGGTGGTATCTCTACTGACCGCAGTTCCTAATCCTAACAACAACACTAGTAATAGCCGTGGGATGTTCCTGACTCTCCCTAGACACCTTGTCACAGCCTAAGAGCTAACTACCCCTAAAGTAGGAAATAGAAAGCTATCTTGCCTCAGAGAAAACCCCCAAAGGAACGACAGCCCCCCACAAATATTGACTGTGAGTGGAGAGGGAAATGACGTACACAGAAATGAAATCATATTTCAGCAAAGGAGGCCAATACTAAACTTGATAGACAGAGAGAAAAGGATACTGTGCGGTCAGTATTAAAAACTACAAAATCCACGCAGAGTTTACAAAAATGAACTCCACACCGACTCACGGTGTGGAGGGGCAAATCTGCTTTCCCAGAGCTTCCAGCTAGCCTGAATATGACATAGTGACAAGCTGGACAAAAAGAGACATATTTGCAGAGCAATAGAGTCCAAACAAATGGACAAACAAAAACTAGCAAAAACTTATCTTTTGCTGACAACGACAGGCCATATGAAAAATCCAAGGAGAGAACCAAATCCAACCAAGAACATTGACAGCTGGCATGAAATAAAGCCCAGAGCAGGTTTAAATAACAAACCCAGGCAAGGCGATCAGTGGAGGCAGCTGCTACAGCTACCTAAAGGAGCTGCAGTTCCACTCGAAACCACCAGAGGGAGCCCAAGGGCAGAACTCACAAAAATACCATTAGCAACCACAGGAGGGAGCTCCAGAACGGAATTCACAACAGTACCCCCCCTTGAGGAGGGGTCACCGAACCCTCACCAGAGCTCCCAGGCCGATCAGGACGAGCCAAATGGAAAGCACGAACCAAATCGGCAGCATGAACATCGGAGGCAACAACCAAAGAATTATCCTCCTGGCCATACCCCTTCCACTTGACCAGATATTGGAGCTTCCGCCTCAAAAAACGAGAATCCAAAATCTTCTCCACCACATATTCCAATTCCCCCTCAACCAACACCGGAGCAGGAGGATCAAAGGAGGGAACCATAGCTACCACATATCTCCGCAACAAGGATCTATGGAACACATTATGAATGGAAAAAGAAGCTGGAAGGGCCAAACGAAAAGACACCGGATTGATAATTTCAGAAATCTTATAAGGCCCAATAAAGCGAGGCTTGAACTTAGGGGAAGAAACCTTCATAGGAACATGACGAGAAGACAACCAGACCAAATCCCCAACACGAAGCCGGGGACCAACACACCGACGACGGTTAGCAAAACGTTGAGCCTTTTCCTGAGACAACATCAAATTGTGCACCACATGAGTCCAAATTTGCTGCAACCTGTCCACCACAGAATCCACACCAGGACAGTCAGAAGGCTCAAGCTGCCCCGAAGAAAAACGAGGATGAAAACCAAAGTTACAAAAAAAAGGCGAAACCAAGGTAGCCGAACTAGCCCGATTATTAAGGGCAAACTCGGCCAACGGCAAAAAGGTCACCCAATCATCCTGATCAGCAGACACGAAGCATCTCAAATAGGTTTCCAAGGTCTGATTGGTTCGCTCCGTTTGGACATTTGTCTGAGGATGGAATGCTGAAGAAAAAGACAAATCAATGCCCATTCTAGCACAAAAGGACCGCCAAAACCTAGAAACAAACTGGGAACCTCTGTCAGACACAATATTCTCCGGAATACCATGTAAACGAACCACATGCTGAAAAAATAATGGAACCAAATCAGAGGAGGAAGGCAACTTAGGCAACGGTACCAAATGGACCATCTTAGAAAAATGGTCACAAACCACCCAGATGACAGACATCTTCTGAGAAACAGGAAGATCAGAAATAAAATCCATGGAAATATGCGTCCAGGGCCTCTCAGGAATAGGCAAAGGCAAAAGCAACCCACTGGCACGGGGACAACAAGGCTTAGCCCGAGCACAGGTCCCACAGGAGTGCACAAACGAACGCACATCCTGCAACAAGGAAGGCCACCAAAAGGACCTAGCCACCAAATCTCTATTACCGAAAATCCCAGGGTGACCAGCCAACACCGAACAATGAACCTCAGAAATTACCCTGCTAGTCCATCTATCAGGAACAAACAGTCTCCCCACTGGACAGCGGTCAGGTTTATCAGCCTGAAACTCCTGAAGTACCCGCCGCAAATCAGGGGAGATGGCAGAAAGAATCACCCCCTCCTTGAGGATCCCAGCCGGCTCAAGAATTCCCGGAGAGTCAGGCAAAAAACTCCTAGAAAGGGCATCAGCCTTGACATTCTTAGATCCTGGAATATACAAGACCACAAAATCAAAACGGGAGAAAAACAGAGACCACCGAGCTTGTCTAGGATTCAACCGCTTAGCAGACTCGAGGTAAATCAGATTCTTATGATCAGTCAAGACCACAACGCGATGCTTGGCTCCCTCAAGCCAATGTCGCCACTCCTCAAATGCCCACTTCATAGCCAACAACTCCCGATTGCCGACATCATAATTAAGCTCAGCAGGCAAAAACTTTCTGGAGAAGAAAGCATGGTTTCATCAAAGAGCCATCAGAATTTCTCTGAGACAAAACAGCCCCTGCCCCAATCTCAGAAGCATCAACCTCAACCTGAAAAGGGAGCGAAACATCTGGCTGACGCAACACAGGGGCAGAAGTAAAACGACGTTTAAGCTCCTGAAAGGCCTCAACAGCCGCAGAGAACCAATTCATCACATCAGCGCCCTTGTTCGTCAAATCGGTCAGAGGCTTCACCACACTAGAAAAATTAGCAATAAAGCGGCGATAAAAATTAGCAAAGCCCAAAATTTTCTGAAGGCTCTTTACAGATGTGGGTTGAGTCCAATCATGAATGGCCTGGACTTTAACAGGGTCCATCTCAATAGCCGAGGGAGAAAAAATGAAACCCAAAAAAGAAACCTTCTGAACTCCAAAGAGGCACTTAGACCCCTTCACAAACAACGCATTAGCACGAAGGACCTGAAACACCATCCTAACCTGCTTCACATGACACTCCCAATCATCGGAAAAAAACAAAATATCATCCAAATACACAATCATGAATTTATCCAGATAATTCCGGAAGATATCATGCATAAAGGACTGAAATACCGATGGAGCATTAGAGAGCCCGAATGGCATCACAAGATATTCAAAATGGCCTTCGGGCGTATTAAATGCTGTTTTCCATTCATCACCTTGTTTAATACGCATGAGATTATACGCCCCTCGAAGGTCGATTTTAGTAAACCAACTGGCACCCTTAATCCGAGCAAACAAATCAGAAAGTAAAGGTAAAGGGTACTGGAATTTGACCGTGATCTTATTGAGAAGGCGATAATCTATACAGGGTCTCAAGGAGCTATCCTTCTTGGCAACAAAGAAGAATCCAGCCCCCAACGGTGACGAAGACGGGCGAATATGCCCCTTCTCCAAGGACTCCTTTACATAACTCCGCATAGCGGCATGCTCTGGCACAGACAGATTGAAAAGTCGGCCCTTAGGGAACTTACAGCCAGGAATCAAATTAATGGCACAATCGCAGTCCCTATGAGGAGGCAGGGAACTGGACTTGGGCTCATCAAATATATCCTGGAAATCCGACAAAAACTCAGGATCTTCAGAAGAAGGGGGCGAGGAAATTGACATCAAAGGAATATCACTATGTATCCCCTGACAACCCTGGCCAGTTACAGACATAGATCTCCAATCCAGCACTGGATTATGTACCTGTAACCATGGAAAACCCAGCACAACAACATCATGCAAATTATACAACACCAAAAAGCGAATATTTTCCTGATGTGCTGGAGCCATGTACATGGTTAACTGTGTCCAGTACTGAGGTTTATTCTTGGCCAATGGTGTAGCATCAATCCCCCTTAAGGGAATAGGGCTCTGCAAAGGCTCCAAGGAAAAACCACAGCGCTTGGCAAATTCTAAGTCCATTAAGTTCAGGGCAGCGCCAGAATCCACAAATGCCATAACAGAAAAGGACGACAATGAGCAAATCAGGGTAACAGACAAGAGAAATTTAGGCTGTACAGTACTAATAGTAACAGACCTAGGGACCCTCTTAGTACGCTTAGGGCAATCAGAAATAGCATGAGCAGAATCACCACAGTAAAAACACAGGCCATTCTGACGTCTGAATTTCTGCCTTTCTGCTCTAGTCAAAATCCTATCACATTGCATAGGCTCAGGACTCTGCTCAGAGGACACTGCCATATGGTGCACCACCTTTCGCTCGCGCAGACGCCGATCGATCTGAATGGCCAAAGACATTGACTCATTCAGACCAGCAGGCGTGGGAAACCCCACCATAACATCTTTAAGGGCTTCAGAAAGTCCTTTTCTGAAAATCGCTGCCAGGGCATACTCATTCCATTTTGTGAGCACAGACCACTTTCTAAATTTCTGGCAGTATACTTCTGCTGCTTCCTAACCCTGACACAGAGCCAGCAAAGTCTTTTCTGCCTGATCCACAGAATTAGGCTCGTCATACAGCAATCCGAGCACTTGAAAAAATGCGTCAATATTGAGCAATGCAGGATTTCCTGGCTCAAGGGAGAATGCCCAGTCCTGCGGGTCGCCAAGCAGCAAAGAAATAACAATCTTCACCTGCTGAATGGGGTCACCAGAGGAACGGGGTCTCAGAGCAAAAAACAATCTGCAATTATTTTTGAAGTTCAAAAATTTAGATCTATCCACAGAAAACAAATCAGGAATAGGAATTCTAGGCTCTAATACCGGAGTCTGGACAACATAATCTTGGATACTCTGTACCCTTGCAGCGAGTTGATCCACACGCAAGGACAGACCCTGAACCTCCATATCAGCACCAAAATCCTGAACCACCCAGAGATTAAGAGGAAAAAAAAGACAAAACAAGCTACAAAGGAAAAAAAAAGACTCAGAACTTTCTTTTCCCTCTTTTGAGATGCATTTAACACATTGTGGGCCAGCTGTACTGTTATGACCTGGTGGTTAAGAGGCCACACTGATATGACCTGGTGGCTAAAACGCAACATTGGACGAGCTCTGAGGAGGTGGTATCTCTACTGACCGCAGTTCCTAATCCTAACAACAACACTAGTAATAGCCGTGGGATGTTCCTGACTCTCCCTAGACACCTCGTCACAGCCTAAGAGCTAACTACCCCTAAAGTAGGAAATAGAAAGCTATCTTGCCTCAGAGAAAACCCCCAAAGGAAAGACAGCCCCCCACAAATATTGACTGTGAGTGGAGAGGGAAATGACGTACACAGAAATGAAAGCAGATTTCAGCAAAGGAGGCCAATACTAAACTTGATAGACAGAGAGAAAAGGATACTGTGTGGTAAGTATTAAAAACTACAAAATCCACGCAGAGTTTACAAAAATGAACTCCACACCGACTCACGGTGTGGAGGGGCAAATCTGCTTTCCCAGAGCTTCCAGCTAGCCTGAATATGACATAGTGACAAGCTGGACAAAAAGAGACATACTTGCAGAGCAATAGAGTCCAAACAAATGGACAAACAAAAACTAGCAAAAACGTATCTTTTGCTGACAAGGACAGGCCATATGAGAAATCCAAGGAGAGAACCAAATCCAACTAAGAACATTGACAGCTGGCATGAACTAAAGCCCAGAGCAGGTTTAAATAACAAACCCAGGCAAGGCGATCAGTGGAGGCAGCTGCTACAGCTACCTAAAGGAGCAGCAGTTCCACTCGAAACCACCAGAGGGAGCCCAAGGGCAGAACTCACAAAAATACCATTAGCAACCACAGGAGGGAGCTCCAGAACGGAATTCACAACACTGACCCTGCTTAAAGTCAGGTTCTCCTTCCCACATACTATACCACCTTACATGGGGACAAAGAGGAAGGTGCAGATGAAAGTGCAGGTTCCTTCATCAGGTGGGGGGCATACTCGTTGGCGATGTCACTGGCACAGGCTCATAGTATGCAAAAGTGTCTCTGCCGTACTATGAGGGGCCCTGTGCCAGTGACGTCACCAACGAGTATGCCCCCCACCTGATGAAGGAACCTGCACTTTCATCTGCACCTTCCTACAAACGAGTGGGCCCCCCTGCTTGCTCAGGATCACAGCACTTGCAAAGTTGAAATACCTCTCCCTGCTCCTCTGCTGTGACGTATTCCGCATTTCCTGGGCCCACAAAAATCTTGAGCCAGCCCTACCCCACACAACTTTAGCCAAATGACCCCCAGTTTTCAATGCCTAACTATTATTATAAAGTAAATTAAGATTGACAAGCTTAAGTAATAAGAATTGATGTTTTTGGCATTAAAATGGGCACTGTAGGTGTTTTCCTGTCCTCCACTGCCGACTTTGATTCCCCATTGACTTTCATTGGGTTTTGTGTTTCAGTCGGGGCCCGACCTTTTGCAATAATCGGCCGATTTCACCTGACCTGACTTTTCACAAAGTCGGGTTTCGCGAAACCCGACTCGATCCGAAAAAAGTAAAAGTCGCTCAACTCTAGTCACCACAACACTAAATGACAAAGTGTGATATGGCATGCTGTTTCACATTTAGCTAGTGAAAAAATAAGTTTTAGAAAAATAAGATTTAGAATGGTATACTCATGCATGGAGCACAATAGAAGCAGTGCATAACACACCTGTTTGACATTTTCCTTGTTGTCTTTTTCTGTGGACCTCAGTAATGGCAATATATACACTCACCGGCCACTTTATTAGGTACACCATGCTAGTAATGGGTTGGACCCCCTTTTGCCTTCAGAACTGCCTCAATTCTTCGTGGCATAGATTCAACAAGGTGCTGGAAGCATTCCTCAGAGATTTTGGTCCATATTGACATGATGGCATCACACAGTTGCCGCAGATTTGTCGGCTGCACATCCCAAAGATGCTCCATACAAGGCAGGATGGATCCATGCTTTCATGTTGTTTACGCCAAATTCTGACCCTACCATCCGAATGTCGCAGCAGAAATCGAAACTCATCAGACCAAGCAACGTTTTTCCAATCTTCTACTGTCCAATTTCGATGAGCTTGTACAAATTGTAGCCTCAGTTTCCTGTTCTTAGCTGAAAGGAGTGGTACCCGGTGTGGTCTTTTGCTGCTGTAGCCCATCTGCCTCAAAGTTCGACGCACTGTGCGTTCAGAGATGCTCTTAGGCCTACCTTGGTTGTAACGGGTGGCGATTTGAGTCACTGTTGCCTTTCTATCAGCTCGAACCAGTCTGCCCATTCTCCTCTGACCTCTGGCATCAACAAGGCATTTCCGCCCACAGAACTGCCGCTCACTGGATTTTTTTTCTTTTTCGGACCATTCTCTGTAAACCCTAGAGATGGTTGTGCGTGAAAATCCCAGTAGATCAGCAGTTTCTGAAATACTCAGACCAGCCCTTCTGGCACCAACAACCATGCCACGTTCAAAGGCACTCAAATCACCTTTCTTCCCCATACTGATGCTCGATTTGAACTGCAGGAGATTGTCTTGACCATATCTACATGCCTAAATGCACTGAGATGCCGCCATGTGATTGGCTGATTAGAAATTAAGTGTTAACAAGAAGTTGGACAGGTGTACCTAATAAAGTGGCCGGTGAGTGTATATATATATATATATATATATATATATATATATATATATATATATATATTTATTTATATTGCTGGAAGGTTGATTTTACAGCCACACAGGACACTATATTTGAGTAAGAAACAACTGTCTGTCTAACTATCTAAAATCTAGCTGCTAACAGTGCCAGTGTCAAGAGCAGCCTCTCTGCACTGTTACAGTGTTAAAGTGGTGCTAAAACAATATGTCTGCTTTTTATATAGAGAGAAACATGTGATTTCAGCAGCCTATGACACAAGCCATTGTGTCAGAACATTGTGGATGTTTCCAGCACTAGGCTGGCTAGCCGCAATGTGCACACAAAGTTAGAAAAAAAAATTACTATTTACAAGCATGCCGCATGTTATGATCCGGTGACCTTGGAGCTGCATGAGAGACTTTCTCAGGAGTATGTGGTACCTGTACTGACCGCAAACCCTAAACTAACACCGCAACTAGAAGTAGCCGTGGGATGTAACTAACACGTCCTAGACACCTCGACACAGCCGGAGGACTAAATACCCCTATAGATGGATATGGGAATTCTATCTTGCCTCAGAGCAGAACCCTGTTATGGTTCTCAATGGCAAGAGAACATAGCCCAGCAAACATAAGAACTAGCTCTTGGAAGGATGGAAACTAAACTGACCATGAACTAAACCTGCCGCACAACTAACAGTAGCCGGGTAGCGTAGCCTGCGTTTTATCCCTAGACGCCCAGCGCCGGCCGGAGGACTAACTAATCCTGGCAGAGGAAAATATAGTCCTGGCTCACCTCTAGAGAAATTTCCCCGAAAGGCAGACAGAGGCCCCCACAAATATTGGCGGTGATTTTAGATGAAATGACAAACGTAGTATGAAAATAGGTTTAGCAAAATTGAGGTCCGCTTACTAGATAGCAGGAAGACAGAAAGGGCACTTTCATGGTCAGCTGAAAACCCTATCAAAACACCATCCTGAAATTACTTTAAGACTCTAGTATTAACTCATAACATCAGAGTGGCAATTTCAGATCACAAGAGCTTTCCAGACACAGAAACGAAACTACAGCTGTGAACTGGAACAAAATGCAAAAACAAACAAGGACAAAAGTCCAACTTAGCTGGGAGTTGTCTAGCAGCAGGAACATGCACAGAAAGGCTTCTGATTACAATGTTGACCGGCATGGAAGTGACAGAGGAGCAAGGCTAAATAGCGACTCCCACATCCTGATGGAAACAGGTGAACAGAGAGGATGATGCACACCAGTTCAATTCCACCAGTGGCCACCGGGGGAGCCCAAAATCCAATTTCACAACAGTACCCCCCCCTCAAGGAGGGGGCACCGAACCCTCACCAGAACCACCAGGGCGATCAGGATGAGCCCTATGAAAGGCACGGACCAAATCGGAGGCAGGAACATCAGAGGCAGTCACCCAAGAATTATCCTCCTGACCGTATCCCTTCCATTTGACCAGATACTGGAGTTTCCGTCTGGAAACACGGGAGTCCAAGATTTTTTCCACAACGTACTCCAACTCGCCCTCAACCAACACCGGAGCAGGAGGCTCAACGGAAGGCACAACCGGTACCTCATACCTGCGCAATAATGACCGATGAAAAACATTATGAATAGAAAAAGATGCAGGGAGGTCCAAACGGAAGGACACAGGGTTAAGAATCTCCAATATCTTGTACGGGCCGATGAACCGAGGCTTAAACTTGGGAGAAGAAACCCTCATAGGGACAAAACGAGAAGACAACCACACCAAGTCCCCAACACAAAGCCGAGGACCAACACGACGCCGGCGGTTGGCAAAAAGCTGAGTCTTCTCCTGGGACAACTTCAAATTGTCCACTACCTGCCCCCAAATCTGATGCAACCTCTCCACCACAGCATCCACTCCAGGACAATCCGAAGATTCCACCTGACCAGAAGAAAATCGAGGATGAAACTCCGAATTACAGAAAAAGGGAGACACCAAGGTGGCAGAGCTGGCCCGATTATTGAGGGCAAACTCCGCTAAAGGCAAAAAAGCAACCCAATCATCCTGATCTGCAGACACAAAACTGTTGTGAATTTGCTTTTTGCTCCCTCTAGTGGTTACTAGTTTTTTGACTCTGGTTTTTCTGTCATTCCTTTTATCCGCACCTGGGTCGTTAGTTAGGGGTGTTGCTATATAAGCTCCCTAGACCTTCAGTTCTATGCCTGGCAACGTAGTTATCAGAGCTAGTCTGCTGTGCTCTTGTCTACTGATCCTGGTTCCAGTTATATCAGCTAAGTCTGCCTTTTGCTTTTTGCTATTTGTTTTGGTTTTGTATTTTTGTCCAGCTTGTTCCAAATCTATATCCTGACCTTTGCTGGAAGCTCTAGGGGGCTGGTGTTCTCCCCCCGGACCGTTAGACGGTTCGGGGGTTCTTGAATTTCCAGTGTGGATTTTGATAGGGTTTTTGTTGACCATATAAGTTACCTTTCTTTATTCTGCTATCAGTAAGCGGGCCTCTCTGTGCTAAACCTGGTTCATTTCTGTGTTTGTCATTTCCTCTTACCTCACCGTTATTATTTGTGGGGGGCTTCTATCCAGCTTTGGGGTCCCCTTCTCTGGAGGCAAGAAAGGTCTTTTGTTTTCCTCTACTAGGGGTAGCTAGATTCTCCGGCTGGAGCGTGTCATCTAGAATCAACGTAGGAATGATCCCCGGCTACTTCTAGTGTTGGCGTTAGGAGTAGATATATGGTCAACCCAGTTACCACTGCCCTATGAGCTGGATTTTTGTATTCTGCAGACTTCCACGTACCTCTGAGACCCTCGCCATTGGGGTCATAACAGTTTGCCAGGCCAGTATTAAATGTTTAATGCGTTGCAGAAGAGGGATTATAAGAAAGAAGATTCTGAGTTTTGTTTTTTTTTTTCTTTCTTCTTCCCCTTTACCTCAGAGTGGCTATGCTTGCTGCAGACATGAATGTCCAGACCTTGATTACAAGTGTGGACCAGCTGGCTACTCGTGTGCAGGGCATACAAGACTATGTTATCAGAAATCCTAGGTCAGAACCTAAAATACCGATTCCTGAACTGTTTTCCGGAGACAGTTTTAAGTTTAGGAATTTTGTGAATAATTGTAAATTGTTTTTGTCCCTGAGACCCTGTTCATCTGGAGACTCTGCTCAGCAAGTAAAAATAGTTATTTCGTTCTTACGGGGCGACCCTCAGGATTGGGCTTTTTCGCTGGCGCCAGAAGATCCGGCATTGGCTGATATTGATGCGTTTTTTCTGGCGCTCGGTTTACTTTATGAGGAACCCAATCTTGAGATTCAGGCAGAAAAGGCCTTGCTGGCTATGTCTCAGGGGCAGGACGAGGCTGAAGTGTATTGCCAAAAATTTCGGAAATGGTCCGTGCTGACACATTGGAACGAGTGTGCACTGGCCGCTAATTTTAGAAATGGCCTATCTGAAGCCATTAAGAATGTTATGGTGGGTTTTCCCATTCCCACAGGTCTCAATGATACTATGGCACTGGCTATTCAAATTGACCGGCGGTTGCGGGAGCGCAAAACCGCAAATTCCCTCATGGTGTTGTCTGAACAGACACCTAATTCGGTGCAATGTGATAGAAAAACCGCAAATTCCCTCATGGTGTTGTCTGAACAGACACCTGATTTAATGCAATGTGATAGAATCCTGACTAGAAATGAGCGGAAAATTCATAGACGCCGGAATGGCTTGTGCTACTACTGTGGTGATTCTACACATGTTATCTCAGCATGCTCTAAACGTATAGCTAAGGTTGTTAGTCCTGTCACCGTTGGTAATTTGCAACCTAAATTTATTCTGTCTGTAACTTTGATTTGCTCACTGTCGTCTTATCCTGTCATGGCGTTTGTAGATTCAGGTGCTGCCCTGAGTCTTATGGATCTGTCATTTGCTAAGCACTGTGGTTTTACTCTTGAACCATTAGAAAATCCTATTCCTCTTAGGGGTATTGATGCTACGCCATTGGCAGCAAATAAACCGCAGTATTGGACACAGGTTATCATGTGCATGACTCCTGAACACCGCGAGGTGATACGTTTCCTGGTTTTACATAAAATGCATGATTTAGTTGTTTTAGGGCTGCCATGGTTACAGACCCATAATCCAGTCCTGGACTGGAAGGCTATGTCAGTCTCAAGTTGGGGCTGTCGTGGTATTCATGGGGATTCCCTGCCTGTGTCTATTGCTTCTTCTACGCCTTCGGAAGTTCCGGAGTATTTGTCTGATTATCAGGATGTCTTCAGTGAGTCTGAGTCCAGTGCACTGCCTCCTCATAGGGACTGTGACTGTGCTATAGATTTGATCCCAGGCAGTAAGTTTCCTAAGGGAAGACTGTTTAATCTGTCGGTACCTGAACATACCGCTATGCGTTCATATATCAGGGAGTCTCTGGAGAAAGGACATATTCGTCCGTCTTCTTCCCCCCTTGGTGCGGGATTCTTTTTTGTGGCAAAAAAGGACGGATCTTTGAGACCTTGTATTGATTATCGGCTTTTAAATAAGATCACTGTCAAATTTCAGTATCCTTTACCGCTGTTGTCTGACTTGTTTGCCCGGATTAAAGGTGCCAAGTGGTTCACCAAGATAGACCTTCGTGGTGCGTACAACCTTGTGCGCATTAAGCAAGGTGATGAATGGAAAACCGCATTCAATACGCCCGAAGGTCATTTTGAGTACTTGGTGATGCCTTTTGGGCTCTCCAATGCGCCTTCAGTTTTTCAGTCCTTTATGCATGACATTTTCCGGAAGTATCTGGATAAATTTTTGATTGTTTATCTGGATGATATTTTAGTTTTTTCTGATGATTGGGATTCGCATGTGGAGCAGGTCAGGTTGGTCTTTAAAATTTTGCGTGAAAATTCTTTGTTTGTCAAGGGCTCAAAGTGTCTCTTTGGTGTACAGAAGGTTCCCTTTTTGGGGTTCATTTTTTCCCCTTCTGCTGTGGAGATGGACCCAGTCAAGGTCCGAGCTATTCTTGATTGGACTCAGCCCTCGTCGGTTAAGAGTCTTCAGAAGTTCTTGGGTTTCGCTAACTTCTACCGTCGTTTTATCGCTAATTTTTCTAGCATTGTGAAACCGTTGACGGATATGACCAAGAAGGGCTCCGATGTAGCTAACTGGGCTCCTGCTGCCGTGGAGGCTTTCCAGGAGTTGAAGCGCCGGTTTACTTCGGCGCCTGTTTTGTGCCAGCCCGATGTCTCACTTCCCTTTCAGGTTGAGGTGGATGCTTCAGAGATTGGAGCAGGGGCCGTTTTGTCGCAGAGAGGCCCTGGTTGCTCTGTTATGAAACCTTGTGCCTTTTTCTCCAGGAAGTTTTCGCCTGCCGAGCGAAATTATGATGTGGGCAATCGGGAGTTGTTGGCCATGAAATGGGCATTTGAGGAGTGGCGTCATTGGCTCGAGGGTGCTAAGCATCGTGTGGTGGTCTTGACTGATCACAAAAATCTGATGTATCTCGAGTCTGCTAAACGCCTTAATCCGAGACAGGCCCGCTGGTCATTGTTTTTCTCCCGCTTTGATTTTGTTGTCTCGTATTTACCAGGTTCAAAGAATGTGAAGGCCGATGCTCTTTCTAGGAGCTTTGTGCCTGATGCTCCTGGAGTCGCTGATCCTGTTGGTATTCTTAAAGATGGAGTTATCTTGTCAGCTATTTCTCCGGATCTGCGACGTGTGTTGCAGAGATTTCAGGCTGATAGGCCTGAGTCTTGTCCACCTGACAGACTGTTTGTCCCGGATAAATGGACCAGCAGAGTCATTTCCGAGGTTCATTCCTCGGTGTTGGCAGGTCACCCGGGAATTTTTGGCACCAGAGATCTGGTGGCCAGGTCCTTTTGGTGGCCTTCCTTGTCAAGGGATGTGCGGTCATTTGTGCAGTCCTGTGGGACTTGTGCTCGAGCTAAGCCTTGCTGTTCTCGTGCCAGCGGTTTGCTCTTGCCCTTGCCTGTCCCGAAGAGACCTTGGACACATATCTCCATGGATTTCATTTCTGATCTTCCGCTATCTCAGGGCATGTCCGTTATCTGGGTGATATGTGATCGCTTCTCCAAGATGGTCCATTTGGTTCCTTTGCCTAAGCTGCCTTCCTCTTCCGATCTGGTTCCTGTGTTTTTCCAGAACGTGGTTCGTTTGCACGGCATCCCTGAGAATATTGTGTCAGACAGAGGATCCCAGTTCGTTTCTAGGTTCTGGCGATCCTTTTGTAGTAGGATGGGCATTGATTTGTCGTTTTCGTCTGCTTTCCATCCTCAGACTAATGGACAGACGGAGCGAACCAATCAGACTTTGGAGGCTTATTTGAGGTGTTTTGTCTCTGCTGATCAGGACGATTGGGTGACATTCTTGCCGTTGGCTGAGTTTGCCCTTAATAATCGGGCTAGTTCCGCCACCTTGGTTTCGCCTTTTTTCTGCAACTCTGGTTTCCATCCTCGCTTTTCTTCGGGTCATGTGGAGCCTTCTGACTGTCCTGGGGTGGATTCTGTGGTAGATAGGTTGCAGCGGATCTGGAATCATGTGGTGGACAACTTGAAGTTGTCACAGGAGAGGGCTCAGCGCTTTGCCAACCGCCGCCGCGGTGTGGGTCCCCGACTACACGTTGGGGATTTGGTATGGCTTTCTTCCCGCTTTGTTCCTATGAAGGTCTCCTCTCCCAAATTTAAACCTCATTTTATTGGGCCTTACAAGATATTGGAAATCCTTAATCCTGTATCTTTTCGTCTGGATCTTCCTGTGTCGTTTGCTATTCACAATGTATTTCATAGGTCCTTGTTGCGGCGGTACATTGTGCCTGTAGTTCCTTCTGCTGAGCCTCCTGCTCCGGTGTTGGTTGAGGGCGAGTTGGAGTACGTGGTGGAGAAGATCTTGGATTCTCGCCTCTCCAGGCGGAGGCTTCAGTACCTGGTCAAGTGGAAGGGCTATGGTCAGGAGGATAATTCCTGGGTGGTCGCCTCTGATGTTCATGCGGCCGATTTAGTTCGTGCCTTTCATGCCGCTCATCCTGATCGCCCTGGTGGTCGTGGTGAGGGTTCGGTGACCCCTCACTAAGGGGGGGGTACTGTTGTGAATTTGCTTTTTGCTCCCTCTAGTGGTTACTAGTTTTTTGACTCTGGTTTTTCTGTCATTCCTTTTATCCGCACCTGGGTCGTTAGTTAGGGGTGTTGCTATATAAGCTCCCTAGACCTTCAGTTCTATGCCTGGCAACGTAGTTATCAGAGCTAGTCTGCTGTGCTCTTGTCTACTGATCCTGGTTCCAGTTATATCAGCTAAGTCTGCCTTTTGCTTTTTGCTATTTGTTTTGGTTTTGTATTTTTGTCCAGCTTGTTCCAAATCTATATCCTGACCTTTGCTGGAAGCTCTAGGGGGCTGGTGTTCTCCCCCCGGACCGTTAGACGGTTCGGGGGTTCTTGAATTTCCAGTGTGGATTTTGATAGGGTTTTTGTTGACCATATAAGTTACCTTTCTTTATTCTGCTATCAGTAAGCGGGCCTCTCTGTGCTAAACCTGGTTCATTTCTGTGTTTGTCATTTCCTCTTACCTCACCGTTATTATTTGTGGGGGGCTTCTATCCAGCTTTGGGGTCCCCTTCTCTGGAGGCAAGAAAGGTCTTTTGTTTTCCTCTACTAGGGGTAGCTAGATTCTCCGGCTGGAGCGTGTCATCTAGAATCAACGTAGGAATGATCCCCGGCTACTTCTAGTGTTGGCGTTAGGAGTAGATATATGGTCAACCCAGTTACCACTGCCCTATGAGCTGGATTTTTGTATTCTGCAGACTTCCACGTACCTCTGAGACCCTCGCCATTGGGGTCATAACACAAAACACCTCAAATATGTCTCCAAGGTCTGATTCGTCCGCTCGGTCTGGCCATTAGTCTGAGGATGGAAAGCAGACGAGAAAGACAAATCTATGCCCATCCTAGCACAGAATGCTCGCCAAAATCTAGACAAGAATTGGGTACCTCTGTCAGAAACGATATTCTCCGGAATACCATGCAAACGGACCACATTTTGAAAAAACAGAGGAACCAACTCGGAAGAAGAAGGCAACTTAGGCAGGGGAACCAAATGGACCATCTTAGAGAAACGATCACACACCACCCAGATGACAGACATCTTCTGAGAAACAGGAAGATCCGAAATAAAATCCATCGAGATGTGCGTCCAGGGCCTCTTCGGAATAGGCAAGGGCAACAACAATCCACTAGCCCGAGAACAACAAGGCTTGGCCCGAGCACAAACGTCACAAGACTGCACGAAGCCTCGCACATCTCGAGACAGGGAAGACCACCAGAAGGACCTTGCCACCAAATCCCTGGTACCAAAGATTCCAGGATGACCTGCCAACGCAGAAGAATGAACCTCAGAAATGACTTTACTGGTCCAATCATCAGGAACAAACAGTCTACCAGGTGGGCAACGATCAGGTCTATCCGCCTGAAACTCCTGCAAGGCCCGCCGCAGGTCTGGAGAAACGGCAGACAATATCACTCCATCCTTAAGGATACCTGTAGGTTCAGAATTACCAGGGGAGTCAGGCTCAAAACTCCTAGAAAGGGCATCCGCCTTAACATTCTTAGAACCCGGCAGGTAGGACACCACAAAATTAAACCGAGAGAAAAACAACGACCAGCGCGCCTGTCTAGGATTCAGGCGTCTGGCGGACTCAAGATAAATTAGATTTTTGTGGTCAGTCAATACCACCACCTGATGTCTAGCCCCCTCAAGCCAATGACGCCACTCCTCAAAAGCCCACTTCATGGCCAAAAGCTCCCGATTCCCAACATCATAATTCCGCTCGGCGGGCGAAAATTTACGCGAGAAAAAAGCACAAGGTCTCATCACGGAGCAATCGGAACTTCTCTGCGACAAAACCGCCCCAGCTCCGATTTCAGAAGCGTCGACCTCAACCTGAAAAGGAAGAGCAACATCAGGCTGACGCAACACAGGGGCGGAAGAAAAGCGGCGCTTAAGCTCCCGAAAGGCCTCCACAGCAGCAGGGGACCAATCAGCAACATCAGCACCCTTCTTAGTCAAATCAGTCAATGGTTTAACAACATCAGAAAAAACAGCAATAAATCGACGATAAAAGTTAGCAAAGCCCAAAAATTTCTGAAGACTCTTAAGAGAAGAGGGTTGCGTCCAATCACAGATAGCCTGAACCTTGACAGGATCCATCTCGATGGAAGAGGGGGAAAAAATATATCCCAAAAAGGAAATCTTTTGAACCCCAAAAACGCACTTAGAACCCTTCACACACAAGGAATTAGACCGCAAAACCTGAAAAACCCTCCTGACCTGCTGGACATGAGAGTCCCAGTCATCCGAAAAAAATCAAAATATCATCCAGATACACAATCATAAATTTATCCAAATAATCACGGAAAATGTCATGCATAAAGGACTGAAAGACTGAAGGGGCATTTGAAAGACCAAAAGGCATCACCAAATACTCAAAGTGGCCCTCGGGCGTATTAAATGCGGTTTTCCACTCATCCCCCTGCTTAATTCGCACCAAATTATACGCCCCACGGAGATCTATCTTAGAGAACCACTTGGCCCCCTTTATGCGAGCAAACAAATCAGTCAGCAGTGGCAACGGATATTGATATTTAACCGTGATTTTATTCAAAAGCCGATAATCAATGCACGGCCTCAAAGAGCCATCTTTCTTAGCCACAAAGAAAAAACCGGCTCCTAAGGGAGATGACGAAGGACGAATATGTCCCTTTTCCAAGGACTCCTTTATATATTCTCGCATAGCAGCATGTTCAGGCACAGACAGATTAAATAAACGACCCTTAGGGTATTTACTACCCGGAATCAAATCTATGGCACAATCGCACTCCCGGTGCGGAGGTAATGAACCAAGCTTAGGTTCTTCAAAAACGTCACGATATTCAGTCAAGAATTCAGGAATCTCAGAGGGAATAGATGATGAAATGGAAACCACAGGTACGTCCCCATGCGTCCCCTTACATCCCCAGCTTAACACAGACATAGCTTTCCAGTCAAGGACTGGGTTATGAGATTGCAGCCATGGCAATCCAAGCACCAACACATCATGTAGGTTATACAGCACAAGAAAGCGAATAATCTCCTGGTGATCCGGATTAATCCGCATAGTTACTTGTGTCCAGTATTGTGGTTTATTGCTAGCCAATGGGGTGGAGTCAATCCCCTTCAGGGGTATAGGAGTTTCAAGAGGCTCCAAATCATACCCACAGCGTTTGGCAAAGGACCAATCCATAAGACTCAAAGCGGCGCCAGAGTCGACATAGGCATCCGCGGTAATAGATGATAAGGAACAAATCAGGGTCACAGATAGAATAAACTTAGACTGTAAAGTGCCAATTGAAACAGACTTATCAAGCTTCTTAGTACGCTTAGAGCATGCTGATATAACATGAGTTGAATCACCGCAATAGAAGCACAACCCATTTTTTCGTCTAAAATTCTGCCGTTCACTTCTGGACAGAATTCTATCACATTGCATATTCTCTGGCGTCTTCTCAGTAGACACCGCCAAATGGTGCACAGGTTTGCGCTCCCGCAGACGCCTATCGATCTGGATAGCCATTGTCATGGACTCATTCAGACCCGCAGGCACAGGGAACCCCACCATAACATCCTTAATGGCATCAGAGAGACCCTCTCTGAAATTCGCCGCCAGGGCGCACTCATTCCACTGAGTAAGCACAGCCCATTTACGGAATTTCTGGCAGTATATTTCAGCTTCGTCTTGCCCCTGAGATAGGGACATCAAGGCCTTTTCCGCCTGAAGTTCTAACTGAGGTTCCTCATAAAGCAACCCCAAGGCCAGAAAAAACGCATCCACATTGAGCAACGCAGGATCCCCTGGAGCCAATGCAAAAGCCCAATCTTGAGGGTCGCCCCGGAGCAAGGAAATCACAATCCTGACCTGCTGAGCAGGATCTCCAGCAGAGCGAGATTTCAGGGACAAAAACAACTTGCAATTATTTTTGAAATTTTGAAAGCAAGATCTATTCCCCGAGAAAAATTCAGGCAAAGGAATTCTAGGTTCAGATATAGGAACATGAACAACAAAATCTTGTAAATTTTGAACTTTCGTGGTGAGATTATTCAAACCTGCAGCTAAACTCTGAATATCCATTTTAAACAGGTGAACACAGAGCCATTCCAGGATTAGAAGGAGAGAGAGAGAGAAAGGCTGCAATATAGGCAGACTTGCAAGAGATTCAATTACAAGCACACTCAGAACTGAAAAAAAAAAAATCTTCAGCAGACTTCTCTTTTCTCTCCTTTCTCTGTCAATTAATTTAACCCTTTATGGCCGGTCAAACTGTTATGGTTCTCAATGGCAAGAGAACATAGCCCAGCAAACATAAGAACTAGCTCTTGGAAGGATGGAAACTAAACTGACCATGAACTAAACCTGCCGCACAACTAACAGTAGCCGGGTAGCGTAGCCTGCGTTTTATCCCTAGACGCCCAGCGCCGGCCGGAGGACTAACTAATCCTGGCAGAGGAAAATATAGTCCTGGCTCACCTCTAGAGAAATTTCCCCGAAAGGCAGACAGAGGCCCCCACAAATATTGGCGGTGATTTTAGATGAAATGACAAACGTAGTATGAAAATAGGTTTAGCAAAATTGAGGTCCGCTTACTAGATAGCAGGAAGACAGAAAGGGCA
Source organism: Ranitomeya variabilis (assembly GCF_051348905.1). Lineage (NCBI taxonomy): Eukaryota > Metazoa > Chordata > Amphibia > Anura > Dendrobatidae > Ranitomeya > Ranitomeya variabilis. Next base: position 142,164,930 of record NC_135234.1, on the reverse strand, counting down.
CTTTCATGGTCAGCTGAAAACCCTATCAAAACACCATCCTGAAATTACTTTATGACTCTAGTATTAACTCATAACATCAGAGTGGCAATTTCAGATCACAAGAGCTTTCCAGACACAGAAACGAAACTACAGCTGTGAACTGGAACAAAATGCAAAAACAAACAAGGACAAAAGTCCAACTTAGCTGGGAGTTGTCTAGCAGCAGGAACATGCACAGAAAGGCTTCTGATTACAATGTTGACCGGCATGGAAGTGACAGAGGAGCAAGGCTAAATAGCGACTCCCACATCCTGATGGAAACAGGTGAACAGAGAGGATGATGCACACCAGTTCAATTCCACCAGTGGCCACCGGGGGAGCCCAAAATCCAATTTCACAACAGAACCCCAAAGGATAGGCAGCCCCCCACAAATATTGACTGTGAGTATAAGAGGAAAAACACACGCAGGCAGAAAAACAGGATTTAGCAAAAGAGGCACTTCTAGCTAAATAGAAAAGGATAGGACAGAATTCTAAGCGGTCAGTATTAAAATCCTAAAAATATCCACAGCAGATAATACAAATATTCTACATCTAACTAAAGACATAGAAAGTATATCTGCATCTCCTGAGAATCCAGCATGACTGAAAAATCCAAACAAAGTCTAAGCTGGACAAAAACACAATGAATTGCACTGAATTGCAAAGCACACTGCATGTGTGCACAAAGACAAAAAACCAGACACTTATCTTAGCTGAATTGGCAGCAGGGCATGAGGAGCCCGAGAGAGAAGCAATCCCTCCAAGTACAATGGACAACTGGCATGGACTCATGGATCCTGCACACCTAAATACCTAATAGAGCTGCAATCAGCAGAAACACCTGCCCGGATTACAACAACCACCGGAGGGAGCCCAAGAGCAGAATTAACAACAGCCACACATCTGAGCTCTGCAAGCCGACTCCCCTCATCAAACACATGCCAAACATTCATGATGCACCACCATTATCTCAGCCAATGTGCTCAAAATACTTTAGTGGCAACGAAAATATTTTCCCGCAAATTTTACCGAATGTTACTGATTTTTTTCCGATTTTATAAAATGTTGCTCGTGTTTCCAATCACAAATCCGAATGTGCCATATTCTGCCTAATTTATGTTTGATGATCGTTTTTCAAACAAATTTGCTCATCACTCATTTTGACTCATCGGACCAGAGCACCTGCTGCCATTGTTCTGCACCACATTTCATATGTTTCCATGCATAGTTGAGTCATTGAATGACCAAAAATACATAGCTAAACACATCGAAGAATGAATATGTGCAAAAGCATTGGACTATTCTGAACAGCCCTGACCTAAATCCTATTGAATATCTGTGTAAGGAGCTGACAAATGCAGTCTGGAGAAGTCACCTTCACACCTGAGGCAGCTGTAGCAGTTTGCTCAAAATGACTGGGTGAACTGGGTGACTGTGGACAGGTGCTGATGCTGATGTCTCATTGAGAGTTTTGAAAATCGTTTCCTTGCAGTGATTGCCTCAAAATGTTGTGTAAGTGTAAGGAGGAAGACTGAACTGCGTGTACCTGTGCTAGACCGGGTCTGGAACTGCTGAGGCTGTTTCCCATGTTGTCCAGGGGAAGACAAAAAGGCCCGGACATGTTCCCTGACCCAGAAGCTGGGGCCGCGGTTATAAGTAAAAGTGCATGCAGTGTCGGGCAGTTTCCCACCTGCAGTGAGATGGGCAAGGTGCATGCGCAGCGTACACAGTGAGGTACAAAACTGGGCTGAGACAAAAATGGGCTGGCCATATGCCAGGATGCTGACGAAGCCTGCCGCAGTGACAGGGAGAGAGCCAGGAGCCCTGTTTACCTGGGCGCCGCATGTAAGCTTAAGAGCCAGGGCAGGGTGCAGGAATGTTTCTGCTCCTCACATAGCCACACCATTCTACCAGGACCCTGACAGTATGGCGGCCTTGCCTGTGTAGGCCGCAACCACTTATGGACTAGGGGCCCGGTGGAAGGTACCAGACACCGACCACTGCCGCCAGATGACAGACCACCATTACCAGCAGGACCTTCTGGGACAAGCACCGCGCCAGCTGCTGTTGGCACTACTGACTTTCAAGCAGCATCTACAGTCAGAGGAACTTCTGACATGATAAGTGTACAAAAAGACTGCTGTTACCTTGCTCATTAACTCTGCATGTCATTTACACCTGAACTGTTTATTCCCTCATTTATCCATTCATATCCATGAGAGGAGTTAACCCTCTGTTAATTAAAACTGTTAAAATTGTTAACCCTTGCTCTGCCTCCTGTCTGTCACTGCATCCCGCAACCTGTTTACATAACAAAATAATGTTAAAAGTACAATAATTTTTGTCCAGGCCAGTTTCATTATTTTTTTTTTCTGTTGAACCAAAATTCAAAAGCAATGTCTTATTTTCATTAGTTTATATTCATTAAATAAAGAGATTATTATTATTATTATTATTATTATTATTATTATTATTATTATTTTTATATTTAAATCAGAAATTACTTTTGCCAGTTTCATTCTTATGGATCTTTCTTACTTTACCAGGAGGGTACAAACAATGTTGCCCAAGTGTGTATTGTATTAATGCGATTGGTGATCCCTGATATATATACATATTATTTTCAACATTAGCATGATGAAGAATTATTTTTAAAAAAGTGATATCTGCATCAACAATTCTGTCCCGCTGCTCTTCCTGAATTTTCTACTGTGCTTCTTTTTCTGGTCATAGAGAAAAAGAAAATGACGAACGGCTTCACAGGAGCACCAAGCTGGTGTTAGGGGTGGCTAAAATTGAAGATACGCTGCAGCTCCAGTCGGATGCCTCGCAAGAGGATCAAACAAGAAGGGAGAAAAAAAAACGGTCATATGAGCGCATGCGAGAGAGTGAGTTGATATAAAATCTTCATTTATTAGTTTACACAACGGGTTTCAATGGAATATCTCCGTCTTCCTCAGGTGGCAGTACTTTAACAGAAGGGTACAAACAATGTTGCCCAAGTGTGTATTGTATTAAGGCAATTGGCGATCCCTGATATACAGTACATATATTTTTCAACATTAGCACGATGAAGAATTATTTAAAAAAGTGATATCTGCGTCAACCATTCTGTCCCGCTGCTCTTCCTGAATTTTCTACTGTGCTTCTTCTTCTGGTCAGTCAGGCTTGTGAGTACTTCAATCTCTGACCATAGCTACAACCCACGAGTCACTGCTGCAGGCAGTGATTGGCTGTAGAGGTCACATATCTAACAGAAACTGAATGTTCATTGATTGTCTGATATCTTTTTATTCAAAACTGTCGCTGTTATTTCAAAGAAAACCAAATACATTATTTAGTTCTTTTGGGTAAACTTCTCTGTACCAATGTGTACTGGGAATAAAAGACAACATGACATTTCTAAGGTCACCCAAAATAGCCAAACCTTTTGTATTAAACTCTGCACAAGACTTGATATTTTTTTACAAAGTCAGTGAGTTTACCTGTCAATTCAGTTCCAAAACTTGTGATTAACTCAGGTGGAAATACAGCAGCAAACCAATTTGCAAAATAAAGAAGTTAAAGAAAGCAAAAACACAGAAATGGCATTGGGGGAAAAATGATAGAAAATAATGTTCACCTCACAATGATTTAATTTATATTTCATGTGTAAAGGGAATGTTGGTCAGTAAAACCAAAATTAATAAAAGTGAAAAACCAAAATATAATTTTCTGAAAAAATCCCAAAAAGTGATAACATCCTGCACATGAGTGTTTTTTTGTCATGAACATTATATTTTGTCTGATGCATGTAAGTACATGAACTCCTTCACAACCTTGCAATTTTTATTTGTTCTGCTTTGTTTTCTCCTCCCCATCTTCCAAGAGCCATCATTATTTATTTTTCCGTCCCCATGGATATATGAGGGCTTGTTTTTCGCAGGACAAGTTGTATTCTGGATATTTGTGTCTCCATTTTCCTAGATCTATAAAGTTTTAATTTTTGAGGCTATGGGGTTGTGTGAGAGCGTTTTTTTACGTGTGGAGCAGATGTTTTTACTGATACCATCTTGGGGTAGATGTTTTGATCGCCTCTTATATTTTATTGCAATGTTGCGGCAGAAAGAAAAGCATAATTCTGGAGTTTTGATTTGTTTTCCCTTGTTTATTTTATATAATGATACATCAGACTTTTACAAATGCATAGATAACAATAGTATGTGTATTTTTTATAGTTTTATTTTTAATGAGGCAAAAAGAGGGGTGATTTGAAATTTTCTGCCTTTTTAACTCCTTCACGACATGCGCCGTACTAGTACGGTGCATCTCGTGTCTCACGTTTTGATGTGGGCTCTGGCGCTGAGCCCACATCTTTTCTGGCATATGTCAGCTGTTTTAAACAGCTGACATGTGGCCGGGACAGCCGCAGGTGGAATCTAGATCCACCCGCGGCTGTAAACCCATTAAATGCCGCTGTCAAACCCTGACAGCAGCATTTAATACACGCCTCTGGCAAAGGCGCTGGAAATCCACCCACTGGTTACCTCATCATGTGATCGCAGTCACCGATGGGTTGGCATGACAACCAGAGGTCTCCTGCAGACCTCTATGGTTGTCAATGCCAGACTGCTCTGAGCACGGACTGGTGGTCGGCACTCATAGCCAGTCAGCAGTTCTGCTACATACCGGTGATCTGATCATCGCCTGTATGTAGCAGAGCTGATTAGGTTATGGCACCTTCTAGTCTCCCATGAACATTATTGGAGCATGGCAAAAGTAAAAAAATGTTTTTCAAAATATAAGAAGCATAAAATATATACACTACCTGTTAGGGTTGGTGGACCACACGAATATATATTTATTAGTAGTAGTTGGTGCGTTCGCCAGCCGGGATCCACCGTGCAGGAAAGAACCTGCTGCTAGATATGGCGGTACAATATAGTAGTATAAACGAACTCTGTTACTTCACAGAGTGTGTTAGTAAAGAGAATGCTGTACCCTGTTAGCTTCACAGGGGAACACAGCTACTTAGTAGAGCAGATGGTGGTCATGCAGTCAAATGCAAACACGCAGGAATTCTGATGGCTATACGCCAGCCCTGAATCCACTCACATGAAACTCCTTGCCAGAGGTGCCAGCATTCTAGGGGCTTATTTCAGCCGGGTCCCTGAATACATACACACACACACACACACACACACACACACACACGACCACACTGGCACTGAGCTCATACATAAATTGACACTAGCGCATGGCCGTGCGGTCATGAGAACCTTTTATAGCTGCAGCAACTTCAGGACCTTCCAAGAAGGACCAATGGAAGACTTCCACAGAACTTGATCAGGTACATGACCTTCCTGGAGAACCAATGAAAGTTGCTGCAGTACCTGAGCATGTGACCCTCGATCTCCATTGAGAGATCTTACCCTGGGCATGCTCAGTGTGTGCAAAGCAGGACTTAGTCCCAGAAAAGCCTGCTCACCGCAGACCAGTGCAGGGTACAATAGCAGAGCCTGGAGAGGCAGCAGTAACCCCCTGCACAGTACCAGATCCAGTGAGACGCTGGGACCGACATCTCCGCTGAGCAGGCTCCACTGCGGCTGATGCAGAATGGGAGACTGCAGCAGATATGGCTCGAGATTCCCCCTGTGCAGTGGCGGGAACTCGACTCCTAACATTACCCCCCTCCTAGGGCCCCCCCCCCCCTTGAGCCTCCCTGCGCTCAAAAGCTGCAATGAGCAGCGGAGCCCGAATGTGCTCCACAGGTTCCCAGGTTCTGTCCTCTGGGCCGTGACCCTTCCAGTCCACCAGAAAAAATTTCTTGCCACGAACCACCTTGCACCCCACGATATCATTCACCTCAAACTCATCCGTGGATGAACCCGACGTCCCGGCAGATGACTCAGAAAACCGGGACAAATGGACAGGCTTTAAGACAGAGACGTGGAAAGTGTCGGTGATACCAAGGCGCGGAGGAATAGCCAAATGGTAGACCACAGGGTTGACCTGTTCCAGAACCTTGAACGGGCCAATGTAGCGAGGCGCAAACTTAGTGGACTCAACTCGCAGCCTGATATTACGGGCGGAGAGCCACACTAAGTTGCCAGGAGCAAAGGTCGGAGCGGGGCGCCGGTGTGCATCAGCAGAAACCCTCCTTCTCTCCTTGGAGGCCCGGATAGCATCCTGTCTGTGGTCCCAAATGTCATGTGCCTCCACCGCCCAGTCTGCCACCCTAGAATCGGTGGATGACACGGGCATGGGCACAGGGACATGCGGATGCTGGCTATAATTAAGGAGAAAAGGAGTCCGCCCAGTGGAATCGGCTACGGTGTTGTTCAAGGCAAATTCCGCCCAAGGTAGCAAAGATGCCCAGTCATCCTGCCTAGCAGAGGCAAAATGTTGCAAGTATGTCACCAGAGTCAGGTTGGTCCTCTCTTCCAACCCATTCGTCTCGGGATGATATGCAGAGGAGAGTTTCAACTCTATGCTAAGTAAACGGCAGAGCTCTCTCCAAAACCGAGACGCGAACTAGGGACCCCGGTCGCTGACAATTTTATCAGGTATTCCATGTAAACGGAAAATATGCTTAATGAATAACGCCGCCAAGGCCCATGCAGAAGGTAACCGTGGAAGCGGCACCAAGTGCACCATCTTAGAGAAATGATCGGTGACAACCCAGATAATGGTGCAGCTACGAGATTTGGATAAGCCCACCACGAAGTCCATCCCAATCATCTCCCAGGGCCTGTCTGCCACTGGCAGGGGGTAAAGCAACCCAGCAGGCCATTGCTGAGGAGACCAATTCTGGGCGCAGGAAAAGCACACCCGAATATAGTCCCCGACGTCACGGGCCATATGCGGCCACCAGTACATCCTCACCAAAAGCTCAGATGTCCTTTTGGTCCCAAAATGCCCACCCACTCTGGACGAGTGAGCCCAATAGAGAACCTCCGGTTGCAAATTCGCTGGCACGAAAGTCTTGCCCGGGGGCATGGACTCTAGCGAAACCGGAGCCACAGTTCTCAGGCTCCCAGAAGGGACAATAAGCCGAGGCTCCTCCTCCTCAGATGACACTACGGAACGGGAGAGAGCATCGGCACGAATGTTCTTCTCCCCGGAGAGAAAGTGGAGAGTAAAATGAAATCGGGAGAAGAACAGGGACCATCTAGCCTGGTGAGAATTCAGCCGCTGGGCCGTCTGTAGATATACCAAGTTCTTGTGGTCAGTGAATATCTGGAAGGGAAAGCGAGCTCCCTCCAAGAGATGTCTCCACTCTGAGAAAGCCAACTTCATGGCTAGCAACTCCCTGTCCCCGATGGAATAATTCCTCTACGCTAGTGTGAAGGTCTTGGAGAAGAAGAAGCAAGGATGTTTCCGACCTTGAGCATCCTTTTGGAAAAGGACTGCTCCAGCACCAACAGATGAGGCATCCACCTGCATGATAAATGGCTTATCTACATCAGGGCAATGTAGAATGGGAGCGCTAGCGAAGTGTGACTTAATTGAGAGAAAGGCCTTGGAGACCTCCTCTGACCACAACTTGGGATTTGCTCCCTTCTTGGTGAGGGCAACCAAGGGAGCTACCAAAGTTGAGAAGTGTGGAATGAACTGGTGATAGTAATTAATGAACCCCATAAAGCACTGCACTGCTTTAAGAGAATGGGGTTCCTGCCAGTCAATCACAGCCTGTAGCTTGGCAGGATCCATAGCCAGACCCTGGGCAGAAATGATATATCCAAGGAAAGGCAAGGACTCCTGCTCAAACACACACTTCTCCAACTTGGCGTAGAGGGAGTTTGCCCGTAAGAGGTCGAAGACTTTGCGAACATGTCTCCGATGAGAGTCAATATCTGGAGAGTAGATAAGAATATCATCCAGATAGACTACGACCGAGGTGGTGAACATATCCCGGAAGATGTCGTCCAAAAAGTCTTGGAATACGGCTGGGGCATTACAGAGCCCGAAGGGCATCACCAGATATTCATAGTGCCCATCCCAGGTGTTAAAAGCCGTCTTCCATTCGTCCCCCTCATGGATACGAATCAGGTTGTAAGCACCCCGCAGATCTAGTTTAGTAAATACCTTTGCTCCCCGTAGCCTATCAAAGAGCTCAGCTATCAGGGGTAGTGGGTACTAGTTCTTAACGGTGATGGCGTTAAGACCCCTGTAGTCTATGCATGGACGTAATTCTCCACTCTTCTTCTGTACGAAGAAGAACCCAGCCCCTGCAGGTGACACTGACTTCCTAATGAATCCTCTTGCCAGATTCTCTTGAATGTACTGAGACATTGCCTCCATCTCCGGGAGAGATAACGGATAGACTCGACCCCGGGGAGGCTCAGCACCAGGCAAGAGGTCAATAGGATAGACTTAGGGGCGGTGAGGCAGAAGGGTCTCCGCAGCCCTTTTGGAGAACATGTCCGCATAGGACCAATAGTGCTTGGGGAGAGACGAAAGATCTGCGGGTACCTCTGTTGTACCAACCTGAACGCACTCCCTCTGACATCTACCCTCACAGGATTTACTCCATCCCAGAATTCTCCCTGAGGACCACTCTATATGAGGAGAATGATAGCGTAGCCATGGTATCCCCAAAAGGACCTCATCAATTCCCTCAGGAATGACTAATAGAGAGATAATCTCCTGATGTGATGGAGACACAGAAAGAGTAAAAGGAATGGTTTGGTGTGTAATCTGTAAGGGTAGTGTCGACCCATTTACCACTCGAACGGTTACTGGTTTGGCGAGCATCACCAGGGTTATTGTGTGTCGCTGGGCGAAAGCCGATGACATAAAATTACCCTCCGCCCCAGAGTCCACGCATAGCTCTATGATAAGAGTGGATGGGCCTATGGTAATTGTTCCCTTGAAGGACAACTTAGAGGCAAATGTCGCCATGTCTAGTGTACCTCCTCCTACTGCCACTAGACACTGACATTTCCCCGACCGCTGAGGAAACTTGGAGGCAAGATGTCCTGACTGCCGGCAAACATGACAGACCTTAAGTGCTCGAGCGGACTGGAGCTTGGACCCCGCTCGTGACACCTCTATGGCCTCATGTGACTCGGGCATCTGGACCAGAAATTCCATAGGTCTGGCAAAGGTGGGGGCCAGCCAAAACCTCTGCCTCCACTGGGCTCGCTCCAACCTTCGCTCGTGAAAACGAAGGTCTATGCGAGTTGATACAGCTATGAGCTCCTCCAGTGTGGTGGGAATCTTCCTAGTGGCCAAAGCGTCCTTCACATGGTCAGCCAGCCCCCTCCAAAATACAGGGATGAGGGCTTTATCTGGCCACTCCAACTCAGACGCTAACGTCCAGAAGTGGACGGCAAAATGACTGACCATGGTCGAACCCTGAGTCAATGCCAGCAGTTGGAGCGCCGTATCATGGGTGACTTGTGGTCCTACAAAGACCTGTTTCAGAGTGCCCAGAAACTGAGGAACACTCCGCACCACATGATCGTTGTGCTCCCACAGCGGCGTAGCCCACTCCAAAGCTCTGTCCGACAGGAGAGAAATTATGAATCCCACCTTTGCCCACTCTGTAGGATAACGTGCAGCCAGGAGCTCGAGATGTATACCACACTGGCCCATGAAACCCCTACAGGACTTACTGTCCCCAGAGAATTTTTCAGGCAACGGGAGGTGAGATAAGGTCGAAACAGAGGTGGCAGTGGGTAAAGCTGCTGCAGCCACGCTAGCAGCCTGAACAGCTATTGCGGTAACATCCACCGCCGAGGTTGCGCGCTCGAGTGACGCCAACTGGCCCTCCAGCAGCTGGATGTATCCCTGCAATCACTGTTCATCTGCCATTAGTGTTGAGCATTCCGATACCGCAAGTATCGGGTATCGGCCGATACTTGCGGTATCGGAATTCCGATACCGAGATCCGATACTTTTGTGGTATCGGGAATCGGAATCGGAAGTTCCCAGTGTATGGTTCCCAGGGTCTGAAGGAGAGGAAACTCTCCTTCAGGCCCTGGGATCCATATCCATGTAAAAAATAAAGAATTTAAATAAAAAATAGGGATATACTCACCCTCTGACGTGCCCTGGTAGTAACCGGCAGCCTGCTTTGCTTAAAATGAGCGCGTTCAGCACCTTCCATGACGTCACGGCTTCTGATTGGTCACGTGCCGCTCATGTGACCGCCACGCGACCAATCACAAACCGCGACGTCATCCCTCAGGTCCTAAATTCCCTTCTAGGAATTTAGGACCTGAGGGATGACGTCACGGCTTCTGATTGGTCGCGTGGCGGTCACATGAGCGGCACGCGACCAATCAGAAGCCGTGACGTCATGGAAGGTACTGAACGCGCTCATTTTAAGCAAAGAAGGCTGCCGGTTCACAGCGGTAAGGTCCAGGCTGCGTCGGAGAGGTGAGTATATCAATATTTTTTATTTTAATTCTTTATTTTACACATTCATATGGATCCCAGGGCCTGAAGGAGAGTTTCCTCTCCTTCAGACCCTGGGAACCATCAGGGATACCTTCCAATACTTGAGTCCCATTGACTTGTATTGGTATCGGGTATCGGTATCGGCGAGATCCGATACTTTGCCGGTATCGGCCGATACTTTCCGATACCGATACTTTCAAGTATCGGATGGTATCGCTCAACACTATCTGCCATACTTAGCCAGAACCATGGCACTAGTGTACTGTTAGGGTTGGCGGAACGCACCGAATACAGTGGGGCAAAAAAGTATTTAGTCAGTCAGCAATAGTGCAAGTTCCACCACTTAAAAAGATGAGAGGCGTCTATAATTTACATCATAGGTAGACCTCAACTATGGGAGACAAACTGAGAAAAAATAATCCAGAAAATCACATTGTCTGTTTTTTTATCATTTTATTTGCATATTATGGTGGAAAATAAGTATTTGGTCAGAAACAAACAATCAAGATTTCTGGCTCTCACAGACCTGTAACTTCTTCTTTAAGAGTCTCCTCTTTCCTCCACTCATTACCTGTAGTAATGGCACCTGTTTAAACTTGTTATCAGTATAAAAAGACACCTGTGCACACCCTCAAACAGTCTGACTCCAAACTCCACTATGGTGAAGACCAAAGAGCTGTCAAAGGACACCAGAAACAAAATTGTAGCCCTGCACCAGGCTGGGAAGACTGAATCTGCAATAGCCAACCAGCTTGGAGTGAAGAAATCAACAGTGGGAGCAATAATTAGAAAATGGAAGACATTCAAGACCACTGATAATCTCCCTCGATCTGGGGCTCCACGCAAAATCCCACCCCGTGGGGTCAGAATGATCACAAGAACGGTGAGAAAAAATCCCAGAACCACGCGGGGGGACCTAGTGAATGAACTGCAGAGAGCTGGGACCAATGTAACAAGGCCTACTATAAGTAACACACTATGCCACCATGGACTCAGATCCTGCAGTGCCAGACGTGTCCCACTGCTTAAGCCAGTACATGTCCGGGACCATCTGAAGTTTGCTAGAGAGCATTTGTATGATCCAGAGGAGTTTTGGGAGAATGTCCTATGGTCTGATGAAACCAAACTGGAACTGTTTGGTAGAAACACAACTTGTCGTGTTTGGAGGAAAAAGAATACTGAGTTGCATCCATCAAACACCATACCTACTGTAAAGCATGGTGGTGGAAACATCATGCTTTGGGGCTGTTTCTCTGCAAAGGGGCCAGGATGACTGATCCGGGTACATGAAAGAATGAATGGGGCCATGTATCGTGAGATTTTGAGTGCAAACCTCCTTCCATCAGCAAGGGCATTGAAGATCAAACGTGGCTGGGTCTTTCAACATGACAATGATCCAAAGCACACCGCCAGGGCAACGAAGGAGTGGCTTCGTAAGAAGCATTTCAAGGTCCTGGAGTGGCCTAGCCAGTCTCCAGATCTCAACCCTATAGAAAACCTTTGGAGGGAGTTGAAAGTCCGTGTTGCCAAGCGAAAAGCCAAAAACATCACTGCTCTAGAGGAGATCTGCATGGAGGAATGGGCCAACATACCAACAACAGTGTGTGGCAACCTTGTGAAGACTTACAGAAAATGTTTGACCTCTGTCATTGCCAACAAAGGATATATTACAAAGTATTGAGATGAAATTTTGTTTCTGACCAAATACTTATTTTCCACCATAATATGCAAATAAAATGATAAAAAAAAACAGACAATGTGATTTTCTGGATTTTTTTTTCTCAGTTTGTCTCCCATAGTTGAGGTCTACCTATGATGTAAATTACAGACGCCTCTCATCTTTTTAAGTGGTGGAACTTGCACTATTGCTGACTGACTAAATACTTTTTTGCCCCACTGTATTTATTTATTAGTAGTAGTTGGTGCGTTCGCAACCTGGGATCCACCGTGCAGGAAAGAACCTGCTGCTAGATATGGCGGTACAATATAGTAGTATAAATGAACTCTGTTACTTCACAGAGTCCGTTAGTAAAGAGAATGCTGTACCCTGTTAGCTTCACAGGGGAACACAGCTACTTAGTAGAGCAGCTCCTCTCAAGTGGAGCTGGAATTCTGATGGCTATACGCCAGCCCTGAATCCACTCATATGAAACTCCTTGCCGGAGGTGCCAGCATTCTAGGAGCTTATTTCAGCCAGGTCCCTGAATACACCCGCATGAATCTCCTCGCCAGAGGTGCCAGCATTCTAGGGGCTTATTTCAGCCGGGTCCCTGAATACACACACACACATGACCACACTGGCACTGAGCTAATACATAAATTGACACTAGTGCATGGCCGTGCGGTCATGAGAACCTTTTATAGCTGCAGCAACTTCAGGACCTTCCAAGAAGGACCAATGGAAGACTTCCACAGAACTTGATCAGGTACATGACCTTCCTGGAGGACCAGGAAGTTGCTGCAGTACCTGAGCATGTAACCCTTGATCTCCATTGAGGGATCTTACCCTGGGCATGCTCAGTGTGTGCAAAGCAGGACTTAGTCCCAGAAAAGCCTGCTCGCCGCAGACCAGTGCAGGGTACAATAGCAGAGCCTGGAGAGGCAGCAGAAACCCCCTGCATAGTACCAGATCCAGTGAGACGCTGGGACCAAAATCTCTGCTGAGCAGGCTCCACTGCGGCTGATGCAGAATGGGAGACCACAGCAGACATGGCTCAAGATTCCCCCTGTTCAGTGGCGGGAACTCGACTACTAACACTACCATTCAAAAGTTTAAGGTCACTTAGAAATGTCCTCATTTTTGAAAGAAAAGTACAGTTTTTTCCAATGAAGCTAACATTACATGATTCAGAAATACACTCTATACATTGTTAATGTGGTAAATGACTATTCTAGCTGCAAACATTTGGTTTGTAATGCAATATCTTCATAAGTGTATAGAGGCTCATTTCCAAAAAAACAACACTCCAGTGTTCTTATGGTACTTTGTGTTTGCTAACTGTGTGAGGGTATGTGTCCACGTGCAGGAAATGCTGCATGTTTGACGCTGCGCAGAGCCTCAGCGTCAAACACGCCGCATCCAGATGTTACAGCATAGTGGAGGCGATTTTATGAAATCCCATCTCCACTATGCGTGGTAACATGCATCCGTCGGCCCTGCGATTCCGGACATGCAGCGCATCTTTTAAGATCGCAGCATGTCCGTGTACCTTGCGGCGACACTGCGCCGCCGCAAGGTATATCACAGGGCCCTATGTGTGGGGTGTGATGATGCCGGATGTGTGCAATGAAAACATCCGGCATCATCGTGTCACAGAAGGGGGCGGGGCTTAGGGCAGAGCGAGTTTGCCGCTCCATCCAAACCACCGGCCATCCTGAACGTGGACACATACCCTAAGAAGGCCAATAGATAGTTAGAATACCCTTGAAAACCCTTGTGCAAGTAGGTTAGCACAGCTGAAAACAGTTTGACTGATTAGAGAACCTATAAACCTGACCTTCCTTTGAGCTAGTTGAGAATCTGGAGCATTAGATTTGTTGGTTCCATTAAACTCTCAAAATGGTCAGAAAAAATAGAACTTTCATATGAAACTTGACAGTCTATTCTTGTTCTTAGAAATGAAGGCTATTTCGTGCAAGAAATTGCCAAGAAACTGAAGATTTTCTACAACGGTGTGTACTACTCCTTCAGAGGAGAGCAAAAACAGGCTCTAACCAGAGTAGAAAGAGAAGTGGGAGGCCCTGCTGCACAACTGAGCAACAAGACAAGTACATTAGAGTCTGTAGTTTGAGAAATCGACGGCTCACAGGTCCTTAACTGGCAGCTTCATTAAATAGTACATGCAAATTGCCAGTGTCAACGTCTACAGTGAAGAGGCAACTCCAGGATGCTGGCCTTCAGGGCAGAGTGGCAAAGAAAAAGCCATATCTGAGACTGGCTAATAAAAGGAAAATATTAATATCGACAAAAGAACACAGATATTGGACAGAGGAAGATTGGAAATAAGTGTCATCGACAGACAAATCCAAGTTTGAGGTGTTTGGATTACACAGAAGAACATTTGTGAGACGCAGAACAACTGAAAAGATGCTGGAAGAGTGCGTGACGCCATCTGTCAAGCATGGTGGAGGTAATGTGATGGCCTTGGGTTGCTTTGGTGCTGGTAAAGTGGGAGATTTGTACAAGGTAAAAGGGATTTTGAATAAGGAAGGCTATCACTCCATTTTGCAACGCCATGCCATACCCTGTGGACAGCACTTGATTGGAGCCAATTTCATCCTACAACAGGACAATAACCCAAAGCACACCTCCAAATTATGCAAGATCTATTTAGGGATGAAGCAGGCAGCTGGTATTCTATTTGTAATGGAGTGACCAGCGCAGTCACCAAATCTTAACCCCATTGAGTTGCTGTGGGAGCAGCTTGACTGTATGGTATGCAAAAAGTGCCCATCAAGCCAAACCAACTTGTGTGAGGGGTTTCTGGAAGCATGGGGTGAAATTTCACCAGATTACCTCAGCAAATTAGCTGCTAGAATGCCAAAGGTCTCCAATGCTGTAATTGCTGCAAAGGGAGCATTCTTCGACGAAAACAAAGTTTGAAAGAGAAAATTATTATTTCAAATAAAAATCTTTTTTTCGAACCTTGTCAATGTCTGGACTAGATTTTCAATTCATTTGGCAACTCATTTGATTAATAAAATTATGAGTTTTCATGGAAAACACAAAATTGTCTGGGTGACGCTAAACTTTTGAACGGTAGTTTATAAAAGTTCAAATTACCCCCCTTTCGCCCCATTCAAAATAAAACAATAATAAAAAAAATAATCAAACATACATATATTTGGTATCACCATATTCAGAATGGCCCGATCTATTAATATAAAGAAACAATTAACCCGATTGCTAAATGTCATAACGAGAAAAAAATTCAAAACGCTGCAACATTGAATTAAAATGCAGTAATGGTTGATCAAAAGATCGTATCTGCACCAAAATGGTATCATTAAAAACGACAGCTCGGCATGCAAAAAATCAGCCTTCACCCAACATGAGATCATGAAAAATGGAGACGCTATGGGTCTCAGAAAATGATGCAATTTTTTTCTTTTTAGCAAATTTTTGACTAAATTAAGAGAACCTACACATGTTTGGTGTCTATGAACTCATAATGACCTGGGAACACATAATAGCAGATCAGTTTTAACATTTGGTGAGCATGGTAAAAAAAAATTCAAAAAACTGTTTTAGAATTTCACTTTTTTTTGCAATTTCACTGCACTTGGAATTTTTTACTGCTTTTCAGTACACAATATGGTAAAACCAATGGTGTTGTTCAAAATTACAACTTGTCCCATAAAAAACAAGCCCTCACATCGCCATATTGACCAAAAAATAAAAAAGTTATGGCTCTGGGAAGAAGGGGAGCGAAAATCAGAAGCGCAAAAACAAAAACGGCTGTGGCGCAAAGGGGTTAATTTTTTTAAAAAAATTTAATTTTTTTTTCTCACTTTTCAGTTTATTTGCTAGTCCCATTAGGGGACGTGAAACTTAATTAGTTTGATCACTTGTGCTAAACAGTACATAGCAGTGCATCAGGCTTGCATTCACTGGAGTATCATAATGACAGATTCAGCAGACTCTGGCTGTCATGGAAACCCATTGGCAAGGTCATTGATAGGAGTGAGGAATGACTCACCCCCTGCTGGCATGTGTTAAATGCCACTGTCAATGATTAACAGTGGTATTTAGCAGGTTAACAGCTGCACTGCTTCATTCCACCCATGCCTGTTAAAGGCACATGATGACAAAATAAGGGTATGTGCACATGTTGTGGATTCCATTGCGGATTTTTCCTCGCGGATTCTGCATAATCAGCAGGTAAGCCGCCCTGTGTTTTACCTGCGGATTATCTGCGGTTTTTATGTAGATTTTGTGCAAATTTTGTCTGTGTTTTCACACCTGTGGATTCCTATTATGGAATAGGTGTAAAACGCTGCGGAATCCGCACAAAGAATTGACATGCTGCAGAGAATAAACCGCAGCGTTTCCGAGCTGAATTTTCCGCAGCATGGGCACTGCGGATTTGGTTTTCCCTAGGTTTACATGGTACTGTACAAGGCATGGTAAAATGCTGGGGATCCTGTCATGATTCCCAATGGCAGGGAATTTGTCAACATAACACGGGCAAAAACAGGACGAGCTCTAGGGTGATGGAACCTGAGCTGTCATGATCTCCATGGCCAGAGAACTAGCATAAGCCTCTATAGGAACAAGCTCTTGGAAGATGTAACTATACTGACCATGAACTAAACCTACCGCATCATCTAGAAGTAGCCAGGTAGCATGTCCTACTTTTTATCCCTATATGCCCAGCGCCGGCCGGAGAACTAAATAATGCTAGCAGAGGGAAATATAAGACCTGACTCACCTCTAGAGAAATGCCCAAAAAAAGGAGACAGAGGCCCCCCACATATATTGGCGGTGATATGAGATGAAACAACAAACGCAGCAGGAAAATAGTTTTAGCAAATTTGAGGTCCGCTTTCTAGATAGCAGAAGACAGAAAGCATACTTTCATGGTCAGTAGAAAACCCTAACAAAACACATCCAGAAATTACTTTAGGACTCTGGCATTAACTCATAATACCAGAGTGGCAATTCCTGATCAACAAGAGCTTTCCAGACACAGTAACGAAACTGCAGCTGTGAACTGGAACCAAAATACAAAAACAAACATGGACAAGAGTCCAACTTATCTAGTAGATGTCTGGGAGCAGGAACAAGCACAGAGAGGCTTCTGATAACATTGTTGACCGGCAAGCATCTAACAGAGAAGCCAGGTTATATAGCGACACCCAGATCTAATCAGAACAGGTGAACAGGGAAGATGATGTCACAAGTTCAATTCCACCAGTAGCCACCGGGGGAGCCCAGAATCCAAATTCACAACAGTACCCCCCCCTCAAGGAGGGGGCACCGAACCCTCACCAGAACCACCAGGGCGATCAGGATGGGCCCTATGAAAGGCATCACCAAATACTCAAAGTGGCCCTCGGGCGTATTAAATGCGGTTTTCCACTCATCCCCCTGCCTGATCCGCACCAAATTATACGCCCCACGGAGATCAATCTTAGAGAACCACTTGGCCCCCTTTATGCGAGCAAACAAATCAGTCAGCAACGGCAATGGGTATTGATATTTAACCGTGATTTTATTCAAAAGCCGATAATCAATACATGGTCTCAAAGAGCCGTCTTTTTTTGACACAAAGAAAAAACCGGCTCCTAAGGGAGATGACGATGGACGAATATGTCCCTTTTCCAAGGACTCCTTTATATATTCTCGCATAGCAGCATGTTCAGGCACAGACAGATTAAATAAACGACCCTTTGGGTATTTACTACCCGGAATTAAATCTATAGCACAATCGCACTCACGGTGCGGAGGTAGTGAACCCAGCTTGGGTTCTTCAAAGACGTCACGATAATCAGACAGGAACTCAGGGATTTCAGAGGGAATAGATGATGAAATGGACACCAAAGGTACGTCCCCATGAGTCCCCTTACATCCCCAGCTCAACACAGACATAGCTCTCCAGTCAAGGACTGGGTTGTGAGACTGCAGCCATGGCAATCCCAGCACCAAATCATCATGTAGATTATACAGCACCAGAAAACGAATAGTCTCCTGGTGATCCGGATTAATACACATAGTCACTTGTGTCCAGTATTGTGGTTTATTATTAGCCAATGGGGTGGAGTCAATCCCCTTCAGAGGAATAAGAGTTTCCAAAGGCTCTAAATCATACCCACAACGATTGGCAAAGGACCAATCCATAAGACTCAAAGCGGCGCCAGAGTCGATATAGGCGTCAGTAGTAATAGATGACAAAGAGCAAATCAGGGTCACAGACAAAATAAATTTAGACTGTAAAGTGCCAATGGAAACGGATTTATCAAGCTTTTTAGTACGCTTAGAGCATGCTGATATAACATGAGTAGAATCCCCACAATAGAAACACAACCCATTTTTCCGTCTAAAATTCTGCCGCTCGCTTCTGGACAGAATTCTATCACACTGCATGCTTTCTGGCGTCTTCTCAGTGGACACCGCCAGATGGTGCACTGGTTTGCGCTCCCGCAGATGCCTATCGATCTGAATGGCCATTGTCATGGACTCATTCAGACCCGCAGGCACAGGGAACCCCACCATAACATCCTTAATGGCATCAGAGAGACCCTCTCTGAAAGTAGCCGCCAAGGCACACTCATTCCACTGAGTAAGCACAGACCATTTACGGAATCTTTGGCAGTAAATTTCAGCTTCATCTTGCCCCTGCGATAGGGACATCAAAGTTTTTTCTGCCTGAAGTTCCAAATGAGGTTCCTCATACAGCAAGCCCAAGGCCAAAAAAAACGCATCCACATTGCGCAACGCAGGATCCCCTGGTGCCAATGCAAAAGCCCAGTCTTGAGGGTCGCCGCGGAGCAAGGAAATCACAATCCCAACCTGCTGTGCAGGGTCTCCAGCAGAACGAGATTTCAGGGACAAAAATAGCTTACAATTATTTCTAAAATTCTGAAAGCTAGATCTATTCCCTGAGAAGAATTCCGGCAAAGGAATTCTCGGCTCAGATACCGGAGCATGAATAATAAAATCTTGCAAATTTTGTACTTTCGTGGTGAGATTATTCAAACCTGCAGTTACACTCTGAAGATCCATTATTAACAGGTGAACACAAAGCCATTCAAAGATTATAAGGAGAGAGAAAAAAAAGAAAGACTGCAGCATAGACAGACTGGCAAGTGATCCAATTAAGAGCACAGAGAAAAAAAAAAAAAAACTCTCAGCAGACTTCTTATTTCTCTCCTTTCTCAGCCAAGGATTTTAACCCTTTAGTGGGCCGGTCAAACTGTCATGATCTCCATGGCCAGAGAACTAGCATAAGCCTCTATAGGAACAAGCTCTTGGAAGATGTAACTATACTGACCATGAACTAAACCTACCGCATCATCTAGAAGTAGCCAGGTAGCATGTCCTACTTTTTATCCCTATATGCCCAGCGCCGGCCGGAGAACTAAATAATGCTAGCAGAGGGAAATATAAGACCTGACTCACCTCTAGAGAAATGCCCAAAAAAAGGAGACAGAGGCCCCCCACATATATTGGCGGTGATATGAGATGAAACAACAAACGCAGCAGGAAAATAGTTTTAGCAAATTTGAGGTCCGCTTTCTAGATAGCAGAAGACAGAAAGCATACTTTCATGGTCAGTAGAAAACCCTAACAAAACACATCCAGAAATTACTTTAGGACTCTGGCATTAACTCATAATACCAGAGTGGCAATTCCTGATCAACAAGAGCTTTCCAGACACAGTAACGAAACTGCAGCTGTGAACTGGAACCAAAATACAAAAACAAACATGGACAAGAGTCCAACTTATCTAGTAGATGTCTGGGAGCAGGAACAAGCACAGAGAGGCTTCTGATAACATTGTTGACCGGCAAGCATCTAACAGAGAAGCCAGGTTATATAGCGACACCCAGATCTAATCAGAACAGGTGAACAGGGAAGATGATGTCACAAGTTCAATTCCACCAGTAGCCACCGGGGGAGCCCAGAATCCAAATTCACAACACTGAGCTGACCGCGATCCTGAACCTCAACACTCAACTAACAGTAGCCGGGGGACGTTCCTGGGGGGCCCCTAGACGTCTCGCGCCAGCCGGAGATCTAGCTTCCCCTATCAGAAGAATAACAGACCTCACTTGCCTCCAGAGAAATATTCCCACAGAGATAGCAGCCTCCCACATATAATGACGGTGAAATGAGAGGAAGACACAAACGTAGTTATGAAAACAGATTCAGCAAAATGAGGCCCGCTTAAGCTAGATAGCAGAGGATACAAAAGGTGAACTGCGCGGTCAGCTGAAAAACCCTTCAAAATACCATCCTGAAATTACTTGAACTCATGTGCCAACTCATGGTACATGAGTGGTAATTTCAGCCCACTAGAGCAACCAGCAGCAGAGAATTACATATCTGCAAGCTGGACTAAAAAACATGAAAGCAATCATGAAACAGGGAAATACAGACTTAGCTTGTCTTGAAGGCCTAGGAGCAGGTAACAGAGACACACACTGATACATTGATAGCCGGCAAGGGAATGACAGGAAAGCCAGGTTAAATAGGAAACACCCAGCCACTGATGGACAGGTGGAAACCGGAAACCGCAACCCACCAAAGTCACCCAGTACCAGTTGTAACCACCAGAGGGAGCCCAAAAACAGAATCCACAACAGGATCCGCAGCCAAATCCGCAACGTGTGCACATACCCTAAATCGGCCATCATGTGCAGGGAAAGATGCAGGCTTGGAGTGCGAGCCAGTATCAAAAGTAGGGACAAGTATGACAAATTAATTACTGATGAGAAACACATTCTCTTATGCATGTGATGTCTTCTTTAGGCCTCTTTCGCACATCAGTATGTTCAGTATGTTCAGTACGAGTGGTGACAGTTTTCACACATACTGGAGACACTGACACACGTAGACCCATTCAAATGAATGGGTCTGCGCACACATGTGTTTTTTCACGGACCATGTGTCCAAGTGACCCAAATGTCGACATATCCGCTTTTGAGTAAGCTGCACGGATCACACGGACCCATTCAAGTCAATGGGTCCGTGTAAACACGTACCGCACACGGATGCCGTCAGCCACCAGGGAAGAAGCGGTACAGTAAGTGCTGTTCCCCGACGGCTAGTGCTAAGGAAGACTTTAAGTCCATCTAGTTCAACCCATAGCCTAACCTAACATGCCCTAACATGTTGATCCAGAGGAAGGCAAAAAAAAACCCATGTGGCGAACAGTAAGTTCCACATTGGGGAAAAAAATCCTTCCCGACTCCACATACGGCAATCAGACTAGTTCCCTGGATCAACGCCCTATCAAGGAATCTAGTATACATAGCCTGTAACATTATACTTTTCAAGAAAGGCATCCAGTCCCCTCTTAAATTTAAGTAATGAATCACTCATTAAAACATCATACGGCAGAGAGTTCCATAGTCTCACTGCTCTTACAGTAAAGAATCCGCGTCTGTTATTATGCTGAAACCTTCTTTCCCCCAGACGTAGAGGATGCCCCTTGTCCCTGTCTCAGGTCTATGATTAAAAAGATCATTAGAAAGGTCTTTGTACTGTCCCCTCATATATTTATACATTAAAATAAGATCACCCCTTAGCCTTCGTTTTTCCAAACTAAAAAGCCCCAAGTGTAATAACCTATCTTGGTATTGCAGACCCCCCAGTCCTCTAATAACCTTGGTTGCTCTTCTCTGCACCCGCTCTAGTTCAGCTATGTCTTTCTTATACACCGGAGACCAGAACTGTGCACAGTATTCTAAGTGTGGTCGAACTAGTGACTTGTATAGAGGTAAATTGTGTTCTCCTCATGAGCATCTATGCCTGCGTTCCTTTGGTCCAGTCCGGAACTTACCTCTTCATAGAAATTGATCAGATTAGTCTGACAGGAACGGTCCCTAGTAAACCCATGCTGGTATTGGGTCATGAGGTTATTCCTCTTCAGATACTCCAGTATAGTATCCCTTAGAATGCCCTCCAGGATTTTACCCACTGTAGAGGTTAAGCTTACTGGCCTATAATTTCAAGTTCAGTTTTTGTCCCCTTTTTGAATATTGGCACCACATTTGCTATACGCCAGTCCTGTGGTACAGACCCTGTTATTATGGAGTCTTTAAAGATTAAAAATAATGGTCTATCAATGACTGTACTTAATTCCTGCAGTACTCGGGGGTGTATCCCATCCGGGCCCGGAGATTTGACAATTTTAGTGATTTTTAGACCCCGCCGTACTTCCCACTGGGTTAAGCAGGTGACATTTAATGGGGAATTGTTGTTATCACTGATCAATCATATTGTCTGCCATGGAATTTTCTTGTGTAAATACTGATGAAAAAAAGTCATTTAGCATATTGGCTTTTTCCTCATCCTTATCCACCATTTCACCCAGACTATTTTTAAGGGGGCCAACACTATCATTTTTTAGTTTCTTACTATTTACGTAGTTAAAGAATATTTTGGTAATATTTTTACTCTCTCTGGCATTGAGTCTCTGTCTCAATTTTTGTTGCCTAAGATGGCTCTAATCATTCTCCCCTGCTCTGGCGGTGATCAGCGTGAGCAGAGGAAAGTGATGAGAGTGATATTTAACTCAGAATGATGACAGCAGGTGGGGGCTTTTAGGACTCTTTTCCCAATCATCCGACACCTGCTGGCGCTAATAACAGTGACAGCAGGAGCAGCTGATCAGGGTATTCCTCAGCCGCCACCTGTGATCTAACGAAATAAATGAATGAAAAACCTGACGTGGGTTCCCCCCTATTTTCTTGAACCAACCAGGCAAAACTCACATCTGGGAGCTGCAACCCTCAGCTGTCAGCTTCTGCAAAAGAATAAATATTACTTAGTCAGGGCAGGAGTCAGGTAACCCACACTCTGCTCTCCCTTCTCACCATGTGTTTTATTCCTATCCTCCTATGCTCCCTTGCAATGCACATTCACCGCCCAATACCCCCTCCACCACGACTCATACACATCAGCTCCTCACTGCTTCCATCTCCCATGTACTGCTCCCATGCACTTCTCACCTTCCTGAAAAACCTCAGCCCATCTTACCCAAACACACTGCACAAAAAAACTTCAAACATTTCAAAACACTACTTGCTTTTTATCTTGTTACTAATATTGATTTCGGGGGACATATCCCCCAACCCCGGTCCCCCATCCCCCAACCTCAACCGCTACCCTACCTCATATCAAAACCATACTAACCTTATTAATATTACTTGCACTCCCTTATCTCTCTCTTTCAATTGTGCCCTTTGGAATCCACGGTCTGTATGTAACAAGCTCCCTTTCCTGCACAACTACTTTCTGAACAACTCTCTCAATCTGTTGGCCCTCACTGAAACCTGGATCCAAGACTCTGACACTGTCTCCCCTGCTGCCATTTCCCATGGTGGCTTACAATTCTCCCATTCCCCAAGACCCACTAACAGACCTGGTGGTGGAGTCGGCATACTCTTGTCCCCCCAATGCACGTTCCAGGTTATACCCCCAGTTCCTTCACTTTCATTCCCTTCTTTTGAGGTCCACACCATCAGGCTCTTCCGTCCCCTCTCCCTCAGAGTAGCGGTCATATACCGGCCCCCAGGCTCACCCACCCACTTCCTGGACCATTTCTCAGCCTGGCTGCCGCACTTCATGTCCTCAGAACTACCAACCCTTATCCTGGGAGACTTCAACATTCCCATTAACAGCCCCACTTCCACATCTGCATCCCAGCTTCTATCACTAACCACTTCCCTAGGCCTCTCACAGCTCTCAACTTCTGAAACACACAAAGACAGTAACACCCTGGACCTGGTCTTTGCCCGGCTCTGTTCAATCTCCTACCTAGATATCTCACCACTTCCCCTCTCTGACCACAACATTCTCTCCTTCACACTCACAACTCCTCGCCCACCTCAGCACCCTCCTACCTACCACACATTCAGAAATCTACATACCATTAACCCTCATACACTTTCAGACTCCTTACACTCATCACTGTCCCCAATCTCCTCTTTTTCCTGTCCTGATCTGGCTGTACATCACTACAATGACACTCTTAGAAGCACCCTAGACCAAGTAGCTCCCCTCACCCTCAGAACCTCCAAACACAGAGTGAAACAGCCCTGGCTCACATCGCAAACCAGATTTCTCCAGCGATGGTCCAGGTGTGCTGAACGCTTATGGAGGAAAACTCGCACCCCAGAAGACTTCATACACTTCAAATTTATGTTAAGGACCTATAACTCTGCCCTTCACCTTGCGAAACAGACCTACTTCACCTCTCTGAGCTCCTCACTATCCAACAACCCCAAGAAACTTTTTGACACCTTTCACTCCCTCCTCAGGCCAAAAGCACAAGACCCTATCACAGACATTTGTGCTCATGACCTGGCCTCCCACTTTATAGAGAAAATAGACAATATCCGTCAGGAAATCCGCTCCCAGACACCAAGTGCAATGACTCCCATTCCTCCCTGCATCTCCCCTGGCTCACTCTCCACATTCGATCCCATCACAGAAGAAGAAGTCTCCAAGCTCCTCTCCTCTTCTCGTCCAACTATATGCACCACCGACCCCATTCCCTCACACCTCCTCCAGTCTCTCTCTCCAGTCGTCACAACTCACCTAACTACAATCTTTAATCTCTCCCTCTCCTCTGGCATTTCCCCTCCTCCTTCAAACACTCTATCATTACTCCATTACTAAAAAAACCCACCCTTGACCCATCATGCGCAAACAACTACAGACCGGTCTCCAATCTCCCCTTCATCTCAAAACTCCTGGAGCGCCTAGTCTACTCCCGCCTTACCCGTTACCTCTCCACTCATTCCCTCCTAGACCCTTCACAGTCCGGGCTCCGCCCCCTACATTCAACAGAAACTGCACTCATCAAGGTGACCAATGACCTTCTGACAGCAAAATGTAATGGTGACCACTCTCTGCTCATTCTCCTCGATCTTTCTGCAGCTTTCGACACTGTTGACCACCCTCTCCTACTCTCTAGGCTCCAGTCACTAGGCATTAAGGACACTGCTCTCTCCTGGTTCTCTTCCTATCTTTCTGAACCCTCCTTCAGTGTTCTGTTCTCCGGCTGCACTTCATCTCCTCTTCCTCTCATTGTCGGGGTACCTCAGGGCTCAGTCCTTGGCCCCCTTCTCTTCTCCCTCTACACGGCCCCAATTGGACAGACTATCAGCAGATTTGGCTTTCAGTACCATCTTTATGCTGATGACACACAATTATACACGTCATCCCCTGACCTTACCCCCACTGTACTACAGAACGCCACTGACTGTCTGTCTGCAGTCTCTAACATCATCTCTGCTCTCTATCTGAAACTCAACCTCTCCAAAACTGAACTTCTTCTGCTCCCGCCTTCTACTAGCCTCCCTAAATCTGACATTTCCCTCTCCGTGGGTGGCACCATAATAACGCCTAGGCAGCAGGCATGCTGTCTGGGTGTTATGTTTGACTCCGATCTCTCCTTCACCTCCCACATACAATCTCTTGCCCGCTTGTGCCGCTTACACCTAAAGAACATCTCTAGAATACGCCCTTTTCTCACCATGGAGACAACAAAAACTCTCACTGTCGCCCTAGTCCACTCCCGTCTGGACTACTGCAACTCTCTATTAATTGGCCTCCCCCTCACGCGACTTTCCCCTCTCCAGTCTATCCTTAATGCAGCAGCTAGGGTCGTCCATCTGGCTAATCGTTACTCGGACGTGTCCGCTCTTCGCCAGTCGTTACACTGGCTGCCCATTCATTACAGGATACAATTCAAAGTACCCTTACATCTCCTCCCTCATTTCTGTCTATCGGCCTAGCCGACCGCTGCGCTCTGCAAACGACTTTCGACTAACCTCTGCACTAATCCGTACCTCCCACTCCCGACTCCAAGACTTCTCCCGTGCTGCGCCAATCCTCTGGAATGCTCTACCCCAAGATATTAGGACCATCCACAACTTGCATAGTTTTAGGCACTCGCTCAAAACTCATTTGTTAAGAGCAGCCTATCACGTTCCCTAATCAGTCATTTTATGTTTGTGTGTAGCCCATTCACTATCTCCATCTACCCCCCACCCCCTGAAGATGGCTGGACCATCATTGTAAATACATCATTGTAAATACACACCTGTACTTTGTATCTCCCCACCTCATTGTAGATTGTAAGCTCTCACGAGCAGGGTCGTCTTATTTTGTCTTATTTTGCTTTATTACTGTATTGTTAACATTGTTACCTATGACTGTTGTGTTTGAAACTGTTAAACTGTAAAGCGCTGCGGAATATGTTGGCGCTATATAAATAAAGATTATTATTATTATTATTACTTCTAAGACCCCAGTGAGAGGCCTCTCATACAGCCAAATTAGATCTCATGCTTTGCACTGAAGAAAACACGTGACTGAAAATTGATATTCTGGATTACCTTTTAAGGGATTGATATTGACTTTTGGGATTGCTACTTCCAATAGGTGGAATACTCTTTTTCCTCTCTAAAGAGGCAATTTGAACAGTTCACTTTTAACTTTGGATATACAGCTATGGCAAAAATTAAGAGACCACTGCAACATTTTCAGTTTGTCTGATTTTTCTCTTTAAAGGTATATTTTTGAATAAAATGTAAATTGATCTTTTTGTCTACAAACTTCTGACATCATATCTCCGAATTTCAAAGCAATAAATTTTGTTTGTTTTTTTCTGAAAATGAGAAATGGTCAAAATTAAAAAGTACCCCAGTGCTTTCAGACCTCAATAATGCAAAGAAAATAAGTTCATAATCATTTAGAAACAACAATACTAGTGTTTTAACTCAGGAAGAGTTCAGAAATCAATATTTTGTGGAATAACCATGATTTTTAATCACAGCTTTCATGCATCTTGGCCTGCTTTCCACCAATTTTTCACACTGCTTCTGGCACAAAAACTTAAGCAGTTTTTCTTTCTTTGATGGCTTGTGACTATCCATCATCCTCTTGATTACATTCCAGAGATTTCAATGGGGTTCAAGTCTGAAGATTGGGCTGTCCATGACAGGGTTTTGATGTGGTGGTCTCTTAATTTTTGCCAGAGCTGTATATTGAAACAAAAACCTTAATAGATGAACTGGAATTTAAGTTTGTGTGCATGCAACTTGTAGGCGCATGTTAAAGGGACTTTGTCACCTCAAATTGGCGGGATATTTAAATGACTTTTTACCTGTCCAATGGGTGGCATTTCATCTTTATTTCTCCACCCCATCCGTCCCCGTCGTCCGCAATATGTTAGTAAATTAGCTAAATACTTCCAGAGCATAGTGCGCGAGCGCATGAGCAGTAATGCTTTTCTGCTTTGCCCGCAGTTGGGCAAAGCATACTGCGTGTGCTCGACTAAAGATTGCATTGCGCACACGCCAACTATGAAGCAAAAGTACTCTAATTCTCTAACATATTGCAGACAACAGGGACGGACGGGGTGGAGAAATGAAGATGAAACGCCGCCCATCGGACAGGTAAAAAGTCATTTAAATATCCTGCCAAATGAGGTGACAGAGTCCCTTTAACACTGGCCACTAAACAGACAAAACCAAGATGAAAACAAAATAAGCAAATTCCCTGCAGTAGATACTTTACCTTGATGTGGTCTGATGGCTTTTACGGTGTTTTGATCAAAAATATGTTAACTGAGTACCCTATATTATTATGATGCATTATTGATATTTACCTATTTATTTATTTACTGCAGGGTATTAGGGTATTTGCTTATTTTATTTTTATCTTGGGTTTTGCCCGTTTAGTGGCCAGTGTGAACACATGACTCCATGCCGCATGCACACCAACTTATAGTCCAATTCATCTCTTTACGTTTTCGTTTTTTTTTTTTTTGCACTTTTTGCCAATAAGAGTTTTACTGAAATTACAATGCCTGATGAAGAGACCTGAGTGGTCTCGAAAGCTTGCAATTTGTTACCATCTTTTCAGTTAGCCATTAAAAGGTATTAACCTCTAAGGACTCTCAATTCTAAATATTTTTCTGTCTACTGGCTAACACGGTATTATGCCGCTGCCGCTGCTGCCTCCTCTGCCCACTCATACTCACCTGTCTTCGGCGTTCCGGCACGCCTCTCTGTGCCTGATCATCATTTGTGCTAACAAGTGCTCTTGGCCTTGCGTGGTCTTTGTGTGTCCTTTTTCCTCTGACTTTGGCTTGTCCTTGTTTCCGCAGTTCCTCGCCAGTTGCCGTGTCTCTGCTGTACCTCTACTGTCCCTGAGTCTCTGCAGTGTTCTTGTCTGTTCCTGTGCCGCTGCTATATCTTGTCAGTCCCTGTACTGCAGCTATACCTTGTCAGTCCCTGTACCGCTGCAATACCCTGTCGGTCCCTGTGACGCTGCTATATCTCACCTGTTCCTGTTTCTCTGTACTGTTTCCATCAGTCTCTGAGTTACTGCAGTGTTCCTGTTAGTCATTTTGCCTTTGTCTTACCCGCCAGTTCCAATTTTTCTACAGTTTCCTAGTTCCTGTCTTCCCGCCAGTCCTTTGTCTTTTCCCCCCCTGGTCCTCCAGCTTCCGTGGCGATAGTCCCTCATGGGCCTGCCCCTAACTCTCCCTGTATAGGGGGCAGTCTATCTGGTCAGCTCGTCCGTGGGGGGTTCATTGTCACAGTCCAGAGGGTCCTCTTTTTGTTTAGTACAGTCACAGTATCATCAGGCCATGGACCCCGCTGGTATCTCCGCCACTCAAAAAGAGTTACTTTTTTTGCGAGAGAACCAGACTAGAATCGTGTCTTTCCTAAAGAACATGGAGTCTCGTCTCGCGGCTTTACAATCTTCTGACCCTAGTAACGCCTCCCAGCTGGCAGCTCTTCAGCAGGAGCTTAGCCAATAAAAGGACACTCAGTCTCATATTTTGAATTTTATGGCCTCTGTCGATAATCAACTTCTCTTCCTTCAGGGTGCTACCTCTGCTCCTATCCAGGCCTCTGCTCCGCATCCTTTGCCCCGTCTGTCCAGACCTCCTCGCTATGGTGGATATCCTAAACTATGTTGAGGGTTTCTCAATCAGTGTCTATTACACTTTGAGTTGTCTCCACTGCTATATCCAACTGATCGAGCTAAAGTAGCTTTTGTGGTTTCCCATTTGGAAGGTGAAGCTTTGGCCTGGGTTAACCCTGTTAGGGTTTGCGGAATGCACCGAATATATTTATTGATGGGATTGGTGCGTTCGTAACCCGGGATCCACCGTGCAGGAAAGAACCTGCTGCTAAGTGAATGGAGGCACAATATGGCGGTATGAACCAGCTCTGTTAGTGTTGTGAATTAGACTTTTTGGCTCCCTCTTGTGGTTACTAGTGATATTACTCTGGGATTGTCTTTCCTCAGTTTGGCACCCACCTGGGTCGTTAGTCCAGGGGTGTTGCTATATAAACTTCCTGGATCCTTAGTCCAGTGCCTGGCATCGTTGTAATCAGATCCTTTCTGTTTGCTCCTGTCTGCTGGTCCTGGTTCGTGCAAAATTAAGCTAAGTCCTGCTTCTTTGTTTTTTGGTTATTTGCTTTGCTCTTGTTTTTGTCCAGCTTGTACTAAATGTGATTCCTGACTTTGCTGGAAGCTCTAGGGGGCTGGTGTTCTCCCCCCGGGCCGTTAGACGGTTCGGGGGTTCTTGAATATCCAGTGTGGATATTTTGATAGGGTTTTTGCTGACCATATAAGTCATCTTACTATATTCTGCTATTAGCTAGTGGGCCTCTCTTTGCTAAATACCTAGCTCATTCTTACGTTTGTCTTTTCTTCTTACCTCACCGTTATTATTTGTTGGGGGCTTGTATCCAACTTTTGGGGTCTTTTCTCTGGAGGCAAGAAAGGTCTTTCTTTTCCCTTCTAGGGTTAGTTAGTTCTCCGGCTGGCGCGAGACGTCTAGAACCAACGTAGGCACGTTCCCCGGCTGCTGCTATTTGTGGTGCTAGGATTAGATATATGGTCAGCTCAGTTACCACTGCCCTATGAGCTGGTTTTTTGTGTTTGCAGACTTAGTAATTATTTCTGAGACCCTCTGCCATTGGGGTCATAACAGTATGCCAGGCCCACATTGAATGTTTAATGCATTGCAGAAGTGGGATAATAAGAAAGGAAATTCTGAGGTTTTTTTTTTTTTTTTTTTCCTCTCTTCCTCCCCTTTTCCTCTGAGTGGCTTGTGCTTGCTGCAGACATGAATGTCCAGACCTTGATTACAAGTGTAGACCAGCTTGCTGCTCGTGTGCAGGGCATACAAGATTTTGTTACCAGTAGTCCTATGTCTGAACCTAAAATACCTATTCCTGAACTGTTTTCTGGAGACCGATTTAAGTTTAGGAATTTCAGAATAATTGTAAATTGTTTCTATCTCTGAGACCCCGTTCATCTGGAGATTCAGCTCAGCAAGTTAAAATTGTTATCTCTTTTTTACGGGGCGACCCTTTTGATTGGGCCTTCTCGCTAGCGCCAGGAGATCCGGCATTGGCAAATATTGATGCGTTTTTTCTGGCGCTCGGATTGCTTTACGAGGAACCCAATCTTGAAGTTCAGGCAGAAAAAGCCTTGCTGGCTATTTCTCAGGGCCAGGATGAAGCTGAAGTGTATTGCCAAAAATTTTGGAAATGGTCCGTGCTTACTCAGTGGAATGAGTGTGCTCTGGCCGCAAATTTCAGAAATGGCCTTTCTGAAGCCATTAAGAATGTGATGGTGGGTTTCCCCATTCCTACAAGTCTGAATGATTCCATGGCGCTGGCTATTCAAATTGACCGGCGTTTGCGGGAGCGCAAAACCGCTAATCCTCTGGTGGTGTTGTCTGAACAAACACCTGATTTAATGCAATGTGATAGAATTCAGACTAGAAATGAGCGGAAAAATCATAGACGTCAGAATGGGTTGTGTTTTTACTGTGGTGATTCTACACATGTTATATCAGCATGCTCTAAACGCCTAACAAGGGTTGTTAGTCCTGTCGCCATTGGTAATTTGCAACCTAAATTTATTTTGTCTGTGACTTTAATTTGCTCATTGTCTTCTTACCCTGTTATGGCGTTTGTGGATTCAGGTGCTGCCCTGAGTCTTATGGATCTGTCATTTGCCAAGCGCTGTGGTTTTGTTCTTGAACCGTTGGTAAATCCTATTCCTCTTAGAGGTATTGATGCTACGCCATTGGCGGAAAATAAACCGCAGTTTTGGACGCAGGTAACCATGTGCATGACTCCTGAACATCGGGAGGTGATTCGTTTTCTTGTTCTGCATAAAATGCATGATTTGGTCGTTTTGGGTCTGCCATGGTTACAGACCCACAATCCAGTCTTGGATTGGAAGGCAATGTCTGTGTCAAGTTGGGGCTGTCAGGGAATTCATGCTGATTCCCCGCCGGTGTCTATTGCTTCCTCTACTCCTTCGGAAGTTCCTGAGTATTTGTCTGATTATCAGGATGTATTCAGCGAGTCCAGGTCCAGTGCTCTGCCTCCTCATAGGGACTGTGACTGCGCCATAGATTTGATTCCAGGTAGTAAATTTCCTAAGGGAAGACTATTTAATCTGTCTGTACCTGAGCATGCCGCAATGCGTTCGTATATCAAGGAGTCTCTGGAGAAGGGGCATATCCATCCATCCTCTTCCCCTCTTGGTGCGGGATTCTTTTTTGTGGCCAAGAAGGATGGATCTTTGAGACCTTGTATTGACTATCGGCTTCTGAATGAAATCACTGTTAAATTTCAGTATCCTTTGCCTCTGTTGTCGGACTTGTTTGCCCGGATTAAAGGTGCCAAGTGGTTCACCAAGATAGATCTTCGTGGTGCGTACAACCTTGTGCGCATTAAGCAAGGAGATGAATGGAAGACAGCATTTAATACGCCCGAAGGTCATTTTGAGTATTTGGTGATGCCTTTTGGGCTCTCTAATGCTCCCTCAGTGTTTCAGTCCTTTATGCATGATATTTTCCGGAAGTATCTGGATAAATTTATGATTGTTTATCTGGATGATATTCTGGTTTTCTCTGAAGATTGGGACTCACATGTGGAGCAGGTCAGGATGGTGTTTCAGGTTTTGCGTGAGAATGCTTTGTTTGTTAAGGGCTCAAAGTGTCTCTTTGGAGTACAGAAGGTTCCCTTTTTGGGGTTTATTTTTTCCACTTCTGCTGTGGAGATGGACCCAGTCAAGGTCCGAGCTATTCATGATTGGACTCAACCCACGTCAGTTAAGAGTCTTCAGAAGTTCTTGGGTTTTGCTAACTTCTACCGTCGTTTTATCGCTAATTTTTCTAGCGTTGTTAAACCTTTGACGGATATGACCAAGAAAGGTTCTGATGTTGCTAACTGGGCTCCTGCAGCCGTAGAGGCGTTCCAAGAGTTGAAGCGCCGGTTTACTTCGGCGCCTGTTTTGTGCCAGCCTGATGTCTCACTTCCCTTTCAGGTCGAAGTGGATGCTTCTGAGATTGGGGCAGGGGCCGTTTTGTCGCAGAGAGGCCCTGGTTGCTCGGTAATGAGACCATGTGCTTTCTTCTCTAGGAAGTTTTTGCCTGCTGAGCGGAATTATGATGTTGGCAATCGGGAGTTGCTGGCCATGAAGTGGGCATTTGAGGAGTGGCGTCATTGGCTCGAGGGTGCTAAGCATCGTGTGGTGGTCTTGACTGATCACAAAAATTTGATGTATCTCGAGTCTGCTAAACGCCTGAATCCTAGACAGGCCCGCTGGTCATTGTTTTTCTCCCGTTTTGACTTTGTGGTCTCGTATTTACCAGGTTCAAAGAATGTGAAGGCTGATGCTCTTTCAAGGAGCTTTGTGCCTGACTCTCCTGGAGTCGCAGAACCAGTTGGTATTCTTAAAGAGGGAGTTATCTTGTCGGCCATTTCTCCTGATTTGCGACGTGTGTTGCAGAGATTTCAGGCTGGTAGACCTGACTCTTGTCCACCTGACAGACTGTTTGTTCCTGATAAGTGGACCAGCAGAGTCATTTCCGAGGTTCATTCCTCGGTATTGGCAGGGCATCCGGGAATTTTTGGCACCAGAGATCTGGTGGCTAGGTCCTTTTGGTGGCCTTCCTTGTCACGGGATGTGCGGTCATTTGTGCAGTCCTGTGGGACTTGTGCTCGAGCTAAGCCTTGCTGTTCTCGTGCCAGCGGGTTGCTCTTGCCCTTGCCTGTCCCGAAGAGGCCTTGGACACACATTTCCATGGATTTCATTTCTGATCTCCCGGTGTCTCAGGGCATGTCTGTCATCTGGGTGGTATGTGATCGCTTTTCTAAAATGGTCCATTTGGTGCCTTTGTCTAAGCTGCCTTCCTCTTCAGATCTGGTTCCTGTGTTCTTTCAGAATGTGGTTCGTTTACATGGCATTCCTGAGAATATTGTGTCTGACAGAGGATCCCAGTTTGTTTCCAGGTTCTGGTGATCCTTTTGTGCTAGGATGGGCATTGATTTGTCGTTTTCGTCTGCCTTTCATCCTCAGACAAATGGACAAACGGAGCGAACTAATCAGACTCTGGAGGCTTATTTGAGGTGTTTTGTTTCGGCAGATCAGGATGATTGGGTGACCTTTTTGCCGTTGGCTGAGTTTGCCCTTAATAATCGGGCTAGTTCCGCTACTTTGGTTTCGCCACTTTTCTGCAACTCTGGTTTCCATCCTCGTTTTTCCTCGGGACATGTGGAGCCTTCTGACTGTCTTGGGGTAGATTCTGTGGTGGATAGGTTGCAGCAGATCTGGAATCATGTGGTGGACAACTTAAAGTTGTCACAGGAGAAGGCTCAGCGTTTTGCCAACCGCCGCCGCGGTGTGGGTCCCCGACTTCGTGTTGGGGATTTGGTATGGCTGTCTTCTCGATTTGTTCCTATGAAGGTCTCCTCTCCTAAATTTAAGCCTCGCTTCATCGGTCCTTACAAGATATTGGAAATCCTTAATCCTGTGTCCTTTCGCTTGGATCTTCCGGTGTCGTTTGCCATTCACAACGTGTTCCATAGGTCTTTGTTGCGGCGGTACGTTGTACCTGTGGTTCCTTCTGTTGAGCCTCCTGCTCCGGTGTTGGTTGAGGGCGAGTTGGAGTACGTGGTGGAGAAGATCTTGGATTCTCGTCTCTCCAGACGGAGGCTTCAGTATCTGGTCAAGTGGAAGGGCTATGGTCAGGAGGATAATTCCTGGGTGGTTGCTTCTGATGTGCATGCGGCCGATTTAGTTCGTGCCTTTCACGCTGCTCATCCTGATCGCCCTGGTGGTCTTGGTGAGGGTTCGGTGACCCCTCCTTAAAGGGGGGGTACTGTTGTGAATTAGACTTTTTGGCTCCCTCTTGTGGTTACTAGTGATATTACTCTGGGATTGTCTTTCCTCAGTTTGGCACCCACCTGGGTCGTTAGTCCAGGGGTGTTGCTATATAAACTTCCTGGATCCTTAGTCCAGTGCCTGGCATCATTGTAATCAGATCCTTTCTGTTTGCTCCTGTCTGCTGGTCCTGGTTCGTGCAAAATTAAGCTAAGTCCTGCTTCTTTGTTTTTTGGTTATTTGCTTTGCTCTTATTTTTGTCCAGCTTGTACTAAATGTGATTCCTGACTTTGCTGGAAGCTCTAGGGGGCTGGTGTTCTCCCCCCGGGCCGTTAGACGGTTCGGGGGTTCTTGAATATCCAGCGTGGATATTTTGATAGGGTTTTTGCTGACCATATAAGTCGTCTTACTATATTCTGCTATTAGCTAGTGGGCCTCTCTTTGCTAAATACCTAGCTAAGAAATAGAAGCAGCTGAAAAAGGGGGAATATCAGTACTGCATAAAAGGCCCAATGTAATGTGGCAATAGCCAACAAAAATGACTATGTGCCAATGTATACAGGACAAAATTGACACTGTACGCACATAGATGCGAAATACAGACCATGCAGAAGGTAATAACACTATACCATTAGGTTGGCGATAGGGAAGTGTGCACTGAGGAGAAAATAATCCTCACTGCAAACACCGGCCTATCTAAATCTGGCCATATGTAAGAGACCATATACTTGGTAGGACTGAGTGTGGCTAATAAAGATCTGCCTGAAATCAGACAATGGGGTAAATGATCGTACCAAAATTAAGCCACACACATATATAACCAGTCATGCAATACCCTACCAGACAACCCCCGGGGGCACTCATGTACACACTCAAAATAAGGGTCTCTCATACCAAATAATAGATAAAGGTAATAAGGCATTCTAGATAGTGCCAAGATATAGCTTTATTAGGAAATACAATAAATATAATAAATATACAACAAGGCATATACAAAGTTAGTACTTAGCAAGGTCATGGATTAATCAAAAGATACAAAAATATATATAACCTGTCAAGTAGTAGCCATTTGTGGATAAAGGAAGGCCAGGAAGACCATTATAACCAAATTTGCGCAGTGCTGAAAAAGCAGCACCAACAATGAGCCAGAATCATATAACCCATTGTTATGTTGCGTTGTCACACCCCTTGAGCCAGTATATTGTGCAATGGGGGCCTGGATGCATCCAAGATAAAGTCAAGCGAACGCCATACATATGGTATAAAAAATGTCACATAGGGCAATTACACATGAGGAACTAACCCCAACAGCAAAGCCAATATGCCTACAAAGCCCATGATCAAGATTAAAAGACGGTGATGTGCACATCCGATTCCAAAAGGAGGACGAGAGGAAACAAATATCCATGATCAACCGAGGTATAGGAGATGAGTCATCCTAGAGGCCATCCACGATAGACCAACACATGGAAAGGTGATTATCCAAGGAATCCAGTGGATAGCAACTCTTCGTTTAAGCCTACGGGAGTAATGGAACCAAGGTTAAAAATCCATCTAGCCTCCATACGCAGGAGTATTCCTGCCTCCACGGACCACGAGGTACGGGGGTCGTCGACAAACGGTCCAGAGGCCTTACAAGGCCCAATGCAACTAATGACCATAGGCTCTCAAATGGATTCTCCCATCCCCGCTCAGGTATCGTCAGACACATTACAAGTTGTCAATTTATCTGACCACGTTTTGTCTCCTAGTGAACTATCAGTATTACAACGGGGTCTAACTTTTTCCCCGGTTCATCAACTTGATAAGTTTACGGTGGTCAAGGACTAGTGTTGAGCATTCCGATACCGCAAGTATCGGGTATTGGCCGATACTTGCGGGTATCGGAATTCCGATACCGAGATCCGATGCTTTTGTGGTATCGGGTATCGGTATCGAAACAACAGTAATGTGTAAAATAAAGAATTAAAATAAAAAATATTGCTATACTCACCTCTCCGACGCAACCTGGACCTCACCAAGGGAACCGGCAGCGTTCTTTGCTTAAAATGCGCGCGTTTCCTGCCTCCCGTGACGTCACGGCTTGTGATTGGTCACGTGCCGCCCATGTGGCCGCGACGCGACCAATCACAGCAAGCCGTGATGTAATTTTCAGGTCCTGAATGCCTAATTCTAGGCATTCAGTATTTTATGCAGAAATAGGCATTCAGGACCTGAAATTACGTCACGGCTTGCTGTGATTGGTCGCGTCGCGGTCACATGGGCGGCACGCAACCAATCACAAGCCGTGACGTAATTTTAAAATGCGCACGTTTCCTGCCTCCCGTGACGTCACGGCTTGTGATTGGTCGCGTCACCCATGTGACCGCGACGCGACCAATCACAAGCCGGAACATAATTTTAAAATACTGAATGCCTAGAATTAGGCATTCAGGACCTGAAAATTACGTCACGGCTTGCTGTGATTGGTCGCGTCGCGGCCACATGGGCGGCACACGACCAATCACAAGCCGTGATGTCACGGGAGGCAGGAAACGCGCGCATTTTAAGCAAAGAACGCTGCCGGTTCCCTCGGTGAGGTCCAGGCTGCGTCGGAGAGGTGAGTATAGCAACATTTTTTATTTTAATTCTTTATTTTACACATTAATATGGATCCCAAGGCCTGAAGGAGAGTTTCCTCTCCTTCAGACCCTGGGAACCATCAGGGATACCGTCCGATACTTGAGTCCCATTGACTTGTATTGGTATCGGGTATCGGTATCGGATTAGATCCGATACTTTGCCGGTATCGGCCGATACTTTCCG
Organism: Ranitomeya variabilis; assembly: GCF_051348905.1. Taxonomy (NCBI): domain Eukaryota; kingdom Metazoa; phylum Chordata; class Amphibia; order Anura; family Dendrobatidae; genus Ranitomeya; species Ranitomeya variabilis. The sequence goes on along the minus strand of NC_135234.1, from coordinate 142,127,828 downwards.
ATACCGATACTTTCAAGTATCGGACGGTATCGATCAACACTATCAAGGACTTATATTTATTTTGCAGACGTCTTTTGTTACAGGTATTGCACAGTAGACCACACATGGAGGAGGGACTTGAACAAACCGACCAGCAAGTATTCTGTGATCTCCTACAACTTCTGCAGGAAAATAGCCCCGACGATGGTAAGGACTCTCGCCTATTTAGAAACAAGTCCAGGGTAGCTCCACCATTTTCCTTAGTCCCCTGTCGTGATTCCCCAATGGCATGGGAACATCAGAAACACAAAATAACAGACTAGCCCTCGGGTGATGGAAACTCAAGCTGACCGTGACCTAAATCTACCACACAACTAACAGTAGCCAGGAAGCATTCCTACGGCTGCCTAGATGCCATGCGCCAGCCGGAGAACTAACTACGCCTGGAAGAGGAAGGAACAGACCTGGCTTACCTCTAGTGAAATTCCCCAAAGATGATAGTAGCCCCCACATATATTAACGGTGAGTTAGAGGAAAAGACATACACAGTATGAAGGTAGATTTAGCAAAGCGAGGTCCACTTACTAGATAGAGGAAGGATACAAAAGAGGACTTCACGGTCAGCTGAAAAACCCTTTCAAAAACCCATCCTGAAATTACTTTAAGACTCCTGTGTCAACTCATGACACAGGAGTGGCAATTTCAGTCCACAAGAGCTTCCAGTAACAGGAAATGACAAACTGTAAACTGGACAAAAAATACAAAACAAAAAGGACAAGAGTCCACTTAGCTGATCAGCAGACTGGTAGCAGGAACATGCAACTGAAAGACTCAGGTTACAATGGTGACCGGCAAGGAAGTGACTGGAGAGCAAGGCTAAATAGGGAACTCCCAAAACTGATGGAAGCAGGTGAGCTGAGGCAGAAAAGAACACACAAGTCTCCAGTACCACCAGCCACCACTAGGGGAGCCCAAAAAGCGGATCACAACAGTACCCCCCCCTTAAGGAGGGGGCACCGAACCCTCACAAGAACCGCCAGGGCGACCTGGATGAGCCCTATGAAAGGCACGAACCAAATCCGAGGCATGAACATCAGAGGCAGTTACCCAAGAATTATCTTCCTGACCATAGCCCTTCCATTTAACCAGATACTGGAGTCTCCGCCTGGAAATACGGGAGTCCAAGATCTTCTCTATAATGTACTCCAATTCACCCTCAACCAGCACAGGAGCAGGAGGCTCAGCAGATGGAACCACCGGCACCTCGTATCTCCGCAACAATGACCGATGGAACACATTATGGATAGTGAAAGATGCCGGGAGGTCCAAACGAAAGGAAACAGGGTTAATAATCTCCAAAATCCTATAGGGACCGATGAACCGAGGCTTAAATTTAGGAGAAGAAACCCTCATTGGGACAAAACGGGAAGACAACCACACCAAGTCCCCAACACGAAGGCGAGGACCAACCCGACGCTGGCGGTTAGCAAACCGCTGAGTCCCCTCCTGGGACAAATTCAAATTGTCCACCACTTGTTCCCAAATCCGATACAACCGATCCAGCACAGCATCTACTCCAGGACAATCCGAAGACTCCACCTGACCAGAAGAAAAACGGGGATGAAACCCTGAATTGCAAAAGAAAGGGGAAACCAAAGTGGCCGAACTAGCCCGATTATTAAGAGCAAACTCCGCCAACGGCAAAAAGGCAACCCAATCATCCTGATCCGCAGACACAAAACACCTCAAATACGTCTCCAAAGTCTGATTAGTTCGCTCCGTCTGGCCATTAGTCTGAGGATGGAAGGCAGACGAAAAAGACAAATCAATGCCCAACCTGGCACAGAATGCCCGCCAAAATCTAGAAACGAACTGGTTACCCCTATCAGAAACGATATTTTCAGGAATACCATGCAAGCGAACCACATTTTGAAAAAACAAAGGAACCAACTCAGACGAGGAAGGCAACTTCGGCAATGGCACCAAATGAACCATCTTAGAAAAACGGTCACACACCACCCAGATAACAGACATCCTCTGAGAGACAGGAAGATCAGAAATAAAGTCCATCGAGATGTGCGTCCAAGGCCTCTTCGGAATAGGCAAGGGCAACAACAACCCGCTAGCCCTAGAACAACAAGGCTTGGCCCGAGCACACACATCACAAGACTGCACAAAAACACGCACATCTCGAGACAGAGATGGCCACCAGAAGGATCTAGCCACCAAATCCCTGGTACCAAAAATTCCAGGATGACCCGCCAGCGTAGAAGAATGAACCTCCGAGATGATTCTACTGGTCCAATCATCAGGAACAAACAGTCTACCAGGTGGACAGCGATCAGGTCTATCCGCCTGAAACTCTTGCAAAGCACGTCGCAGATCTGGGGAAATAGCGGATAATATGACCCCATCCTTAAGGATACCTGTAGGTTCCGAATCACCAGGGGAATCAGGCTCAAAACTCCTAGAAAGGGCATCTGCCTTCACATTCTTAGAACCTGGTAGATATGACACCACAAAATTAAACCGAGAGAAAAACAACGACCAGCGCGCCTGTCTAGGATTCAGGCACCTGGCAGACTCAAGATAAATCAGATTCTTGTGATCAGTCAAAACCACTACCTGATGTCTAGCACCCTCAAGCCAATGACGCCACTCCTCAAATGCCCACTTCATGGCCAAAAGCTCCCGATTACCGACATCATAATTTCTTTCGGCGGCAGAAAATTTTCGAGAAAAGAACGCACAATGTCTCACACTGAGCAATTGGAACTTTTCTGGGACAAAACCGCCCCCGCTCCGATCTCGGAAGCATCGACCTCAACCTGAAAGGGGAGAGAGACATCAGGCTGGCGCAACACAGGGGCAGATGAAAAGCGGCGCTTAAGTTCCCGAAAGGCCTCCACAGCGGCAGAGGACCAATTGGCAACATCAGCACCCTTCTTAGTCAAATCCTTAAGAGGCTTAGCAACACCAGAAAAACCAGTTATAAATCGACGATAAAAATTAGCAAAGCCCAAGAACTTCTGAAGACCCTTTAGAGAAGTAGGCTGCATCCAGTCACAAATAGCCCGAACCTTGACAGGGTCCATCTCAACAGAAGAAGGGGAAAAAATGTACCCCAAAAAGGAAATCTTTTGAACCCCAAAAACACACTTAGAACCCTTTACACACAGAGAATTCTCCCGCAAGACCTGAAAAACCCTCCTGACCTGCTGAACATGAGACTCCCAGTCCTCAGAAAAAATCAAAATATCGTCCAAATACACAATCATAAATTTATCCAGATATTCACGGAAAATATCATGCATAAAGGACTGAAAAACTGAAGGTGCATTAGAAAGGCCGAAAGGCATTACTAAATACTCAAAGTGGCCCTCAGGCGTATTAAATGCGGTTTTCCACTCATCCCCTTGCTTAATTCGCACCAAATTATACGCCCCACGGAGATCAATCTTGGAGAACCACTTAGCCCCCCTTATGCGAGCAAACAAATCAGTAAGCAGCGGCAACGGATACTGATATTTGACAGTAATTTTATTCAGGAGTCGATAATCAATACAAGGCCTCAGCGAGCCATCCTTTTTAGAGACAAAGAAAAACCCAGCTCCTAAAGGTGATGAAGAAGGACGAATATGTCCCTTTTCCAGGGACTCCTTAACATACTCTCGCATGGCAGCATGCTCAGGTACAGATAGGTTAAACAAACGACCCTTTGGAAATTTACTGCCTGGAATCAGATCTATGGCGCAATCACACTCTCTGTGGGGAGGGAGAGAACCAATTTTAGGCTCTTCAAAAATATCCCCAAAATCCGACAAAAATGCCGGAACCTCAGAGGGAATAGATGACGAGATAGAAACCAAAGGTATGTCCCCATGAGCCCCCCGACATCCCCAGCTTAACACAGACATAGTTTTCCAGTCCAGTACTGGGTTATGAGATTGCAACCATGGTAATCCAAGCACTAACACATCATGTAAATTATGCAACACGAGGAAGCGAATCATCTCCTGATGGTCTGGAGTCATACGCATAGTCACTTGCGTCCAGAACTGTGGTCTATTACAAGCCAGAGGTGTAGAATCAATACCCTTCAGAGGTATAGGAACTTCCAGAGGCTCCAAATCAAACCCACAGCGCCTGGCGAAGGACCAATCCATGAGACTCAGAGCGGCGCCAGAGTCCACATAGGCATCCACGGTAATAACTGATAATGAACAAATCAGAGTTACAGACAGAAGAAATTTAGACTGTAAAGTGCCAATAGAAACAGACTTGTCCACCTTCCTAGTACGTTTAGAGCATGCTGATATAACATGCGCGGAATCACCACAGTAGAAGCACAAGCCATTTTTGCGCCTATAATTCTGCCGCTCGCTTCTTGACAGAATTCTGTCACATTGCATTTTCTCTGGCGTCCCTTCAGAAGATACCGCCAAATGGTGCACGGGTTTGCGCTCCCGCAAACGCCGATCAATCTGAATCGCCATTGTGATGGACTCATTCAGACCTGTGGGCATAGGAAACCCCACCATGACATCCTTAACGGCATCAGAAAGGCCTTCTCTGAAAATTGCCGCTAGGGCACACTCATTCCACTGAGTAAGCACAGACCATTTACGAAATTTTTGGCAGTATATCTCAGCTTCATCTTGCCCTTGAGACAGGGCTATTAAAGCTTTTTCAGCTTGAATCTCCAAATTAGGTTCCTCATACAGCAACCCTAAAGCCAGAAAAAACGCATCCACATTGAGCAACGCAGGATCCCCTGGTGTCAATGAAAATGCCCAATTTTGAGGGTCACCTCGCAGCAAAGAAATCACAATCTTAACCTGCTGTGCGGGATCTCCAGAGGAGTGAGGTCTGAGAGAAAGGAATAATTTACAATTACATTTGAAATTCCGAAACCGAGATCTATCTCCGGAAAATACCTCTGGTGTAGGAATCTTAGGTTCAGAAATAGGAGTACGTATAACATAATCTTGTAAATTCTGAACCTTCGTAGCAAGATTATTTAAACCTGCAGCCAAACTCTGAGAGTCCATCCTTACACCGGAGAGATCAGAGCCATTCAAGGATTAGAAGGAGAGAAAGGCAAGGCTGTAAATAGAGCAGAAATACAACTGAGCCAACTAAGTAGCAAACATGTGAGGAAAAAAAAAAAAAAAAATCTACAGACTTCTTTTACTCTCCTTTCTTCTGCCAATTACTTTAACAATGGCCGGTCATACTGTCGTGATTCCCCAATGGCATGGGAACCTCAGAAACACAAAATAACAGACTAGCCCTCGGGTGATGGAAACTCAAGCTGACCGTGACCTAAATCTACCACACAACTAACAGTAGCCAGGAAGCATTCCTACGGCTGCCTAGATGCCATGCGCCAGCCGGAGAACTAACTACGCCTGGAAGAGGAAGGAACAGACCTGGCTTACCTCTAGTGAAATTCCCCAAAGATGATAGTAGCCCCCACATATATTAACGGTGAGTTAGAGGAAAAGACATACACAGTATGAAGGTAGATTTAGCAAAGCGAGGTCCACTTACTAGATAGAGGAAGGATACAAAAGAGGACTTCACGGTCAGCTGAAAAACCCTTTCAAAAACCCATCCTGATATTACTTTAAGACTCCTGTGTCAACTCATGACACAGGAGTGGCAATTTCAGTCCACAAGAGCTTCCAGTAACAGGAAATGACAAACTGTAAACTGGACAAAAAATACAAAACAAAAAGGACAAGAGTCCACTTAGCTGATCAGCAGACTGGTAGCAGGAACATGCAACTGAAAGACTCAGGTTACAATGGTGACCGGCAAGGAAGTGACTGGAGAGCAAGGCTAAATAGGGAACTCCCAAAACTGATGGAAGCAGGTGAGCTGAGGCAGAAAAGAACACACAAGTCTCCAGTACCACCAGCCACCACTAGGGGAGCCCAAAAAGCGGATCACAACAGTCCCCGCTATCAGGGTATTTTTTGAGCTTACCAAACGGGACATTGTGGCATTACGGCCTTGTACTTCTATCTTGGGCAATCTTAGTGGGAAAGAGAGGCAAGCCCTTAGAGACCTGGGATCTAATAAAACCTTCCTAATAAAAGAAGCAGATAAAGGGGGCAATGTGGTCTGTTGTGAATTCCGTTCTCGGACTCCTTCCTGTGGTCATGAATGGTACTTTGGTTAGTTCTGCTCTTGGACTCCCTCTGGTGGCTTTGAGCGGAACTGCTGGTCACTGAGGTTGGCTTTGTCAGCTGCTCTCGTTTATTGCTTGCTGGCTTCCCTATTTAACTTCACTCAGATTGTTACTTCATGCCAGCTGTCAATGGTTCAGTATTGGTTCAGATCTCTCTTGGACTTCTCTGAGGACCTGTCTACTCCAGCAGAAGCTAAGTCTTTGCTAGTTCATTTTTGTTACTGCTTCCTGAATATATTTCTTAGTACTGCTATTTCTAGTCCGGCTTGCTATCATGATATTCCCTTGCTAGCTGGAAGCTCTGGGGTGCAGAGTGGCACCTCCACACCGTGAGTCGGTGTGGGGAGTCTTTTTGCTTACTCTGCGTGGTTTTTTGTAGTCTTTTGTGCTGACCGCATAGTCCCTTTTCTATCCTCTGACTAAATTAGTGAAGTCTGGCCTCCTTTGCTAAAACCTGTTTCATTCCTGTGTTTGTGACTTTCCTCTTAACTCACAGTCATTACATGTGGGGGGCTGCCTTTACCTTTGGGGAATTTCTCTGAGGCAAGGTTAGGCTTCTATTTCTATCTTTAGGGGTATTTAGCTCTTAGGCTGTGAAGAGGCGTCTAGGGAGAGTTAGGTACGCTCCACGGCTATTTCTAGTGTGTGTGATAGGAGTAGTGTTTGCGGTCAGCAGAGTTCCCACTTTCCCAGAGCTTGTACCGATTTCTAGTTTACTCATCAGGTCATTCCGGGTGCTCCTAACCACCAGGTCCATAACAGTACAGCTGGCCCACAAAGTGTTAATGCATCTCAAAAGAGGGATAAGAGAAGTTCTGAACCCATTTTTTTTCTTTGCAGTGTGTTTTGTCTCTCTTTTCCCCTTAATCTCTGGGTGGTTCAGGACTCAGGTGTAGATATGGATATTCAAGGTCTGTCCTCTTGTGTGGATCATCTCACTGCAAGAGTACAAAGCATTCAAGATTATGTAGTTCAGAATCCGATGTTAGAGCCTAGAATTCCAATTCCTGATTTGTTTTCTGGGGATAGATCTAAGTTTCTGAATTTCAAAAATAATTGTAAACTGTTTCTTGCTTTGAAACCCCGCTCCTCTGGTGACCCCATTCAGCAAGTAAAAATTATTATTTCTTTGTTGCGTGGTGACCCTCAAGGCTGGGCATTCTCCCTTGCGCCAGGAGATCCTGCATTGCTTAATGTAGATGCGTTTTTTCTGGCGCTTGGATTGCTTTATGACAAACCGAATTCAGTGGATCAGGCAGAGAAAATCTTGCTAGCTTTGTGTCAGGGTCAGGATGAAGCAGAGATATATTGTCAGAAGTTTAGAAAATGGTCTGTGCTTACTCAATGGAATGAGTGTGCCCTGGCAGCAATTTTTAGAAAGGGTCTTTCTGAAGCCCTTAAGGATGTTATGGTGGGATTCCCCATGCCTGCTGGTCTGAATGAATCAATGTCCTTGGCCATCCAAATTGATCGGCGTTTGCGTGAGCGCAAAATTGTGCACCATTTGGCGGTGTCCTCGGAGCAGAGGCCTGAGCTTATGCAATGTGATAGAACTTTGACCAGAACTGAACGGCAAGAACACAGACGTCAGAATGGGCTGTGTTTTTACTGTGGTGACCCCACTCATGCTATCTCTGATTGTCCTAAGCGCACTAAGCGGTTTGCTAGGTCTGTCACCATTGGTACTGTACAGCCTAAGTTTCTTTTGTCTGTTACTCTGATTTGCTCTTTGTCATCCTACTCGGTTATGGCATTTGTGGATTCAGGCGCTGCCCTGAATTTGATGGACTTGGAGTTTGCCAGGCGCTGTGGGTTTTTCTTGGAGCCTTTGCAGTATCCTATTCCATTAAGGGGAATTGATGCCACGCCGTTGGCCAAGAATAAACCTCAGTACTGGACTCAGTTGACCATGTGCGTGGCTCCTGCATATCAGGAAGATATTCGCTTTTTGGTGTTGCATAATTTGCATGATGTGGTCGTGTTTGGTTTGCCTTGGCTACAGGTTCATAATCCAGTATTGGATTGGAAATCAATGTCTGTGTCTAGTTGGGGTTGTCAAGGGGTACATGGCGATGTTCCGTTGGTGTGAATTTCTGCTTCCACTCCTTCTGAAGTCCCTGAGTTTCTGTCGGATTACCAGGATGTATTTGATGAGCCCAAATCCAGTGTCCTACCCCCTCATAGGGATTGTGATTGTGCTATAAATTTGATTCCTGGTAGTAAGTTTCCTAAGGGCCGACTTTTCAATTTATCTATGCCAGAGCACACCGCTATGCGGAGTTATATAAAGGAGTCCTTGGAGAAAGGGCATATTCGCCCGTCTTCATCACCGTTGGGAGCAGGGTTCTTTTTTGTGGCCAAGAAGGATGGTTCTCTGAGACCCTGTATAGATTAACGCCTTCTCAATAAGATCACGGTCAAATTTCAGTACCCTTTGCCTCTGCTGTCTGACTTGTTTGCTCAGATTAAGGGGGCTAGTTGGTTCACCAAGATAGATCTTCGAGGGGCGTATAACCTTGTGCGTGTTAAACAGGGCGATGAATGGAAAACAGCATTTAATATGCCCGAGGGCCATTTTGAGTACCTGGTAATGCCATTCGGGCTTTCAAATGCTCCATCTGTGTTTCAGTCCTTTATGCATGACATCTTCCGAAAGTATCTGGATAGATTCATGATTGTATATTTGGATGATATTTTGGTCTTTTGGGATGATTGGGAGTCTCATGTGAAACAGGTCAGAATGGTATTCCAGGTCCTTCATGCTAATTCCTTGTTTGTGAAGGGGTCTAAATGTCTCTTCGGTGTTCAGAAGGTTTCCTTTTTGGGCTTCATTTTTTCCCCTTCTACTATCGAGATGGACCCTGTTAAAGTTCAGGCCATTTATGATTGGACTCAACCTACATCTGTGAAGAGCCTCCAGAAATTCCTGGGCTTTGCTAATTTTTACCGTCGCTTCATCGCTAATTTTTCTAGTGTGGTTAAACCTTTGACTGATTTGACAAAGAAAGGTGCTGATGTGGTGAATTGGTCCTCTGCGGCCGTTGAGGCTTTTCAGGAGCTGAAACGTCATTTTTCTTCGGCCCCTGTGTTGCATCAGCCAGATGTTTCGCTCCCTTTTCAGGTCGAGGTTGATGCTTCTGAGATTGGAGCAGGGGCTGTTTTGTCTCAAAGAAGTTCTGATGGCTCTGTGATGAAGCCATGTGCCTTCTTTTCTAGAAAGTTTTCGCCTGCTGAGCATAATTATGATGTTGGCAATCGGGAGCTGCTGGCTATGAAGTGGGCATTCGAGGAGTGGCGACATTGGCTTGAGGGAGCCAAGCACCGCGTGGTGGTCTTGACGGATCACAAAAATCTGACTTATCTCGAGTCTGCCAAGCGGTTGAATCCTAGACAGGCTCGATGGTCGCTGTTTTTCTCCCGTTTCGATTTTGTGGTCTCATACCTTCCAGGTTCTAAGAATGTGAAGGCGGATGCCCTTTCTAGGAGTTTTGTGCCTGATTCTCCAGGAGTCCCTGAGCCGGCTGGTATTCTCAAAAGAGGGGGTAATTCTGTCTGCCATCTCCCCTGATTTGCGGCGGGTGCTGCAGGAGTTTCAGGCTGATAGACCTGACCGTTGTCCAGCGGAGAAACTATTTGTCCCTGATAGATGGATTAGCAGAGTTATTTCTGAGGTTCATTGCTCAGTGTTGGCTGGTCATCCTGGGATTTTTGGGACCAGAGATTTGGTGGCTAGGTCCTTTTGGTAGCCTTCCTTGTCTCGGGATGTGCGTTCTTTTGTGCAGTCCTGTGGGACTTGTGCTCGGGCTAAGCCCTGCTGTTCTCGTGCCAGTGGGTTGCTTTTGCCCTTGCCAGTCCCGAAGAGGCCTTGGACGCATGTTTCCATGGATTTTATTTCAGATCTTCCTGTCTCTCAGAGGATGCCTATGGTTCCCTCCGTTGATCCTCCTGCCCCGGTGTTGGTTGAGGGGGAGTTGGAGTATGTGGTGGAAAAAATGTTGGATTCTCGTATTTCGAGACGGAAGCTTCAGTACCTGGTTAAGTGGAAGGGCTATGGTCAGGAGGATAATTCCTGGGTTGTTGCCTCCGATGTCCACGCTGCCGATTTAGTTCGTGCCTTTCATTTGGCTCGTCCTGATCGGCCTGGGGGCCCTGGTGAGGGTTCGGTGACCCCTCCTCAAGGGGGGGTACTGTTGTGAATTCCGTTCTCGGACTTCCTCCTGTGGTCATGAATGGTACTTTGGTTAGTTCTGCTCTTGGACTCCCTCTGGTGGCTTTGAGCGGAACTGCTGGTCACTGAGGTTGGCTTTGTCAGCTGCTCTCGTTTATTGCTTGCTGGCTTCCCTATTTAACTTCACTCAGATCGTTACTTCATGCCAGCTGTCAATGGTTCAGTATTGGTTCAGATCTCTCTTGGACTTCTCTGAGGACCTGTCTACTCCAGCAGAAGCTAAGTCTTTGCTAGTTCATTTTTGTTACTGCTTCCTGAATATATTTCTTAGTACTGCTATTTCTAGTTCGGCTTGCTATCATGATATTCCCTTGCTAGCTGGAAGCTCTGGGGTGCAGAGTGGCACCTCCACACCGTGAGTCTGTGTGGGGAGTCTTTTTGCTTACTCTGCGTGGTTTTTTGTAGTCTTTTGTGCTGACCGCATAGTCCCTTTTCTATCCTCTGACTAAATTAGTGAAGTCTGGCCTCCTTTGCTAAAACCTGTTTCATTCCTGTGTTTGTGACTTTCCTCTTAACTCACAGTCATTATATGTGGGGGGCTGCCTTTACCTTTGGGGAATTTCTCCGAGGCAAGGTTAGGCTTCTATTTCTATCTTTAGGGGTAGTTAGCTCTTAGGCTATGAAGAGGCGTCTAGGGAGAGTTAGGTACGCTCCATGGCTATTTCTAGTGTGTGTGATAGGAGTAGTGTTTGCGGTCAGCAGAGTTCCCACTTTCCCAGAGCTTGTACCGATTTCTAGTTTACTCATCAGGTCATTCCGGGTGCTCCTAACCACCAGGTCCATAACAGTGGTCCTTTGGCCACACTCCCTTTATTTAGAAGAAGCACATCGTCAAATTGCGAATGGTCGGTTTATAGAAAACTTCCGTCATACCCTACGGCTGTGTTCGCAGGCAAATTTAGACATCTGTTGGAGAGGGCGAGGGACCTTGGAATCATCAGTCATCATGAGTTTGAATTTATGTGGGTGGAGGTTCCTATCACGGCAACTTTTTACATGCTGCCGAAAGTCCACAAAGATTCACAGAGACCGCCTGGCCGACCCATTGTGGCCGGCATCGGCAGTCTCTGCGAAAAAGCATGCATGTATGTGGATCATTTCTTGCAGCCCTTGACCAGAAGTCTACCTTCATTTGTCCAAGATTCATCACACTTTATCCGTATATGTCGGGAAGTGTCTTTACCCTCCAATTTTTTATTTGTAACGTGCAGCGTTGAGTCGCTCTACTCCAATATTAGCCATGATGATGGAATTACCACCACCTTGCACTTTCTCGACCAATTGGGGCATTCGGATCGAATGCATGATTCCTTAGTGGTCGATTTATTGGAGTTTATCATGAAACACAATTTTTTCCTGTTTGACAGGACCTACTACCTCCAGATCTCAGGTGTGGCCATGGGGGCGCGTTGTGCCCCGGCCTTCGCCAATCTGTTTCTAGGTTGGTGGGAGGCCACCATGGTCTACCCCTTGGAGGAGTTCAAGCGTCATGTCTGCCATTGGAGTCGATATATCGACGATATATTTTTCATTTGGACTGGCAGCATTGACGAGTGTCACAACTTCATTAATTCTCTTAACAGGAACTCACATAATATTGTGTTGACTTATTCCCTTTCTCCCACTGTAGTGACCTTCTTGGACTTGCAGGTTATGGTTAGAGATGGTTCTCTCTACACTAAATTATTTTGGAAGCCAACTGCAATCAACAGTCTCCTGGATTATAGGAGCTTTCACCCAATGCATA